>NW_024426663.1:30674671-31073397 GCF_017311325.1 Ursus maritimus | reverse complement strand
CGGTAGTGGGGGTGGGGGGGGGGGGGGATCTACCATGTGGAGCTGTCTTTCACGGTCCTACAGGATAGTAAGAGACAGACAAACACCCTGGGCTGAACAACGCTGGGAAATTATCAAAGAACAGAAGTACTCTCACAGAGGTCTCATTAGGAGCTGGGAGGAGCTATTAAGGGCAGTTTGTTTTTCCCAGCCTCTTCCCAGCTTTTTTTTTTTTTTTAAATTAAGGTTCCACATGTAAGTGAGATCATACAGTATTTGTTTTTTTCTGTCTGATTTATTTCACTTAGCATAATGCCCTCAGGGTCTATCTATGTTGTCACAAATTGCAAGAGTTCCTTCCTTTTTATGGCTAAATGATATTCCATTGTATTCCAAATGTGAGATATGTGTATATATCTCTCTCACACACACATTTGCTTTATCCATTCATCTGTTGATGGGCACTTAGGTTTTTTTCCATGTCTTGACCATTATAAATACTTCTACAATGAACATGGGGGTGGATGCAGATGCCTTTTCAAGATAGTAATTTCCTTCGGGTAAATACCCAGAAGTGGAATTGCTGGGTCACAATTTTTTGCTCTTTACAATCATAGCACAGTGCAGTGCTTGGCTCTAGGAATCATGGAAGAGGGAACACATCGAACACTATTGGTGTGAACTCACACCAGCTGACAGATGGTGTGGATTCCAAAATATTTAGTATTTCAGTCATTGGTCAGGGCAGACTGGGACCTTTCTCAAATATTTCGGGCCAGAANAAAGAGTGTTGCCAGCGTGTTTTGGTAAATTTTTAACAACCAGATCTCTGAACAAAGAAAAACTCTGATTTATAGTGTTTGTCATTTTCTGTGGTATGGATCATCCCACTGTGGCTGATTTCAAGCTACCAGTGTTATGTTACTTAACCCTGGGGTCGGGCAGAGGTGCGCAGGAACACATGTATAGCATTTCCACCAGAGAAACACAACTGATACAATCTCAAGGGCATGGATAACAGGAAATTGTAGTAAAATTAGAAAGGTATGGAGTTTTGAATATTTATTACCTTTGCTTTTAGTACTGGGAATGGAGAGATAAAATCTTATTATTTGTAAATAATCTGATTATGTAGAACATTTAAGAGCCTTGGGGGGGGCGTTTTCCTTCATGTGTGGTTTTTTCACTTGTTCTTTTTACTTTCAGCTGCTCTGAGTCAGAAGGGTTTTTATAGTGTCTTGGTTTCACATTTTGAGGTTTGCTCATTTATTTGGTTCTGATTCACTTTGTGACATTGATCCCTGACATATTTCTAAAGGCTAACATTCTGAGAGTGAAATGATAGCTCATTACCAAACAAGACTTTGTACCTAAACATCATTGTGAGCATGTTAAATGTCACTCCTTCCTATTGTTTTCCATAACCCCAAACTGTGTTTTCCTGTTGATTTATTCTGCTATATCAATTTGCTTACTAAAGTATTTTTAAAATGTATCAAGTTTTTGATTTCCAATAAATGACAAATTTAAATTTGGACATATCTAACTTTCTGCTCATTATGTAAAGAGAACAGTTTATAATTAGTCCCAACCAATGTAATCTTGAATTTCCCCATTATTTTACTTTGTGTAAAATAATTTTAATATAATATTCTATACATACTATTTACAGTTTCTTGTTTTATAAAAGGCAAGAGATACAATATAAGAAACATAGTCTGTTTAATCATCTATGGTCATGATTTACCAGATAACAAGAGAAAATAAAAGGTAAAAGAGTCTCTTCTAGGAAAATTGATCCTTAATTAATATCTATATTCTCTGCATTGGTTAGAAACAAGAAACAAATAAACAAATCAAAAAATGGGCAGAAGATATGAACAGACACTTTTCCAATGAAGACCTACAAATGGCTAACAGACACATGAAAAAATGTTCAAAATCATTAGCCATCAGGGAAATTCAAATCAAAACCACACTAAGATACCACCTTACGCCAGTTAGAATGGCAAAAATTGACAAGGCAGGAAGCAACAAATGTTGGAGAGGATGTGGAGAAAGGGGATCCCTCCTACATTGTTGGTGGGAATGCAGGTTGGTATAGCCACTCTGGAAAACAGTGTGGAGGTCCCTTAAAAAGTTAAAAATTGAGCTACCCTATGACCCAGCCATTGCACTACTGGGTATTTACCCCAAAGATACAGACGTAGTGAAGAGAAGGGCCATATGCACCCCAATATTCATAGCAGCATTGTCCACAATAGCCAAATCGTGGAAGGAGCCGAGATGCCCTTCAACAGATGAATGGATTAAGAAGTTGTGGTCCATATATACAATGGAATATTACTCAGCTATCATAAAGAACGAGTTCTCAACATTTGTTGCAACATGGACGGCACTGGAGGAGATAATGCTAAATGAAATAAGTCAAGCAGAGAAAGGCAATTATCATATTATTTCTCTCATCTATGGAACATAAGAACTAGGAAGATCGGTAAGAGAAGAAAGGGAAGAAGAAAGCGGGGGTAATCAGAAGGGGGAATGAAGCATGAGAGACTATGGACTCTGAGAAACAAACTGAGGGCTTCAGAGGGGAGGGGGGAGGGGGAATGGGATAGGCTGGCGATAGGTATTAAGGAGGGCACGTATTGCATGGTGCACTGGGTGTTATACGCAACTAATGAGTTGTGGAACTTTACATCAAAAACTAGGGATGTACTGTATGGTGACTAACATAATATAATAAAAAATATTATTATAAAAAAAGAAATAATACAAAACTAAGTTGTTGGGTTTTTTTTTATTGAAGTGTAGTTGACACATAATGCTCTGTTAGTTTCAGGTGTACAACATAGTGATTTGACAAGTCTATACGTTATGTGGTGCTCACCACAGATGTAGCTGTCATCTGTCGCCATACAGCGCTAAAAGAATTCCATTGACTATATTCCCTATGCTGTGCCTTTTATCTCCATACCTTATTCCTTCTATAACTGCAAGTTGTGTCTCCCACTCTCCTTCACCCATTTTGTTCAGCCCCTCATCCTCTTCCCCTCTGGCAACCATATTTGTTCTCTGTATTTATGGGTCTGTTTCTGTTTTGTGTGTGTGTCTGTTTATTCAAATACCAAGTGAAATTGCATGGTATCTGTCCTTTGCTGTCTGACTTATTTCATTTAGTATAATAACCTCTAGGTCCAAAAACTAAGCATTTTGATGACCTCTGTGGTTTTCCAAAGCACTGCTTGTTCAGTGCCATTCATGTATTCACTTATTTACAAATAATACCTACTGTGTAACAGGCTCTAAGCTCCTTCAGTGAAAGCAGCTCAACTGAGGGACAGATACAAGGCTTGATAGTTAGAATCCAGATCCCTAAGGACATGGACATTGCCAGCCAAGGCAGATCTTTTGCATCAACTTCCCCTGGCTAGGAAAACCTGGGACCCTGAAACATGGATTAAGACTGAGGACATCTGGGTGGATGTTCCTGGGGAATCTGGCTCTGTGGTCTCCCCTGAAATCTCAGAGCTTTGGGGACAGCACACCCCTCCCTGTTGGGAGCTGGTGTTTCCTCATGCAAGGGGATACTTTTGGAGTCCTTTCCAGCACGGCAGCAAGTGCTTCCCTCAAGAGTCCACCCACTTCCTCTGCTGACTACCAGGCTGACAAGTGGGTTCAATCCCAGCAGAACCCAGCTTGGGGGCATGCTTGGTCTGTTAGGGAGGAAAGAAATAACACCGTGAAGGAGCAGGGTAGCTAGCATGTATCAGTAGGGCCCAGGGAAGTCCTCCTAGGAGTAATGAAGTTGGAGCCAATTCATAAAACACTTGAATATGAGACATTTTAGAGACTATATTTCCTGCCTTGCCATTTATGAGAGTATTAAAGTAAAACCCAAACCAGAACAAACAGGAGAGTAGTATGAACAGATCTGTTCTCTGAAATGAGTATTTCGGCTGTTGTGGGGTGAGGGTGGGGGCTGGAGGGGGGCAGGACTGGAAGAAAGGAGTTCCTGTGTTAAACAATGCTGGGACCAGACCTAAAATACTTAGCTGCTTGTTTCAAGAAATACTTGCTCCTGGAAGAGTAGGTAGTGAACTAACTACAACAGTTTGCTCATCAAGACTCATTTAAAAACCTTCTCCTCACTGTGCCTACCCGTTCAGAGCTATTATGTCATGAGCTGGGAGTTGAAAAGGGAATTGGAGGTGAGGGTGCAGAGCAGGACTGGGTGGTGGCAGAGTCAAGGGGAAGTCCGAGTGGGAACCATGACACTATCCTTCTGTTCCAGAGGACCCGCCCACCGTGGTTCCTTCCACCCAGCTCCATGGCCACCTGTGCTACCAGCATTCTCCTGAGAAGCTTTTTCTGGTTCCCTGGCATGAATTCTAAAGTACAGGCTTTGCTTGAGAGATTCACATCACAATCGTGAGTTTTCCTTTTTTATTTACCTGGAACAATATTTTTATTACAGCAATCAAATCTGAAAAAGAGAAACCAAGAAAGCAAGTAATTGTTTTCTTGCAAGTTTTAATTAGAAGGAAATGCCAAGTACATTCAGGTATGTGCCTACTTAATTCTTCTCATTTCTTTGGTAATCTTATAGTTGGACTACTTTCATAATTTTAAAGAAATTCAGCCTGAATTCTATCATTGGGTCAAAAATCAGAGGACTTGTGTATTTTTAATACCTGGTGGTAAACTTTTGTTTCAGCCAGACGTAATATGTTCTACCTGTTAACACTGAAAAAAATGGACTGCATTTCTATCTCTGGCAAGTAAATTAGAAAGGTCTGTGAAGTTCCCACTACACCCTTTATCCGAGTTTCTCTGCGTTATTGCTCTCAATTAAAAAAAGAGAAAGAAAGAAAAAACAACTTGTGAAGTTCTCCTTACTAAAAGTAGAAAAATTCCGTGGTTATTTTTCTTAAGAAGATAATTTTCCCTGTGTTCTTAGAGAAAATAGACGTGGCTTTCTCCCCATCTGCATTGGCCCTTCCTAAGTGCACGCTGGAAGGGAGTTGAGGAATTCCTGGATAAGAAGCTAATGGAGCCCAGACAACAAGTCTGCCACTTCCCTAGATTTCCACTTGATTGAGTATAAAATAGTCAAAGAGAGATATTAGAAACTGAGAGCGAAGAGTATGAAGGAGTGGCTGCACCTGGCCAGTTTGTCAGTGATAGTGCAGGTGGACTCAAGTGAAGGATGGGCTGATAGGAATCAAGGCTGTCCACTTGCAGACCGGCAAGTCAGGGGGCATGGTTCTTGGTAGATCTCCCTCCCCAGCCCTCGTTCAGGAGGATTGGTTGTGTGATGGTCTGGCACAGGGTAGCGAGGTGAGGGCATGTCACACTCAGTGGTGCCTGGCTGGTTTTTCCTGGCTTATACTAAACACAGACACGAGTCTCATCTGGCTCCTCAAGAAGATCAGCATGCCAAACAAAAAATTGAGGCATTGATGCAGCTATTCCAGGCTGCCCAACAAACACAGAAGCTCAGCTCTGGCCTGGAGACTGTTCTTCCTGCTGTGTCCACCTCTGGTTTAGTGAGTCAGGCTGTTCTGTGTTTATACTCTGAATAAAAGAAAATTGCATTAGAGCCGAGACTGTCATTACACTTTTTATCTGGCTCTGAAAGGTTTAGACTAACATCCAAATAATCTTTGACAGAAGCCATCTCAATTCCCAGAATTGAACAAGCACAAATGCCTCATTAAGGATAAGCAAACAGGCAGAATCCATCAGACATATGAAAAGGTATTGCTGTTTAAAAGAAGGGGGCTATGCTGAAGAAGCAGAGCTGATGTCTTCTTATGAGCTATAGTTATTGTACCATACTAAAAGCTTTCAAGTTTTTTTTTTTTTTAATTTTATTTATTTATTTGACAGAGACAGAGACAGCCAGCGAGAGAGGGAACACAAGCAGGGGGAGTGGGAGAGGAAGAAGCAGGCTGATAGCAGAGGAGCCTGATGTGGGGCTCGATCCCGGAACGCTGGGATCACGCCCTGAGCCGAAGGCAGACGCTTAACCGCTGTGCCACCCAGGCGCCCCAGCTTTCAAGTTTTTAATCTGTGATCTTAACATGATAGAGAAGAGGTTGTCAAGTCTATAAATAATCAAGCTGGGGGGCACCTGGCTGGCTCAGTTGGAAGAGTATGCAACTCTTGATCTCGGGTTCATAAGTTCGAGACCCATAATCAGAGATTACTAAAAATATCATAATAATAAATAAACTTTAAAAAAAAAATAAGCGGGCACCTGAGTAGCGCAGGCGTTAAGCGTCTGCTTTCGGCTCAGGGCGTGATCCCGGTGTTCTGGGATCGAGTCACGCATCGGGCTCCTCCACTAGGAGCCTGCTTCTTTCTCTCCCACTCCCCCTGCTTGTGTTCCCTCTCTCGCTGGCTGTCTCTCTCTCTGTCACATAAATAAATAAAATCTTAAAAAAAAAAAAAGAAATAAGGTGGTTGTGAAGAATGATCTGAGTTCAGAAAACAGAGCATAGAAGAAGAAGAATTGATTGCCATTTTTTAAGCCCTAAATGAAGATCAGATTTGCTGTTGCAGGACATTCAATCAATGAAGTAAATAACCCTTGGAATTAATCCAAGTTTTAGAGGCAAGGGATAAAGAGATGAGAACAATGTGAAAAAATTTGAAAATTAAGTAATGAAGGACTGAATAAGGAGATCTATTATACCTATAATAGAAATTCTAGGGGTACCTGGGAGGCTCAGTTGGTTAAGCATCGAACTCTTGATTTTGGCTTAAGTCAGGATCTCAGGGTTGTGAGAACAAGCTTTGTGTTGGGCTCCACGCTGGGCAAGGAGCCTACTTAAGATTCTCTCTCTCCTTCTCTCTCTACCCCTCCCCTGCCTTAACAACAACAACAAAATTCTAGAACTAGAGAACAAAGTGGATTAGGAAAAGAAATAATCAAGAAATAAAGAGATCAGAAAAATTTCTTATAGAGAAATCGTACTAAACAACTGGCTACCTAGAAAGAAAAATGTAATTACATTAGATTCCTACTTCATAACTTATCATGAAATAAATTCTAGATAGTTTAAATATTTAAATATGAAAATAAAGTCATCGGAAAATTAGAAAGACATAAATGAATATATGATACAGCTGTAAGTAAGGCCTTTTTAAAGCCCAGCACCCACATCAGAAACCAGAGGAGAACATTGATAGATTTTGCTACCTAAGAATTAAAAATATCTGTATATCAAAATTATTATGTACAAAATGTGAAAGAAAATGAAACCAAAGTTATAAAACTGGCCTAGAGGAGGTGCCAAAAATAAATATTTGCTGAACACGACTCAATAAATGGAAACCAAAAGCAGTCTTCTAAAACAGTAAGACATGAAAGCCTTGGTGGAAACTCAAAGGACATGAATAGGAAATTCACAAAAGAAATAAAAGTGCTTAACATACATATAAAAATTTCAGATTTATTAGTATAAAATCAGTCTAATTAAAATGTCACCATTTTTAAACTGATTCAATTGGCAAATATTAGAAATAATCATAATGCCTTAATCCCTCAGATTCACACATTCTCAGACCTCAGATAACAATGTAAATGGCATGTTTTTTCTGGATATCAGTTTGCAAATATTGAAATATTCTTTGCATAAACTTACATAATATGGAAATATGCAATAAGAGTCTCAATATACTCATACTTGTATCCTTGGAAACAGCCATTCATTTGCGGAATTTTATCCCGAGGAAAAATATTAGAAGACTACAAAATGAAACAAAGTCTGTAACACACCATTGCAGACTGTTTTTGAAGAATAGTTAATGAAAGTGAGGAAACAGTCTAAACTTGAGTAGGAAGGCAAGTTGAAATGCTACATATAGCTGATAACGTAACAGTACCTAATTTTGGTGGTGTGCTTGCTATATGCCAAGCATAATACTTAGCAATTTACGTGAAACATCTCCTTGTGCTTCAGTGGGTGTAAATTCTAATCTCATACCCATTTTGCAGATGAGGAAGCTGCAGCCTAGAGATGTGAGGTTTAGAGGCTTCTCTGAGAATCCATATAACTACTATATTATAAGCTGCCTTTAATTTTTTTAATGCATCAATATGATATAGAAAAAGACTGGCAAATAGTCCTTAAAATGTTACTAATGGAATAATTGGTAATTTTTAATTCCCTCCTTTTATATACTTTTCCATTTCTCCCAATTAGTATGTATTGGTATTAAAAAACTGCAACAGTTTTAAAGTCCTTGTATTAACTGATCTCAGGCCATAAACCACCTCCTCCCCTTTCCCAGGACCCACCCTTGACCCATTTTCTTTTTTTTTTTTTAAAGATTTTATTTATTTATTCGACAGAGATAGAGACAGCCAGCGAGAGAGGGAACACAAGCAGGGGGAGTGGGAGAGGAAGAAGCAGGCTCATAGAGGAGGAGCCTGATGTGGGGCTCGATCCCACAACGCCGGGATCACGCCCTGAGCCGAAGGCAGACACCTAACTGCTGTGCCACCCAGGCGCCCCAATTGACCCATTTTCTTATGCTTACTTTCTTTACATGTTTTTCAGTGGGAATTCTTGTCCCTCATGGTAGTCTTGACACAATATATCAGATCATTAAGAAGCTATTGCACATAAAGATAAACTCTACCCTGGCCGTACATATACTACAGAGGTTGAGTGAGGCGGGCCAGAGGACTGGGTTCAGATCTCCACTTGAACATAGCATTTATTTCCCTTGGGTGAATAATTTATTTATAATGATTATCCAATAATCATTATAAATTAATTGTTTTCTCAGTGAAGTGCAGAGAAAAATGGTGGCTTTTTCCTTGTTTGCAGTGAAGATTAAATGAGTTCATACACATAAAGCACAGTGACTGGCCCATGGCTAGTACTACGTAGTGTTAGCTGTGATTTTTATTAGTATACTTATTAAACCTTGAAAGTAAGTAATATATTTTAGGTAGGCTTTCAAGAAAATGAATTCTTCTAAGTCTCTTGCTGGTTTACCCTGTTAATTGGGGAATAGAATGAACTGGAACAGACCATTGTCTGAACAGTTTACCCAGTAGCATTTTCACAGTGGTGTCATTTCCTTGTCAACCTGATAATTGAATATTCAAGAAATTGAAAATTCTGATTAATAAAGAAGTTAATAGAGACTTGGGTTCAACAAAAGTGAATTTGGTTCCTGTTAAACTTTAGAAAGATAAACTCAGTCTTGGGTGGGGGAGCAGTTCTTTAGGAGGGCAAACTGAAAAATAACGCCATAAATTAATCACACTCCCCAGGTGTGAGCATAACTTTTGAGAAACACCAAAGGGGATCATGTGAACAGACTATTTGATTGGCTTTGCAGTAGCACTAATAAATGCTTGACTTTTGCCAGTCTGGTAATTTAGGAATGATAAGTGGAACCCACCAACAATGCCATTTTACTTGATTGCAACATAATTGCGTTTATGTCATTGATATCAAACTGTGCATAATGAGAGACTATTTTAACTCTGATAACAAATAATATACTTTGTTTTTACATAGCTAGATAATATCCTACAGACGCAACATCCTTGTGTCATAGAATAATGGCTGAATATGCCTATTACAGGAAGACTTGCTTTTTCTGACTGTTGAGGTGTTGTTCACAGGTTGATGTCTTGGTTATTTTTATTTCACAGTAAAACTGGGATGATGTATGCTTGTTGACTGTGTTACAAACTTAACTAAAGGGTGAACTTAAAACATAGTGTGTAGAATTCAACAACATACTTCATTCTAGTATGCGGACAGTGCTGGATCTTCACAGCACATGAGTGTTAATAATAGGGAAAACCTTTGTGACATTTTAGATGCTAAGTAAGACTTGAAGCTGAAGGCAACAAAAGCAAGTCAACAATAAAATAAAGGCTATTTTGAGTATCTGTAACACATTCCTGACTTAACATCTGAAAATTTTACATAACTGGTTTATCCTAGAGCTGTGACACATACAAAAAATTTAGTGCTTATTGATTCAAAGAGTACCTTTCTTTTTTTTTTTTTAACTGTTTAAAATCCCTAATTATACGCATGATTTATTTATTTATTTATTCGACAGAGATAGAGACAGCCAGCGAGAGAGGGAACACAAGCAGGGGGAGTGGGAGAGGAAGAAGCAGGCTCATAGTGGAAGAGCCTGATGTGGGGCTCGATCCCATAATGCCGGGATCACGCCCTGAGCCGAAGGCAGACGCTTAACCGCTGTGCCACCCAGGCGCCCCTCAAAGAGTAGCTTTCTGTGGCAAAACAAATTCTAGAGATAACCAAGCAAATCTTGCCACCCCCTCCTGTCTCACCTCCAGCACCATTGACATTTGAGGCAGACAATTCTTTGTTGTGCGTGGGGGCTGTCCGGTGCCTTGCCGTTTCTTTAGCAGCACCTCTGGCTCCTACCCACTAGATGCCAGGAACCGCGGCCACAAGTGAGAACCACCAAAAATGTCTCGGCATTGCTGAAACTCCTGAGCTGTAAAACCGCCCCCAGTTGGGAGCCACTGTTCTAGAATGATAGAGCCAACCACACACGCAGGGCTTGAATTCCTGCCACAGCATCCCCACTGAGTGTTTCTCTAGACTGTGCTTGAAATCATCCAGTGAACTCAATAGGTCCTGACAGAGCCCCTTGTTCTTTCTTCCCGTGAGCTGAAATCTCTCCCATTGCATCCTCATGAGCTGGGCAAAATCCCCTCCTTCCATACAACAGCCATTTACCTGTTTAAAGACAGCTCTGGTCATCTTAAAGATTGTGTTCAACTCTAAGGCCCCACGATGATTCTTTGGATCATCCAAACTCTTTTTCAAGTAGGTGGTGGCTGTGTGATACAATTTCCAGTGTCCTGAGCACGACACTATCCTCAAAATGCTTCCCCCACCTGGTTCTCTGATGCCTGAGTTCTATAGCTGGAACTAAAGTCCATTGATGAAGTTGGAACCTTCTTAGGAAAGTGAACACACTCAGCTTTATTAGAAATTTATACCTGTTTGTATAGAAAACAGGAAAATCAGCAACAACAATCATGCAACATGTGCATGCATACATACAAACCCCAGATGAAATTATCCCCAATATTTGGAATTTAATGGATTTTTTTTTTTTTTACCCTGCTTTATATACCTGACCACTTAGCCTGACACAATCTTAGATCTTTCAGATGATGGATACCCTCAACCCCTATACATACCATCACTATCACCACCACCTTCATGGCAAACAAGAGGAATTCTTTTCTGGACTCTCTAGGATTATTTTTGAGCAGTCCTAGCTTCAAATCCTGCCCCGAAATCCTGAATTACTTTATTATTTGTGTAAATTTAATTAAACTTTATGCTGAGATATAACACAGTTATGAAAAAGTGTGTAGGACATAAATGTGCAGCGTGATGATTTTTACAAAGTGAAAAAAACAGAACATTATAGTGCCCTGGAAATCTCCCTCATGCCATCTTTGAGTTACTACATTCTGTAACTTTTTACAGCATAGATGTGTTGGGTCTGTTTTTGAACTTTATACGAATGGTATCATTCAGTATGTGCTCTCTTCTGACTTCTTTCATACAACAATTTACTTATGAGATTCCTTTGTGTGTGTGTTAAATGCATTCGTTTTCATTACTGTGTGGTATTCTGTTGCATAAGTAGACCACAATTTATTCTTTATTCATTCTGCTGTTGATGGACATTTACGTTGTTTTCAGCCTGGGTCTACTGTGATCATCACTGTTCATGTCTTCTAGTGAATGCATGCATGCAGTTGTGTTGCGTGTATACCTAGGGAATGAATGCTGGGTCATAGAGTATGCCTATGTTCAACTCCAGTGGATGCTGCCAAAGAGTTTTCCTAAGTGTTAGTAACAATTTATGCTCCCACCAGCAGTGCATGTCAATTTTTATAAATTTAGCCATATTTGTGGATTTGTGGTGTAGTATTTCATTGTGGTGTTAATTTGCATTTCCTTTGTGACTAATGATGTTGAATACCCTATCATCTGTTTATTGACTACTTGGAAACCTTTTTTTGTAACATGCTGTTCCACTTTTTTGACATTTTTAATTGGATTGTCTATTTCATTGATTTTTAGGATTTTTAAAACTATGTTTTAGATTTAAATCCTTTGCAGGATTTATGTATTGAAAATATTTTCTCCTATTTTGTGGTTTACCTTCTCCCTGTCCTAATGGTATACGTGGATAAGTAGAAGTCTTAATTTTAGTGTAGTCCGGTTTATCATCTTTTCCTTGGGTTAAAGTTTTGTGTGACCTATTTAAGAAATCTTTGTTTACCTTGAAGTTATCAAGATATACTTATAAATTATCTTCTGGAAGCTTTGTTCTTTTCATGTTTAAGTTGACAATCCACCTGGAGCTGATTTTTGCCTATGGTGTGAGGTAGGGGTCATTTTTTATGAGAATATCCAAATGATCTGGAACCATTTATGAAAAAGGTTCTCCTTCCCCTGGTGTACTACAGTAGAACCTTTGCCATAATCAAACAATTGTGAATATGTGATGTGAATCCTGAATACTTAATTCCATCACCCATATTTCAGTCTGCTTTTGCCTTTGTGGATTTAGTTTCTGTACTGTCTTCACAGTACTTGATTCCTTAACTCTTAGCTTTCTCTAACAGAATCTGCCCTATCTAGCTTTTTCACCCCACACCCCAACATCCTTGATTCAGGATAGGCTTACCATGTGAATGCCAAGCACATAGTAGGTCCTCAGTAAGTATGTTACGCAAATTGATGTTTTCTCCTCATTCTTACCTTCTTCTTCCTCTCTTTTTCCTTATTTTACCTTGATTATAGATCTGGAGAAACCAACTGAAGGAAGCACAGAAGCTAAACATTCTAGGTAGCAAATGAGGCCCCTTCATTACATAAGCAAGAAAGAGAAGGCTGGCTGTTCTAGTGCTACTTGCTTTCTTTGAAACTCTGGGTTTAAGGAAGTGGGTAGGGGAGGTGGGTTAATTTCAAACTGTTGCCAGCGGACTCTCACTCCCCCAACATGCCAGCTGCTCACTGGAGTGAGCGTATGTTGTTTCTGAACATCAGAGGGACTTAGTTGCCAATTCTAAAGTCGAAATTCATCTAATATTTGAATGAAGGCTAATACCTGTTAGCTATTTTAGGAAAATAAACATGTGTACACACACATACACATACACACACACACACAGGCACACACATGTGCGTGTGCCTGTGTGTGTGGATATAAAACTGAATGTACCTTAAATGCAGGCAGCTAGGACTTATGGTACTCTGCTACCTTAACAGTAGTCATTATAGTAATTACGAGGACAAAGAAATAACAACAATGGTAAGTGGTGCTGTCAAGAGAATCTTGCCTTTCCGCTAAGCCATTTCAAATAAGCATGCATTATATGTCTTCTTGCTACATAAATACAACTGAAGACTGTCCCACCACCATTCCTCCCTTTCCAAATAAACTGTACCCTTTAAGCCCTCTAATAACCTAGCAATTCTGATATCTAATATAGATACTAGTGATGTTGCTGCTGCTGATATGCTAATGGAATTTGATATATTTTGGAGAAATTGCCAGGTACTCTAAGTTTTTTACATATATTAGTTCATCTTACCTTTACTTACCTATGCGGCAGTTACTATTATTTCCGACTTTTTACCCTTTTCTCCCTCTTCCTACTTCCTTTGGAGTCACAGGTTAGCAAGCCATGGAGCCAGGGCTTAAGCAAGGGTCTGCCAGACTGCAGGAGTGGCTGGCAGGCACAGTCCACCCTAGAGTCATGTCCTTGGCACAGCACCCAGTGGGCATCCACATGTAGTGAGTGTCCTCTGCTCCGTGACCAGAGCATGGGTGAATGTGGCTGTGGGAGGGCTCAGTGGACCTGCAAGTCCCAATCTTGCTTCTGGTTGCAGCTAGATAGCACACTGTAGGAATTCTGACTTACTGTCTTGGGCTGCAGAATTTCTCTTGCTTTTTGCAAGGCATTCTCAACAGAGGCTTTTAGACAAGCTGTATTTATAATAATGTCTGCTCAGTGGTAAGGAAAGCTGAATTTCCCATTTGGATAGCTCTGACAGTCTGTGACAGTTAAGTTTTTTTATTGTTGGACCAAGAAAAGTTAAAACTTAAATGTCACTTGGTCTTTCTTCCTTTCTTCCTTTCTCCCTTCCTCCCTTCCTGTCTTTCTTTCCCTCCCTCTTTCTTTTCTTTTCTTTTCTTTTCTTTTCTTTTCTTTTCTTTTCTTTTCTTTTCTTTTCTTTTCTTTCTTTCTTTCTTTCTTTCTTTCTTTCTTTCTTTCTTTCTTTCTTTCTCCTTCCTTCCTTCCTTCCTTCCTTCCTTCCTTCCTTCCTTCCTTCCTTCCTTCTTTCCTTTGGGTTTGGCTGCCATATTATTTGGAGCAAAGCACCGGGTTAAACGACCTTGTAGAGTCCTTTCTGGCCTATGCTTTTAGGAATTAGTTACAACTTTTTCAAGATTTCACCAAATCAAAGAAAGTAATATTCCTTTTTTTGTTTACTACCATTCCCTGCCATGGTCCCTGTTACCATCTTTCCTGCTCGCTTACTCTTTTTTTAAGCAATAAGTCATGCCAGAAATACCAGTGATCTATTTTCATTGAAATGTCAGCATGTGTTGTGTCCTCTACCCATCACACCTCAGCCTTCCTTAGGCTATGCTTCTGTGGACCCTCTCCCTGGCCTTCTGCAATGATATCTCTCAAATCAGAGATTGGGTCCTTGAGTTCTAGAAGATTCTTTAGACTTAGTATTTTTATTTTTTTAATGAAAATCTAAAACTTTTCTTTAACCAGGTGAAGCCCCCAAACTCTTCTTCACAAAGATAATTCATAATTAAGAGTACTTTTCATAAGACTTGAGGTTCATAAATCAGTGTTCCTCAAATCTGAATCCTTGGAATCCTTATGGTCCACAGACATACTCTTAGAGGGCGACAAATAGAGCTGGGAGTATTTGGGTTTCCTGATATAGACCCGCCCTGAGGTCTTCCTTTGTCTCCCATCACACCAGACCCTTGCCCTGTTGCACAGTTTCTCTGATTATCCCGTCCCTTTCATTGTATCCCCTTGTATCCCCCTTTTTCCTACAGCTCCTGCCTCCTCCTGCATTAATCACATTGAGCCCTTTTCCATCCATGTGTCCTTGTCGCTTTCTGAGCCTGCCCTTCCTTCCCCTCTCTACTGCCTGATCTTTCTCCTCTATCCCTGGCAATTCCATTTCTATGTATGGCTTTAAGGTTATTTGTTTGGCAGGAAGTGGAAGAGCAGAGAAAGTCAGCCTGAGCCAACAATCAGTCTGGAGAATATAATAGTTAGAGAAATGTGCTTTTCTTTTGATGACACTATACTGGAATTACACTGTAGGGAATAGAGCTCTATGTTAGTGAATCTGAGTAAAAAGGAAATACTTTTTTTTTTTTTTTTTTAAGGATTTTACTTATTTGAAAGAGAGAGAGCGGAGTGAGAGAGCACGAGCTGGGGCGGGGGAGGGGCAGAGGGAGAAGCAGACTCCCCGCTGAGCAGGGAGCCTGACGCAGGGCTCCATTCCAGGACCCGGGAATTACGACCTGAGCTGAAGACAGACACTTAACCGACTGAGCCACCTAGGTGCCCCTAAATAGGAAATACTTAAAATGAGTAGATCATTGTTTGAAGATGAAGATTATTGCTAAAGGCCTTCCATATAAGGGGGTTGGCATTTCTACAGTCATACTATTTATTTGTGTAGTGAATCCTTTCAAAAAAAAGAGGTTAGATGTTTGGATTATCTTTTTTTTTTTTTAAAGATGTTATTTATTTATTTGTCAGAGAGAGAGCGAGAGAGTGCATGCACAAGCAGGGGAAGCTGCAGGCAGAGGGAGAAGCAGGCTCCCCACTGAGCAAGGAGCCCGATGTGGGACTTGATCCCAGGACGCTGGGATCATAAACTGAACCAAAGGCAGCTGCGTAACTGACTGAGCCACCCAGGCACCCCATGGGTTATCTTATCATAAGCTTTGTAAGGTCCACCCATGTTGTTGTAAATGGCAGGATTTCATCCCTTTTTTTGACTGAGTGTGCACGTATATATCCATTATATATGTGTCGCATCTTCTTTATCCATTCATCTAGGGATGGACGCTTGGGTGGCTTCCCTATCTTTGCTATTGTAAATAATGCCGCAACAAACATAGGAGTGTGTATATCTTTTTGAACTATTGCTTTTGTTTTCTTTGGGTAAATACCCAGTAGTGGAATTACTGAATCATATGGTATTTACATTTTGAATTTTTTGAGGAATATCCATTCTGTTTTCCAGAGTAGCTGCACCAATTTACATTCCCACCAAGAGTGCAAGAGGGTTCCCTTTTCTCCACTTCCTCGCTAACATTTGCCATTTCTTGTCATTTTGATTCTAACCATTCTGACAGGTGTGAGGTGATATTTCATTGTGGTTGTGATTTGCATTTCCCTAATGATAAGTTGATGTTGAGCATCTTTTCCTGTATCTGTTGGCCATCTGTATATCTTCTTTGAAGAAATGTCTGTTCAGGTCCTCTGGCCCTTTTTGAATGGGATTAGTTGTCTTTTTGGTTGTTGCGTTGTATGAGTTCTTTATATATTTTGGATATTAACCCCTTATCAGATATGTCATTTGTAAATATCTTCTCCCATTCAGTAGGTTGCCATTTTGTTTTGTTGATGATTTCCTTTACTGCACAAAAGGTTTTTATTTTGGTGTCATTCCAATAGTTTATTTTTGCTTTTGCTTTTCTTGCCTGAGGAGACATATCTAGGAATATGTTGCTAAGGCCAATGTCAAAGAAATTACTTCCTGTGTTTTGTTCCAGAAGATTTATTGTTTCAAGTCTCATGTTTAGGTCCTTAATCCATTTTGAGCTTATTTTTATGTATGGTATAAGAAAGTGGTCCAGTTTCATTATTTTGCATGTAACTGACCAGTTTTCCCAGCACCATTTATTGAAGAGACTGTCTTTTCCCCATTGTATGTTCTTGCTTCCTTTGTCATAGATTAGTTTAACCATGCAAATGTGGGTTTATTTCTTGGATTTCTGTCCTGTCCTATCGATATATATATGTCTCTTTTCGTGCCAGTACCATTACCGTTTGGTTACTCCATCTTTGGGGAACTATTTTTCTTTATTCCCATTGTCATTTGATTTTTAAAATTATATACCTGTATAATAGATAAAAGTAAAAATTTAGTTTAAAAAGGCTATGGTAACTTCCACATATATAAGTAAAAATGAAAAAACCCACTATATGAAAATTAATGGAGACATTTATATGAATGCTGAAGTATAAGAGCTTCTTGAGCGTTATACGCATATGCATGTGTGCATGCATGTGTCTCACAGGCTGGGTTTCCCGAGAGCTGGGAGATGACCCTCCACAGTTCTCTCATATTTTGCCCAGTTTCTAACAGTTTTTGTTCTGAACTATGTATTCGAGGATGTGTATATGGCCAACAGGCTTGCAAATATAGTATCTGCTTCCAGGACAGATGGCAGATTTGTTTCCTGACCAGTATGATAAATATAGTGTCTCCCTCTAGGGTAAAGGGTAGGCAGGTTTGGTAGTTGTCCCATTTAGAAGATTGGGGTTTCCTGTGGAAGGGGGTTGGGTGAGAGAGGTGAGGGGGATAAAGAGCACCACTTCATGGTGAGCACTGTGTAACAATGGAGTTGTTGAATCACTGTATCGTACACGTGAAACTAATATAAAATGGTATGTTAACAACATTGGAATTAAAATGAAAAACTTAATAATAAAAAAAGATGGGAATTTCCTAAGCTTAGGGTTCCTTAGCTGTGACATAAACCCACTGTGTGTTCTGCACTGCCTGGTGAGATGTGTAGAGCAAGGAAAATCAGTTTGAACCTGAAGTTTGTGCTAGCTACTGTGCTGGAAGTAATAACGTTCTTTGTCCTTGATTCAGGGGTTCTTGTGTCTTCTTCCGGCCTCTCTGAACCTGTGGTAGATTGACTTGCTAGCTTGCAAGTAGAATACAAATATCAGACCCTTCACAGTTTTTGACACTGAGGAGCAGGCTCTGAGCAGGAGATTTGCATGCACGCAGCCAGTGGGGAAGGCTCTTGAGATGAGCAGCACTGTGAGAAGAAGGAAAGCAGGCTGGGCTGAGGGAGAAGTTGAGCTGTTGAATTGTAGCAGAATCCCCAGTCTGGTCACGGGCTGGGATGACCTTTCATAGTTGTTCCCACTTGCAGTGAGGGACCTGGGACTTCATGCTGTTTGCACGGACAAGTGTTTGGATTTGGGCTGCTCCCAGGAAGGAGGCTTGACCTGGGGTGAATCAGCGCATTGAACTGAGGGCAAGTCCAGGAGACTGACTCTGTGGTGAGCTCTCAGCTGCCGTCAGTCCTGGGAGCGAATGGAATGGGTGCAGGCAGGACAGCTTGGAGTTTCCTTTAATTCATCCCTCTCCTTCTTGTAAAGATAGTTTCCAGACATCAAATTCTGCCTCTGTTTCCTCAGGAATGCCTCTTATGGGTATTCTTTCCCACTTCCCTTCCCCATCTCTACCTTACCACAGACTCCTAAGTGAGTGACATGCTGCCATCCAGGCTGAGCCACCAGAGGAGGCTAGAGACCTCTTCAGGGTTTTTTCCTCTGACCCCTGCTTGATGCAACTTCTTTCGTGTCCATTTGAACAGAAAGATTCTTCCAGAACTTGAGTTTCACTGAGCTAATTTTTCTCATTTTCAGCCTTCTATCCAAGACTCCTAAAGTTTCTCCTTTGCTTGGTAAATCATGAAGCTATTCTGGCTTAAAGAGATATTGCAAATACCATCTGTGGTCTAGGGATTGTGCTAGACACTTTGAATCTAATGGATGGAAATACCTTTTTGGTTTGTTTGAGAACAGTTCAACTCAGAGCTCAATTCAATCAGCAGACATTAGCAGAGTTCCTACTTCGTGCAGGGTTTCCTGAGGCTTTGGGACAGTATAAGTTAGAATGCTTTTAGCTGCAAGAAACAGATACTTGACTCAAGGTGATTTTTAAAAACAAAGACACCTATGAGGCTGACCAGGACTTTTGAGGTTTAGCACTGAAGTCCTGCACTCATGAAATTCCTTAGGCCTGGACAAACTGAGATGGCTAGCCAGCGGAGGCCTACGAGGCTTGGTGCTTTTTTCTCAATGGTGGGAAGTATAAGATGTAATAATTTGACCTTCATTTTAGGTGGGATGGCTTGACATGTCCCAGGGCATGGAACCTCTAAAATCTCCACAGATGGAGGCAAGAGTTTTTCTCCCATCCTCTGGAATTCAGTACTTTAAGAATGTCTCCAGTATACTTGCTTCTTGCTCATCCAGTCAAATCGATGTGACACATCATTAATATAGTAGACTAATGTGATATTTGGAACATTGTATGGTGGGACTTAGGATGTTCTTACAGCTCTTCCCAAAAATCCTTAAAGAAAAAACTCCTCTTCTTTAATCTCCAGATTCTGATCTTTGTATACACAAAATGTGAGAGAAGAGATTAGGTGTGATCTAAGCAGTTTTTAAACACCTACTTTGAAATATTAGTGTGGGTCTAACTTCATAATATGGTGTCTATTGTCTTCATGCTACAGCCAAAACAGATAACAAGAGCCTTATTTTCATTTTACATAGATACTAATTCCCTGCTTAAGAGCATTCCATTGTTTTTTTTTAAATAGGACTAAACTTCTATTCTATCATCATTGAAAATAAGATCTCACAATTTGTGTTTGGCTAAGGAGATTTAAAAAGTAACATTTCTGTTTATCTCAGTCACTTATATACATTTTAAACTTGCCACAGGTGGCTTAATTACCACTCAGAGGAGCTAAAGGGGCACTTTAGTGTACTGCAGCCAGAGAATGGCCATGCTTTGGTCACAACTTCCAGTAGAACGATTATGCTCTAGGCATGGCTTACCTGAGGCTGAGCTCAAATACTTCTTTGTGCCTTTTTAAAAATAAAATTTAATCTAATTGCTTTTTTTGTACTTGAAATAAAGTTCAAGCTCCCTACCTTAGCTTTCAAGGCACTATGCCCCACCCCACCCCCCATGTATCCAACCTCATTTCATGTCACATTCCTCATCATGAACTGCATTTGGCTACTTGGCATTTCATTTCCTCAAGTAAGCACTTTTCCTTCTCACCTCTGGGTCTTTGCATCTGCTGCTTCTTCAGGGGTGGAAGGCTCTTCCTTCAGCTATCACATGGCTGCCTCATTGTCATCCTTCAGGTCTCAGCTTGACAGTTTAAATGTCACTTCTTCAGGGAGTTCTTCTCTGTTGACTTCATTGAAAGTGAGTCAAGCCCCACCTATCTCATCCCTCTCTATTACAGTAACCAGTATGTGAGCTTCATAGGACCTACCATAGCTTGTAATTATTTCTCATCTGACCCTCCACTCTATTGTATATACTCCATGGGAATGGAGACCATTTCTGTGTTTTGCCCTGTGTTACACCCAGAATCTTGTATCTTACCTTGTGCATTACTTTGCTAGGGCTTCCATACAAAGTACTAACGTACCACAAAGTACTTTCATAAGAAAAACTGGATAACTGGGTAGCTTAAAGACCAGAAATTTATTTTCTCACAATTCTGAGGACTGAAAGTGCAAGACCAAAGTGTTAATGGGATGGGTTTCTTCTGAGGCTCTCTCTTTGACTTGCGGATGTCCTCTGTCTTCCCATGGTCTTCCCTTTGTGCATACCTCAGTCCTCATCTCCTCTTCTTATAAAGATACCAGTGATGTTGGATTAGGGCCCATCTTAATGGCCTCATTTTAACTTAATTACCTGTTTAAATACCGTATCTCCAAATATAGTCACATTCTGAAGTACTAGAGGTTAGGACTTCAACATATGACTTTTAGGGGACACAATTCAGCTTATAAAACAGTGGCACATAATGGATACTGCACAAGTATACACTGAATGAATAAGTGACTACACAATCACCAGGTTCAAAGATTGTAAAATGGAAAGGAAGCTTGATGCTTATCTGAGTGTCCAGCTGTAGAGAAGGTAGATAAGTGGATTGGCCAGTGGCATTTGTTTTTCTATAAGTTCCAGAGATGCTTCTCATGCATAGTCTTGAGGATCATGAATCCATTCCAATCCCTCTGATTTTGAAGAGAAAAAGGACTAGAAAATTTAGGGACTTGTCCAAGATCATACAATTAAGGAGCTGCAGATTTGGTATGTAAACTGAAATGTCCGGCCTTATATGCTCTTTCTGGTGCATTATATTTAAAGACAGCCACATTTTCCTGGCTAAAGCTAAAATCATCCACAATTTAGACTTTTAAGTTATGCATGAAATGAAGTCAGCACTCAAAGAGCATGTCACTGATCCTTCATTTGCCTAGGTCAGTGTTTTGCAAAGTAGGTACACTTGTTCATTGGAGGAGCAAGTGTTAGCAAACCTCCTCCCATTGTAGCATATCTGTATTATACACAGAATACAGCAATAGCCTATAGAATAGACTTTATTCTTTATTCTCCTCCTGGGCTAGGCAGAGTGGAGAAGAGGGCTAGCCTTTGCTTTGAGAGTATGTGACAACAGCTTTGAAAGCAAAGCCTTTGCTTTGAGAGTATGTGACAACAGCTGAAAAGCTTTCAAAGCTGATGCTCACATGCATTCAATCCCAAATGCCCACAATCTTTATTTCTATAAATCTCCATCATTCCACCTCTGGTAGAAGAAAGGAAAAAGGACAGCAAAAGGGGAGGGAATGATGACAATATCCAGATAAATACCACCGGTCAGTCCCCTGTGTGGATGAGCCTATGTGTACTGTCCTCCAAATTGGGGCTCTACAGAGTTTGTACCTCCTTGTTTAGTCTCCCATTGCAAGCCCTTGTGATGTCTAATATGGGGAGCGTACGAATTGCCGTCAGTAAGAATGCCACTGGACTTTGGGGCCTGCTAAATTTGTGGACCTGTCATTAAAGTGGGAAAGATCCTCTGAATCAGTGTCAATAGAGGTGAATGAGGATGAACCACTCAGTGACTGACTCCTATCATGCTAAGAAAGCCTTCCCCTGCCATTTTGTTCCTGGCTGGCCATGTGTAAATATTAGAGTCAAGACATTACTGAAATATTCTTTCCTCCTCTGAGCAACATTGCTGTGTTGATGAGGCGGGGGGCGGGGGGAGGCTGGTAGGAGAGATCTCACCCTATTTGTTTTGTTTTTTTCTTGTTCTAAACTACATTATATGGTGGCCTGAATGTTTTGATTAGTTCTGATTCTGAGGTACTTGTGCCAGCCCTAAATTACAGAGTCCTAATTGTTTTCTAATACAAATCAGCAATTGGTATTGATTGTGATTAAAACTAGGGAGTTTGGGTTTTTGTTTATTGATCAGATCCTAACACTCAGTGAACCTGTGCTGTAGTGGAGAAACACAGAGATGTTCAGGTCGCCTAATCCTTGCCCAACTGCTGTTACCTACCATCTCAGATTTTAACGGGAATCTGTGGAGTAGAAGATTCTCCAAACCCATAATTTAGTACTAGTGCTAGGAGATTTGCAAAACAGATAACGTGTTCTCTTGTGTTTCTAGGATTATTTTGGGAAAAGGTTTAATTTATCACCATGTTGGTCCATCCAAGAACACTGATGCATAATCATTAATCTATAAGCAAGTTTTAAGTTAAAAAAATAGATTGAGTCCATACTTTTAAAATTATGTATTTATCATCATATAAAAATATCTTTGTTTCCTATAATATAATTTTGATCTCATTTTTTGCATCATTTCTGGTGAATAATCCATTTGTTGGAAACTTGAGTTATAACAGATGGCATGAAATAGAAATGTTACCTCTGTAATTTAAAATCCATTTTCTTTCATTCCAGTTTTTTTTGAGGTATCTGCCTTGCAATCTCAGACTATGTAAATGTGTTTGTGACTTGGGAAAGAAATGTGCCACTGATTGGCATAATTGTAGAATAAATTTCCTTTCTCCTTTTTCATCTTTATTAGGGCTGTGTCTAGACTGTGGGCTAGCAGCACCCATTTTGTGTTGCAGAGATCTATCTGATGCCAGGAGGGACAATTAATAAGTCACCCTGGTCCATTAAAAAACATCTTAGGGCCAGATAAACCCTGATCCATAACAAAATGTGATCACCTGTTTCTTTCTGTTTTACTTGCTCTCCAGATTCTAAACTCTGGTCTGCGTTCCCAAGTGAAAACTTTTACGTGCATTTTGTGCTATTTGGCTTCTTTGATTCCTCAGATTTGATTTTGGTCTTGTGCTAGAACTCCTGCATCCCTTACTTCAAGGGCTAAAGGGATCCATTTCCTCTTCATGTGTCCCTGGTTTGGGCCTTGCTTTGTTTTATGTCATGTCAGTCACTACCCTATTAATTGACCCGTTTGATGAGAAAATTTATAAAAGAGGCTATTCAGGTAGAATTGTAGTAAGCTATCTGGGGTAGCTGACATCTTACAGGGGTGAGTTCTGTAGACACTGATTATTTTAAATCTACCCTGCAATATAATCCATCTTCCTTTTATTACATCCAAATAATATTTGTATTATTCTTCAATGTGCTGATTTCTAGTTGGCAGATCACATCTACTTTTATCTTGGGGCATATGATGAGCTCTTTATGTGATTTAGGTAGAGTTAGATGTATAATTATTTTCTTCTTTTCTGAAACAAGTTGGGAAAGAAACTTGTCCTTTCTTGATGTATTTGGCAAGATATTTCCCTTCAGGGAGAGAATTATGTTTGGAGACATACCCAGATAAAGATGTGGGGTAAAAGGTGAGGCAGCAAAGGCCTAGGTGTCAGTTGGTGACAGAACTCAAGGAAAGAGGGCAGACCCACATGAATAAGGAGAGGACGGTATTTATCATTTTCACGAGAGAAGAGGTGATGAAGAAGAGAAAGATGAAAGGATAGGTACCTGGTCTCTGAGAGGGGGAAGGAACAAAAGATGAACCCTTCAAGGTAAGGTGAACACAAAAATTTTGGAGAGGAGGAGTGATTAATAGAGGTTTTGGATGAGTTTCTTATCCCATCTGCAATCTGAATCCCAGATATTAAAAAAATTAAGAATGTTTTGGGTAAGAATGCTGCATGGGTTTTTAAGCAGGTGAACTGATTTCATGTTTAAGTTGATTTGTTGAGGTGTCAGGTGAGGGAGAGGCTCCTGAGATGGGGAGAAAATACACCAGGGTTCTCAGATCCAATCTCCTTGGAGGAGTATTGGAATCCAGAAGGCCGGAGAGCTGAATGAGATGAGGCAATTTTACTCAGATCTCAAGAGGCTGAAGATTCCAACTGATATTTATATTATACTCATATGTGACCTGAATATTGGATAAGAGGCTCAAGGTTCTGAGTAATAGCCTTTGGACCAAAAAATCAGGAACCCATTGATCTATGGAAACTTTCAGTTGCCAGTTGGTTGGTATTAATCAAGGACTCATCTCTTCCTACAAGGAGGAAAATTGGGCTCACTGCTTTTATTTCTCCTGATACTGTATTCTGTTCATTATGGAACATGTGCTATTCCAGTGATGGGTTGGGGAGAGGGCACAGTGAGGATGGATCTTGGAATGCACTGGAGAAGAATGCAGAGGTTTAGCTGAATCAGTCTGCTAGTCAAACTCTGAATTTGGGATTGAGATACTGAATTATCTGTTTACATGATGCAAATGTGCCATCATGAGGTCTGTAAAATTTTCTAGATTCTGTGGGTTTGACCAGCTTCTAACAGTGAGATTTAATTCAGCAAATTTACTTCACATCTGCCATGCGAAAAGCACAGTGGAAAGACTCTGGAAGTAAATAAGATAGAAGGAGAGAGATATTTTTGCTGGGGAGACCAGAGACATCACCAAGGAGAACAAGGATTTTGGGTCTGTGAATGGCAACTAGTCTAGCTGAGTGTGTGTTAAGGGAAATTGAGGGGAATATGCCAGCAAGGGAGGCAAAATTATCAACTTTATCTTTAGAATTCTGTTTTGAGATGTAAATTTTTGTTTACAACTCAGTTTTCTATGATATTCCTCTTCAAAAAAAAAAAAAAGAGCGAGAGAGAGAGCAAAGCTGTGAATTAGCACAGTGTTATGGAGTAAAATCTTCTGGGGAGAATTGTTGAAGAGATTTATGTAAGCACACATGTATTAAAAAAATTTTTTTTAATTTATTTTAATTTATTTTTAATTTTAATTTTTTTTAAAGATTCTATTTATTTATTTGAGAGAGTACACCAGCAGGCGGGAGGGGCAGAGGAAGAGGGAGAGGGACAAGCAGACTCCCCACTGAGTGCAGAGCTGGGATGATATGTGGGGCTTGATCCCAGGACCATGAGATCATGACCTGAGCTGAAATCAAGAGTTAGATGCTTAACTGACTGAGCCATCCAGGCACCCCTGTATTTTTTAAAATTTAGAACAATTTTTTAAATTTATTATTTTTATTTTTTTATAATAATATTTTTTATTATGTTAGTCACCATACAGTACATCCCTGTTTTTTTGATGTAAAGTTCAATGATTCATTAGTTGCATATAATGTAATACGTGCCCTCACTACCCATCACCAGCCTATCCCATTCCCCCACCCCCTACCCCTCTGAAGCCCTCAGTTTGTAAATGGAATATAGTGGACATATATTATATTAGTTTCAAGTGTACCACATAGTAATTTGGCAATTATATATGCTACAAAATGCTCACCACAGTAAATGTAGTTACCATACAAAATTATTACATTATTATTGACTATATTACTTATGCTTTACCTTTCATCCCTGTGACTTAATTATTTTATAGCTGGAAGTTTGTACCTCTTCATCCCCTTCACCTATTTCACCCATCCCCCCACCACCCTCCTGTCTGGTTCAACCACAAATTTGTCCTCTATATTTATGAGTGCTTCTATTTTTGTTGTTGTTGTTTGCTTGTATGTTAGTTCATTTGTTTTGTTTTTTAGAATCCACATGTAAGTTTTCTTTCCATTTGTCTTTCTCTGTCTGACTTCTTTCACTTAGCATAATGCCCTCTAGGTCCATTCATATTGTTGCAAATGGCAAGATATCATTCTTTTTTATGGCTGAGTAATATTCCATTGTATATATATGCCACATCTTTATCCATTCATCTATGGATGGACTCTTAGTTTGCTTCCATATCTTCACTATTGTAAATAAGGCTGCTGTAAACATAGGGGTGCAAATATCTTTTTTGAACTAGTGTTTTTGTTTTCTTCAGGTAGATATGTAGTTGCATTACTGGATCATGTGCTATTTCTATTTTTAGTTTTTTGTGGAATCTTCATATTGTTTTCCACAGTGGCTGTGCCAATTTACATTCCCACCAGCAGTGTAAGAGGTTTCCCTTTTCTCCATTTCCTTGCCAACACTTGCTATTTGTTGTCTTTTTGTTTGTTTTATAATAGTATTTTTATTTTCTTATGTTAGTCACCATACAGTACATCCCTAGTTTTTGATGTAAAATTCCATGATTCATTAGCTGTGTATAACACCCAGTGCACCATGCAATACGTGCCCTCCTTACTACCATCACCAGCCTATCCCATTCCCCCACCCTCCTCCCCTCTGAAGCCCTCAGTTTTTTGATTAAGCTATTCTGACAGATGTGAGATGATTATCTCATTGTGGTTTTGATTTGCATTTCCCTGAAGATGAGTGCTACT
Source organism: Ursus maritimus (assembly GCF_017311325.1). Classification (NCBI taxonomy): domain Eukaryota; kingdom Metazoa; phylum Chordata; class Mammalia; order Carnivora; family Ursidae; genus Ursus; species Ursus maritimus. Next base: position 31,046,678 of record NW_024426663.1, on the reverse strand, counting down.
GAGCATCTTTTCCTTGTCTCTTGGCCATCTGTATGTCTTCTTTGGAAAAATGTCTATTCAGGTCCTCTGCCCCTTTTTTTAATGGGATTATTTGTTTTTTTGAGTGTTAAGTTGCTTGGGTTCTTCATATATTTTGGATATTAATACCATATTGGATATGTCATTTGAAAATATCTTCTCCCATTCTGTAGGTTGCCTTTTTGTTTTGTTGATGGTTTCCTTTACTGTGCAAGCTAGGAGTTTTATGGTTTCAGGTCTTACATTTAGGTCTTTAATCCATTTTGAGTTTATTTTTGTGTATGATGTAAGAAAGTGGCCCGGTTTCATTGTTTTGTATGTAACTGTCCAGTTTTCCCAGCATCATTTATTGAAGAAGCAATCTTTTCCCCATTGTATATTCTTGCCTTCTTTGTCATAGATTAATTGACCATGTAAACATGGGTTTATTTCTGTACTCTCTTTTATTTTCCATTGATCTATATATTTATTTTTGTGCCAGTATCATACTGTTTCAATAAACACATGTATGTTTAAAGCATGAATTACACATTATAGCAGAAGACCAAATCTGTATTTTTCACATTTTAAAGATGAATTTTTGATAGTTTTGATATAGTTTGATATGTTTTCAGAAGATTTGGGAGAGATGGGTTTCCCCTCACCCCAATTCAGATAGTTAAGTTCCTGACTATAAAGTACTTCTTTTGGCTAAGGTATTTTGTTTGCTCACAACAGGTCTTCAGAAGGCACGGAGGGTACTACTTCACTCTTGGGGACCTGTTGAGATAATTCTGATCTGAATTACTTGGAATCAGAGATCTCAGAGGCCACAGTCCTGAAAAAGAGAGACTGTGGTTAGGCTTAAGTCAGTGAAATACACCAGCAACTCTGAGTGTCTTATGACTTCTCACTGCCTTGGTGCAAATTGATTAGAACTGCCCTCTGTCCAGAATGTCAGGAACAGAGTTGTCCTCTATTCATGTGAACAGTAACATGGAACTTCAAACCCCAAAAAGTGATCCATCTGTCTGCACAATTTAATGACTTGACTTGTTGTCTTTCTCCTGAGGTTGAGCCATCACTTCTGGGACTTGGATCCTGGGAGACCATGGTTCCCATCTATCATCCTACCCCTAGGCAGACATAGTTACAGACAGAGCCAATGTCTATGATATAAGAACCAATTTTAATAAATCTTTCTCTTAAAGTACTATTTATGGTCTGACTATGATGAATAACTCTTTGTTACCTAAAGACAGTAGATCTTAGTGAGAATTATTCTTATAAATTCTTGAGTTGACTAGATCCTGATTGTAAGTACAACATGGAGTTCACTTTTGCAAATGAAATTCTAGTCCTATTTCTTACTGGCAAGCAAGAATGATTGTAGACAATCCCAACACTTCAAATGATTATCAATAACTGAAGGTAAATAAGACCCTGCTTCAAAAAGTGTCTACGGAGTGCTGCTTTTAGCTTCAGTTTAGGCTTTAGTCCTTCCATATGATATTTTAAGTATGAAGTAACATGAATTCTTTTATATTAAAGGACCCTTGAATGTTCCAGATTCTCTAATGTTGTTGAACATTTTTACCCCAAAATTTGGCCATAAAACAAAGCAAAGTTGTCTTCTATTTTTTCCTTTGCTTCCACCCAGGAGCTACTGGTAGTGATCATATGAGAACAAAGGCTCTTGATATTAAAAAAAACCCTCAAATGCCTTCTGGCTGCTACTTCTCTGCTGGAGCCCTTGTCCTTATCCTCTGGGGCAAATCGTGTAGCAATTAATCAGTTTGATTAATACATGCATTAAGAAATGAGTATCCATGTTGCCAAATAAACTGGAAAAAGAAATAACAGCTCCTTTGGCTGGCTATGTTGTTATATTGCTTTGGATAGAATTTTAAATGGAAATCCAGATGGCTTTTGAAACAATATGCAGAGCATTTAGATCCTTAAACTGAGGCTGCTGAGAAAATTTGAGGCAGAGTATGGAAGAGAGGGATAGTGGTCTCCAGGGATAGTGGTCTCCAGAGCCAATCCAACTTGTCTCCAGTGTCCCAGCTGACATTCTAAGGTAGCCATCTACCTTGGTCAGTGAAACTCAGAGTTCTTCAGGGCATCCTGGAAAAAAAGGTGATTGTATGCCTACCTCCTTTATTTCTTTTCTTGAAAATGCCGTCACAACTGTAAAGCTCTCTAGTATAAGATATTGTTTTGTCATCTACAGTAGGTTGAATAGAGTCCCACAAATTCACATCCGTCTGGGACCTCAGCATGTGATCTTACCTGAAATTAGAGTCTTCACAGATGTAATTAGTTAATATGAGGTCATGATGGATTAGGGTGGGTCCTAGATCCAGTGACTGATGTTCTTGTAAGAGGGGAAGACACTCATGTACATGGGCACACAGGGAAGAAGGCCATATGAGGCAGAGGTTGGAGTGTTGCAGCCTCAACCCAAGGAATGCTGGCCACCACCAGACGCTAGGAAAGAGCCAGGGAACAGATTCTTCCTTGAAGCCTCCAGAAGGAACCAATTCTGCTGATACCTTGCTTTCAGACTTTTGGCCACTAGAACTGTGAGAGAATAAATTTCCATTGTTTTAAGCCACCCAGTTTGTGGTAACTTGTTAAGACAGCCGTAGGAAACTAATGTACTATCCTCAACCACTTGTAGATTTATACCACGTTGTGTATTAGGAAACATATGAAGAATACACAAGTTGTACTAGATGGATATGCAAAGTGTTTCTGTGTCTGTTTGGTTTGGCTGATCATGTGTCTTTTTGACCAGCTCACCTTCTTTGGTTAGAATAGGCACATGTGGCTCTGGAAGAGATACAAGGGTCATACCTGGCTTCAGAGGACATGTATGTCCATATGCGACGAATCTGCTTTAGTTGCAAGTAACCTAAAAATCAAATCCAAATGAGATTTAAAAGATGCCATTATGTCTCTCTCCATCTCTCAGCTTTCTTTCTCTTTTTCTGTGGGCTTCATTCTCTCCTCCTGCAGATGGCTTCTCCGTGGACGTTTCTTTCCAGGGAGCCCCAGGGAACATGGATGCAAGCAAATCCAGTTTATTGTGTCCTCACAGACACATTTTACAGCGATGGTGGTTCTTAACTGGGGTTAATTTTCCACTGCTAATGATTCTTTGGCAATGTCTGGGAATATTTTTGCTTGTTGTAATTAGGACTTATTACTGGGAATGTTAATATACATCCTAGAATGCATAGGACAGACAGATAATTAACTATACCAAAAAGTTAACAGGGCTGATATTGAAAAACCCTGCCTTAGAGCAGCTTTCCTAAAAGTGCTTGTGGAGATGTTTCCAGGTGATTCTGATTGGCCCAGTTTTGGCCACGTGTCCACCTTGAACCAAGCAAAGTAGTCATAATAACAACCCCTGGCCATACCACCAACAAGGTGCAGGTTCACATGGCCAACCCCATTTATACGACATACAAGAGGGATGGTCCTCAAAGGTAGGAAGCTTGGGGGAAAATATAGGCACATGACAAATTTGGTTTAAGGAGACAAGTGGAGGAGCTCTGACTCTTTTGACTGTAAAATAGTACTTAAACAAACCAGGTGGTATTGATCATGACACATCTCCAAAGCAGCACATTGGGGCTTTATTATTCCTTTAACAAATGCTTACAGAAGGTCCGGTCTGTGCAGGCTCTGTGCCAGGTGCAGAGGCCAAGGTGGTGAGCTTCAATGTCAAAGTTGCTACACTATGGTGACCCTTGCAGGCTAATGGAGGAGGTGGATAGAGATAAACACCCACCTAAAACTGAGGTAAGCACTTAGAAGGAAAAGAGTAATGGGAATGACTTATCTTGTAGATGGGACACTTGTTATTGGGCATTTGTGAGAGCAAAGGGTGATAACTGCATTTGTACAGAAATGTCAGCTAGTGGTTGCTGGTGTGGCCCTAACCTAGACAGAGCCTCTTCAAACCACTGGAGGTTTTGAAAGGCAGGTGGTGGTTCGTTTTTGTTTCTTTAATCCGATGCTGAGTAAGCAAGGAAAGAAAATAGATGAAGCAAAATATCTAAATTGTTCTAATTCAGTAGAAGCTTAAAGGAAAACAGAACATTAAAGGGCCTTAAGGAAGTCTAATCTAAGAACTGCTAGCATGGGCCTTCAATAAGATCTCTGATCCCTGTCCCTGCATGGACAGTCTTGTCCCTGTTCCTCCTCATCTCTTAGTAGGACCATTGATGGGAATGTGTGATGCTCTTGGTTTTGGCCAGAGACTGCCAATGTTAATTGGGAGTGAGTCAAAAAGGGAGCATGACTGTTTAAAAATAATAGCTTTTTTAAAAATTATAGTATTTTTTATTATATTATGTTAGTCACCATACAGTACATCCCTGGTTTTTGATGTAAAGTTCGATGATTCATTAGTTGCGTATAACACCCAGTGCACCATGTAATACGTGCCCTCCTTACTACCCATCACCAGCTTATCCCGTTCCCCCACCCCCCTCCCTTCTGAAGCCCTCAGTTTGTTTCTCAGAGTCCATAGTCTCTCATGCTTCATTCCCCCTTCTGATTACCCGCCCTTTCTTTATCCTTTTCTTCTCCTACCGATCTTCCTAGTTCTTATGTTCCATAGATGAGAGAAACCATATGATATTTGTCTTTCTCTGCTTGACTTATTTCACTTAGCATTATCTCCTCCAGTGCCATCCATGTTGCAGCAAATGTTGAGAACTCGTTCTTTTTGATAGCTGAGTAATATTCCGTTGTATATATGGACCACATCTTCTTAATCGAGTCATCTGTTGAAGGGCATCTCGGCTCCTTCCACGATTTAGCTATTGTGGACAATGCTGCTATGAATATTGGGGTGCATATGGCCCTTCTCTCCACTACGTCTGTATCTTTGGGGTAAATACCCAGTAGTGCAATTGCTGGATCATAGGGTAGCTCAATTTTTAACTTTTTAAGGACCTCCATACTGTTTTCCAAAGTGGCTGTACCAACTTGCATTCCCACCAACAATGTAGGAGGGATCCCCTTTCTCTACATCCTCTCCAACAATTGTTGTTTCTTGCCTTGTCAATTTTTGCCATTCTAACTGGTGTACGGTGCGGTGGTATCTTAGTGTGGTTTTGATTTGAATTTCCTTGATGGCTAATGATTTTGAACATTTTTTCATGTGTCTGTTAGCCATTTGTATGTCTTCATTGGAAAAGTGTCTATTCAAATCTTCTGCCCATTTTATGATTTGTTTATTTGTTTCTCGCGTATTGAGTTTGAAAAGTTCTTTGTAGATCTTGGATACCAGTCTTTTATCTGTAGTGTCATTTGCAAATATCTTTTCCCATTCCGTGGGCTGCCTCTTAGTTTTTTTGACTGTTTCCTTGGCTGTGCAGAAGCTTTTTATCTTGATGAAGTCCCATAAGCTCATTTTATCTTTTGTTTCTCTTGCCTTTGGAGATGTGTCATGAAAAAGGTTGCTGTGGCCGATGTCGTAGAGGTTGCTGCCTATGCTCTCCTCTAGGATTTTGATGGATTCCTGTCTCACATCGAGGTCTTTCATCCATTTGGAGTTTATCTTTGTGTATGGTGCGAGAGAGTGGTCAAGTTTCATTCTTTTGCATGTAGCTGTCCAATTTTCCCAGCACCATTTATTGAAGAGACTTTTTTCCACTGGATGTTTTTTCCTGCTTTGTCAAAGATTAGTTGCCCAAAGAGCCGAGGGTCCATTTCTGGGTTCTCTGTTCTGTTCCATTGGTCTGTGTGTCTGTTTTTGTGCCAGTACCATGCTGCCTTTGTGATCACAGCTTTGTAGTACAACTTGAAATCCGGCATTGTGATGCCCCCAGCTTTGTTTTTCCTTTTCAACACTTCCTTGGCGATTCGTGGCCTTTTCTGGTTCCACACAAATTTAAGGGCTGTTTGTTCCAGCTCTTTGAAAAATGTCATTGGTATTTCGATCGGGATAGCATTGAAAGTGTAGATTGCTCTGGGTAGCATGGACATATTAACTCTGTTAATTCTTCCGATCCATGAGCATGGAATATTTTTCCATCTTTTTGTGTCTTCTTCAATGTCTTAAGAACCATCCTGCTCAAGAATGATTCGATAAACCAGGAAGTCAAAAATCAATTTAAACAATTTATGGAGACCAACGAGAATGAAAACACAATGGTCCAAAACCTATGGGACACTGCAAAGGCAGTCCTAAGGGGAAAAAACATAGCCATCTAAGCCTCACTCAAAAGAATAGAAAAATCTAAAATGCGGTTTTTATATTCTCACCTCAAGAAGCTGGAACAGCAACAGAAGAATAGGCCTAATCCACACACGAGAAAGCATTTGATCAAGATTAGAGCAGAGATCAATGAATTAGAAACCAGGAGCACAGTAGAGCAGATCAACAGAACTAGAACCTGGTTCTTTGAAAGAATAAATAAAATAGACAAGCCACTGGCAAGACTTATCCAAAAGAATAGAGAAAGGACCCAAATTAATAAAATTATGAATGAAAAGGGAGAGGTCACAACCAACACCAATGAAATAGGAAGGATTATTAGAAACTTTTATCAACAGCTTTATGCCAATAAATTAAGCAACCTGGGAGAGATGGAGGCCTTCCTGGAAACCTAGAAACTATCAAGACTGAAACAGGAAGAAATTGATTTTTTAAACAGGCCAATTAATTATGAAGAGATTGAAGCAGTGATTAAAAACCTTCCAAAAAGAAAACTCCAGGGCCTGATGGATTCCCCGGGGAATTCTACCAAACATTCAAAGAAGAAATAATACCTATTCTCCTAAAGCTATTTCAAAAAATAGAAGGAAAACTACCAAACTCATTCTATGAGGCCAATATTACCTTGATCCCCAAACCAGGCAAAGACCCCTTCAAAAAGGAGAATTACAGACCCATATCCCTGATGAATATGGACGCCAAAATTCTCAACAAGATCCTAGCTAATAGGATCCAACAGTACATTAAAAGGATTATCCATCAAGACCAAGTGGGATTCATCCCTGGGATGCAAGGGTGGTTCAACATTCACAAATCTATTAGTGTGATAGATTATATCAACAAGAAAAAAGCCAAAAATCACTTGATCCTCTCAATAGATGCAGAAAAAGCATTTGACAAAATACAGCATCCTTTCCTGATTAAAACCCTTCAGAGTGTAGGGATAGAGGGTACATTCCTCAATCTCATAAAAAAACATCTATGAAAAGCCTACAGCAAATATTATTCTCAATGGGGAAAAGCTGGAAGCCTTTCCCTTAAGATCAGGAACACGACAAGGATGCCCACTCTTGCCATTATTAATCAACATAGTACTAGAAGTCCTTGCAACAGCAATCAGACAACAAAAAGGGATCAAAGCTATCCAAATTGGCAAAGAAGTAGTCAAACTGTATCTCTTTGCATATGACATGATACTCTATATGGAAAACCCAAAAGAATCCACTACCAAACTATTAGAAGTTATAGAACAATTCAGTAATGTGGTGGGATACAAAATCAATGCTCAGAAATCAGTTGCATTTCTATACACGAACAATGAGACTGAAGAAAGAGAAATTAGGGAATCTATCCCATTTACAACAGCACCAAAAATCATACGTTATCTTGGAATTAACTTAACCAGAGACGTAAAAGGATCTATATTCTAGAAACTACAAATCACTCTTGAAAATAATAGCTTTATGACGTTTTTTGGCATATACCATACAATTCATTCATTTAAAGTTATACAGTTCAATGGTTTTTAGTATATTCATAGATATATGCAACTATAAGTTGACTGTAAGTTGATTTTACAGAATTTTCATCACCTCCTAAAGATTGCCCATTACCACACTTTCCCCCTTCTTCTGGCACTAGGCAACCTCTAATTTGCTTTCTGTCCCTGTAGATTTTCCTGTCTGGACATTCCGTACAGATGGAATCATACAACACATGACCCTTTGTGTCTGCCTTCTTTCACCTAGCATGTTTTCATGGTTCATCCATATTGTAGCTTATGTCAGTACCTCATTCCTTTTCATGGCCAAAACATATTTCATTGTGTGGATGTTCCACATTTTATTTATCCATTCATCAGTTGATATTTAGGTTGTTTCCAGCAGTGATTTTTATGAATTAGTTATTCGTATGTGCCATAGGAGCAAGGGAAGTGATGAGTCTGTCCATTGGTTTTGTTACCTGTGAGCCACTCTGGCTGTAGGGTTGGGGAGAGAACTCTCACCTGACTGGTGACTCAGGGCTTGTTAGTGCATTTCACTTGTCAGCGATTTTCCTTCCTCTTCTTCCATGGACATCTGGATTTCATTATGCCAATCACTAAGCCTTTTCCACAATTCCCCCGGTTTCTGTTTTGTCCTCTCCTCTAACACTGTAGCTTTGTCACTGCCAGTGGTTTTGATTTCACCAGCTACTGACATACCCCTTCAAATGCCAGATAACCTCTCCAGCAGTGCAGAGATTTTTCAGTATAATCTCGTATCATAAACTCCTAGGAAGATGCCTCATTTTGTACTTAAAAGCTCTTTGACTTTCAAGATGTCATTCAGTGTTAAAGATTCCTGTAGGCATCATGCTTTACGATTTGCAAAAACACACTGACATATTACCCCATCTGATTTTCATTCCTGTGCTGAGAGATAAGAAGGTGGCTAGTACTGTTCTCATTTGGCAGAGAAGCCAGGACTTGGAAGCCCCAGGCAGCAGCAGCATTGGCTCCAGAATCAAGTTTCCTGACCAGCCGTCTCTTCCCCTTTCCTAAGGTCCCACAATAACTCCCACAGTGCAGTGCTAACCAAAGCAAGATGTGGCTGAATTGGTCTGTGAATGACAACCTTTCCATGTGTATCAGTGTCCTGACTGCTCTCCCTGCTGCCTCAGCAGCAACCTTAAGAATTATCCTTCTGATTTGAAGGTAGCAGTGGCATCTGTGTTCCTGTTTGCCTTTTCTATGGTACCACAGATGTAGTCATGTCACTTAGTCTAAACAGGGGAGGTGAGCAGATCAGCATGGTCTTGGTGACGAGCTAATTACAGTGGCTGAGCACACACTCTTATTTCTGTTGGGGCACCGTGGGAGTGTGAGGACTGGGAAATGGTATGTCTGTGGGAGAGACAACAAGTGGGCTAAAGGCAGAGGAGGGAGGGTTTGCTCTTGGTGATGTTTTGTTTGTTTAACATTATTGTGGGAGGTAAATGGTTCCTGATTTTAGTCTTTTTCCATTAGCACACTAGGAGACAAGCATAGCATGAATATGTGTTTTGACCTTAAATTTTAGTTTCTTTTTTTCTCTAAGTCCAAGCTACTGTTAAGTATGTTCTAGGATTTTCTCAGTGGTGTCTTGTTCATCAGTAGTTGTTAAGTGTTCTTCATGTGAAGGGAAGCAGAGTTAAGGACAACCTATGTTGCTATCTTGGTGGTATCACTCTCCTAAATATGTAAACTAATTAATATGTCTCTTATCTCTTCATTTATCGCTCTTGACTTCCCAAAAACAAAGGGTAAAACTGTACCTATTCCCCCAACTGCCTCACAAAAGACATAAAATCACAAGGAATCATAGCACCACCACCAAACAACCAGATACCAAGGAGTCTGGATGACCATCCACAAATACGAGAATTGCCCCTGTTTGATCTAAGTGTGGTCTGCCCAGGAAACTCCACAACAGTAGGATTATGCCTAATTGTTTGTTGCTGCATCTCCAGATAGGGCCTACCTAGCTTGATGACTCTCACAGACCAGGCACCCCATAAATATTTGTGAAATGAATGAATCAATGTACGCAGTAGGTTCAACAAATGTTTGATTGGTTCCATCTTCTTTTTCTCGTGTTTAAAGTAGTTTCATCTTCTTATTGAAATAAAAAAAGAACATGCCCCTTGGCCATGAGAAATGTCAAGAAATATGAAACAATTAGAGCAAGTGTAACCAGAATGTGGGTTATGATCAGCTATGACCTCATCTTTGTTTTTATCTCACATCATTTCTTAGAATTTATTTAGTTGGGTAGAGTGTCTCTGGATGAAAACTTTGGAAGACCTCAATATTTTTTCTTCTCACCTTTGAATAGTAGTCAGTGAAGTAGAAGAAAGGAAACAAACAGAAATAGGAATCTGTCAAAGTTTTCCACAGAAAATTTCTGCATAATTATTTCAGAATAAAGCCAATATAATGTACTTCATCTAAGTAGGTTTTGAGCTATATTCTGAGATTATATTGTTCAAGAGGAAGACTAAGCCAGGTAGTTTGGATTGACTCTGAATTTGCCAAATTCTTTTTCATGTGGCTGAAGAGTACATTTGATTTAGGATATAGTGGAAGCCATGAGGGCAAGAATCCAAGAATGACCTTGATCCATGGGGTAGTCACTCCAAAGCAGGTTTTCTGTGAGGCATGCTGGATCACAGGAATGGACACTTGGGGAAAAAGAAGTCAGGGGCTTGGGCTCAGGCAAGTAATCTGTCTCAGCTTCCCAAATGATAGTGTCCTAAGAAGCAGTGTGAAAGTGGGTTTGGTCAGTGTTGAAGTCCCCAGTATCTGATCCAGTGAGTGAGATATAAATCAGAAGTCTCCAGAAATTGGCCATACTTGAAATCAGATAGGTAACTATCATGCTTCTGGATGATCCACTGCATTTGGGGGAAAAGATTTAACCCACACTAGATGGTGTATATTAGAGCAAGGTAAGTCTCAGGGTCCCAGGCAGGTGAGCTCATAAAGGCCTTAAGTTCGGGAGCTGGAAGGTGGGGCGATAACTAGAAGGCCTTGGAAACATTAGGGATTAGGAAGACATAGGAACAGTTTTGGGGTAGAAGGGAGCTATACTTCTGAAGGCTTGTGAAAGCCCTATATTCACTACATGCACACTGTATGTAGGATGCCAAGACTGATTCCAGACCCCATCTTCAGATGGGAATTCTCTCCCTGAAGTTTCTGTGTGCTGAAACATAGTTGAAGGAGACCAGGACTGGTGAACCAACCCTTGGCCCTATATTTTAGAAACAGAGCTCTTAGAAATGCTAACTCAGAGCTGAACATTTGCAAAAGATTCCTCTCAAAAGCCTAGAGTATTTGAATAGGAATTGTAGCCAACATACCACTGAAATACAAAACACAGAAGAACTCTTCTCACTGTTGTGATAAAGAGCTATAGAATCCTTTGTTCTGATGAAATGACAGTTGGTGGGCTTCTGAATAGCTTCAGGATGGGTGCTGATGACCAGAAAGACCAAGCCATACTTGGAACTCTCAGCCTGACCTCTGTGGAGGTGAGAGAGATAGGAGAGTGAGTCAACAATGATCATGCCTATGTGATGAAGTCTCCACAAAAACTCCTAAACTACAGGGTTCAGAGAACTTCCAGGATACTAAACTAGGAGGTACTGGGAGTGTGGAGTGCCCAGAGACAGTATGGAAACTCCATACCCCTTCCGCATACCTTACCCTACACATTTTAACCCCCTGGCTGTTCTTGAGTTACAACCCTCGTGTTAAGTCATTAATAGTAAGTAAAGTGTTTTCCTGAGTTCTGTGAGCTATTGTAGCAAATTACTGAACCCATGGAGAGGGTTATGGGAACCTCTGATTTTAGCCAATTGGTCAGAAGTATAGGAGGCCCAGTATTCGAATTGGCATCTGAAGTGGTGGACAGTCTTGTGGGACTGAATCTTTGACCTGTGAAGTCTGTACTAATTCTGGGTAGTTAGTATAAGAATAAATTAAATTATAGGACTTAATTGGTGTTTGTAGAAAATTAGAGAATTGCTTGGTGTGGAAAACAAGTGATTTTTAAAGTAGCTTGTTCAGGATCCCGGAGCAAGGTCACAAGTTTACATTCTCACTTATAGTTCCCATGCGACAAAACTCAGGGGTTGGTTGGTGAGATCCCATCTAGATAGGAGAGTTATTTGTAAAGAGTGTTATTTGTAATAGTTATTTGTAGAGCTGGGATTGCACCATGTCATGCTACTCAAGGAACAGTAACCTTCTATGGGTTGCCCCAAACAACACTGTAAAACTTTGACAAATACAGTAAACCTGAACAAATTTCTTCTTGATGTCTCAAGAAATAAAAGCAGAGGCTGTACACTCTTCTCCCAATGCTTAATGTAATTTATAGACAATTGAACAGAATGTTAGTGGCATATTTATTGTCATTTCAATGACAATTTGCTGTGACTTTTTAATTAAGCAAATGTTACATCTTGGTGAAAGATGTAGGCTCAAGGGGGGAGAAAAGCTGAGTTGGAGAAATAAGAGGAGGAACTTGCTCATCACAAAGAATTTTTGGCGTATGACATCCCTTATGCCATTTGGTGTATGAGAAGGTGTAGGCTGCTCATTCTGAGTGGCTCTTCTCTACTCGTCACCTACCACTCATTCTGTTGCAATTAACCCAATTTAAAAGAACGTGCTCTTGAATGATGGAATTTGGGGTGCTCTTGCTGGACGGGAAGAGTGATAGATGCTGCCAGAGGAAGCAAAGGTCAGAAAACAGGAGGGAAAATGGGTTACCCCAGAAAGTGGAGGAAAAGGACCAGACACAGTTCCTACACTGCAGGAAAAGGACCAGACACAGTTCCCAAATCCATTGTAACTGACACATTTGTAACTGGAAAGCACATACATTTCTACTATGAACGTGCACAGTTTACAAGGTAGTGGGTGTTAAAAGCAACTGTGAGATCTGATAGTCATTGCATAATGAGCTTATTGTGCCTGCTTGATTCCAGGGAAGTGTCAAATATGCCAGCAGAATCCATGATTTCTTCACTTGGTAATTTGTTTCTCTCATATCCAGCTGGGATCTCACCAACTCCAGAGCTGCTTTAATGGTACTGTGAGTAAGAATATAAACTTGTAAGCCTAAGGCTTATCATGGAGTACTCTGTTTTGGATTGGTTCATTCTTTTTGCTCAACGTAAGAAAATAGTACCAGTTAAGGGTTGGGCCGCATACTGACCCCCATTGTCTGAGGGCAAAGCAGTCTTGACTGCAGAGGAAAAAAAAATAGGTATTTTTGCTGTTCTTCTGGCCCTCTGCCATCAGTGTGACCCAGCTTTCTGTGTCTGCTCTGTATAATGTTTCTCTGCCTTATGCTTTTACTTACTGGCTTGCTTCTCCTGCTTTGTGATGAGAACCAAAACCATTCACAGAGCTGACTGTCACCATAAGCATAACTTTACTATTTCAGGAGACTTTCCCCAGGAAGATAAAAGTTGTAAATAATTTTATTATTCATCCTAGTAACTTCCTGAAAGACCCATCAACTCTTCAACAGAAGGAATCAAAAACCAGTTTGCACTCAAGAGTCTTTGAACCCTTCCCCTCAAAATTTTCGCCTGGCCATGCACACCAATTTGAAATTATTATATCATAGTCCTCACTGACCCCATCAGAATTAAGCCCCTCCCACTCATCAAAAGGACCCGCCTTAAACCAGACTTAAAAATTTCAATCAACTTCTTGACTCTGCTGTTTACTTTTTACGATGCTACAAAGACTCTGTTGAGGTGGTATTCTCTCTCACCCAGTAGGTAAACCAAGTAGGTAAACAAGAAACTCAAATATCTCTTATCGGCCGGTTGTTTTGGTGATATATTGAGGAGCCACCATTTGACAGTGGTATTTATGTACTGCATTCTCCACGTCTTTCTGTTTTCCACTTCCTGTATTCCCTGCCAAATTCTATATGTTAAACCCCAACTTACAGAAAAGTAAGAATTTGATTAGTTTTAATTAACTGCTGTCATCCCTGTTGGATAAAGCTGAACTATAAGGCCTCTTTACGGACTGATGGTCAGTTTAGGGATTTATTGCCTTTGGGTCAAATCCCTCCCCTGGTCCAAAACAGAAAGTCAGGTGGGAATCAACTTCAAGCACTTAAGCAAACATCTGTGGACAGGAACTCTTTAGAAGAGGACTGAAGACAGAGCAGGCCTTCTCAGAGTAGACCCTGGTAGAGCTACAGAAGAGAGCGTCATCTAGGATCAGAGAGCAAGGGTGTGGTACTAATGTCATCGTTTAAAGATTGGGCCTACTTTATCTGTTAATAGCAGTGGATCCAACTGGCAAAGACCAGAGGGTGCCAAATGTTTGAGATTCTTCCAGCATTTTATTTCACCGACTCAGGGTATCTACCATGCATGTCCCAAGGATTGCTGTGAGGATTCAATAAAGTAGTATACAGGAGGTTATTTTTTTAAACTTGTAAGTAAAATAATGTCAGTTACCATTCATTTACTTATCCATTCATTCATTAAAAATCACCTAGTATTTACTCTATGTCAGAAATTGTGGTAGGCTCCAGGCACACAAACACAGATGAGTCTTCTTTCCCTTCAGAAAGCTCACAGTCTAGTGGAAGAAACAGATATAAAGACAAATCATTGAAAAATAGAATGTATGTCATCATAAAGGAATGTGTAAAGTTTTATAAAAATATAGATAAATAATATATGCTTAAAATATCTGCTTTTCATATATTTTACTGAGCCCTATTTTGTCCTGTGAGATATGTATTATTTTCCCCAATCTTATAGATTAAATAACTGAAGGGCTAGATAATGCGGGCAGTAAATGATAGATCTGGCACTCAAAGCTAAATATTCTACCTCAGAGTCTAGTTGCGCCCCCCCCCCCATATCATGCTGCTTCACTTAGGATTGGGGGAGACTTGAGTCAAGACTGGAAATTCAGGAGCTAGTTAAAAATAAAAAAGCGTGTTTTGAAGAATATTTAATGAAATAAGAAACTGTTCATGATGTAGTATTAAATGAAAAAAACTGGAAGAATAGGATACAAAACACCTCAGAAAATGAAACTCCAGTATCATGAAAAATTATGACTATTTAATGTTTTCATAGCCCTCACCTGCCTGTAGATACTAATGAGTTTACATCAACACTAAAAACCCTATTTCCCCTGGCCCTGCTTTTTTCTTATATTATATAGAACTTCTGCTCTTTATAAAACATGTTCTGGATTATAACTTGAAGTTCTGGAAGTGCAGGTTTTTATATATACTTACCAGCAAGGATAATCCCAGGGGGCACTGAGGCTAGACCTCTATGCCAGGCCCATCACACATGCACTCCAATCGTCTCTGGGCCCCAGGAAGGCTCTCTGTCATAATCTGTAAAGGGGTCTCAAGAAGAGGTGTCTGGGCCTCAGTGCGTCAGAGTATAATGAAATTGCTTTTACAGTTTTTATTCACAGCATCCCCCATACCCTCATAGAGCTCAGAAAGTAATCGAATGGGAAAGTCCAGTACCCCATGGATGCTGTGCATAGAACCATCCCTTCGTCCAACAACGAAGGGCTTTCTCACCAGATCGGGCTCATCATGGGCACTCCTTCAAGAGAGTTCACTCCTGAAGGCTTCCCAATATTCATACAAATAAGGTTCTGGAGGACAGCCCCTGAAGTGATAGAGATAAATCCCAGGTACATTGAGTCACCCATGGATGCAAGTGCTCGAACTCTGCTTATATTTCATTGATTAGCACTGGAAGCAGTATCATGGGGGAGGAGAGGGAGAGTTCTTCTTTATTATTTTCCGTATTATGTATATTTAAAATATTAATTTTATAAGTAGGAAAGATTTAAAGAAAAAATACAAAGAACATAGAGTAAGCAATTTGAGAAGGTTATAGATTTTTGAAATAGGGTGATTCATCATCCCCTGGGGTGATTTGAAATATGACCCATCACATGAACTGGTTGACCTCTTCATCTTAGGCTTCTGTGAATCACTTGGGTTTCATTGATTCTTTTCTTTCTTTGACTCATATCTAAGCCAGAGACAGTAGGACTCTGTACGAATTATTGAACATTGAAATTGTTGAAACACTGACATCAGGGCTTCTGTGATTTTCAGATTATAATGGCTTCCATATAGGTCTCATTTAACTGTGGTTGATAGAAAGTAGGAGTATTCACTTTAATCAAACTTGTTTGTAATTTAGGAAAAGAATTATAAGCCAGGGTAGCTTGACACAGATGTAAATTCTTGTCACTGAGCTTAGCCAAACTCACATTTGCTTCAAGGCTTGGAGCTATATAATAGAAGTTTCTTTCAGGGTTATTTTAGTAAATTCCAATAAAAATTATCAAGTAGAACAAAGCACTCTTGGAAAGACAGGAGGAATTCATGGCATTTCACTTGACATAAAAAGAACTAATGAGTTTGCTATTGGTAGAGAATTTTTGCTTTCTTATTGCTTCAAAGAATGATACTCAATTAGTAGTTCTTAAACACATACATCTTTTCCATTTTTGTTTTTCCTGCTTAGTGCCAGAGTTTTCTTGGCTAGTAATCTACTGAATAGGCTGGCTCTACTTTTTATCCATATATTCTATGGATCTTAGGGTTCTGAATCCAAGGCACTTGAATGATGATGGGGACCAAATGTTCCAGAAAATATAAATATTGTATATAACCAGATATTGCCAATGAACAGAAAAAAGAAATGCTGATGTGGGCCAGAGCAATACATATAGGCTGTATTCCTGCCAAGTTGAATGTGTGCATAGCCAGAAAGGGCCAAAACCCTTTGGTGAGCAATACTCACAGATGAGGAATAGGGCATAACATTTTAATATATTAACCATTTAAAAAAAGCCTGTTAGTAATTTCTTTTCATTCCTGTGGCTCTTCTGCCCTTTATACCAAACCAGAGGCATCAATTTCCTCTGGGAAGGAGTATTATCCAGAGAAAAAAATGAGGGAGCAGTTCTCAGGTTTGAGTTTCAAAATGGACTTCTGGGCCTCTTTACAGTTTGAAAGAAAAAGTTTTTATTTCGAAAGGCTGAATTTTGAATGTCAAAAGCTAAGATCCTGAAGGATTCCGTACATGAAAGTTTTGCCATTAACACATTAGATTGGAAGGAATGCATGTGGATGTCAGAGCATTTTTCCTGTTGGAGAGGAACTAAGGATCTTACAGTTTTGGGGAGAGGAAAAGAGAACTGGAAGGCAAGACAGTTCAATACTACTGAGTTTCTTTGAGAGGGGTTTCTGTGTTCTGACTCCCCAGTGAGGCTGAAGCCAGGGTTGAAGATCAGAGGTGTATGTGTGATCCAAACTGTGTATAGATTTGCGTTTCTGACAAGAGGCAGGATGTGTGCTTTGCTTTCTGATTAAAGCCAGGCCAGGTGTCAAGCATCTCAAAGTGCCACAGCATCCAAAATGGCAGTAGGACTCTGTACGAGCAATAGAGTAGGGATTGATGGGTGAAGCATCTAGGCAGATGGTCTGAGGGAGCCCACAGAGCCTCTGGGCTATTTTGAATAATGCTGCAATGAACATGGGAGTGCAGGTATTTCTTCCAGATAGTGATTTCATTTTGTTAAGATATTTACCCAGAAGTAGAATTGCTGGATCACATGGTAGTTCTATTTTTAAGTTTTTGAGGAATCTCCATACTGTTTCCCATAATGGCTAGACCAGTTTACATTTCCATCAGCAGTTGTTCAAGGGCTCTTTTTTTCCCACATCCTCACCAACAGTTGTTATTGTTTGTCTTTTAGATGAAAGCCATCCTAACAGGTGTGAGGTGGCACCTTACTGCGGTCTTGATTTGCATTTCTTTGATGATTAGTGATGTTGAACACCTTTTCATGTACCTGTTGGCAATTTGTATGTCTTCTTTGAAAAATGTTTATTCAGGTCCTTTGCCCATTTTTCAATTGGGCTATTTGTTCTTTTGCTATTCAGTTGTATAAATATTTATCTATTTTGGATATTAACACCTTATTGGATATATGGTTTAAGAATATTTTCTCTCAATCTGTATGTTGCCTTTTCATTTTTTTAAATGTACAAGCTGGAGGGAAGGGGGTGGTGGCAGAGGGAGAGGAAGAAGAAGACTCCCCTAAGCAGGGAGCCTGACACAGGGCTCAATCCCAGGACCCTGAAATCAGGACCTGAACTGAATACAGACGCTTAACCAATGAGCCACCCAGGCACTCCTTCATTTTATATATATATTTTTTGACTCCTTAAAAGTTTCTTACTTTAATGTACACTCACTTGTTTGTTTTTGTTTTTTGTTGCCTATGCTTTTGGTGTTATATCCAAAAAATTGTTGCCAAGACCAAAGTCAAGAAGCATTTTTCCCTGTGTTTTCTTCTAAGAGTTTTATGGTTTCAGGTCTTACATTTAAGTCTTTAATCCATTTGAGTTAATTTTTGTGTATGGTGTATAATAGAGGCCGTTTCATTCTTTTGCAGGTAGATATATAGTTTAACCGACACCATTTATTGAAGAGATTATCCTTTCCCCATTGTGTGTTTTTGGTGGCTTATCAAAGATTGGTTGATGGGCGGGCTTATTTCTGGGCTCTTGATTCTGTTCTGTTGGTCTGTGTCTGTTTATATGCCAGTACAATACTGTCTTGATTACTAGAGCTTTGTGATACAGTTTGAAATCAGGAAGTGTGATGCCTCCAGCTTTGCTCTTCTTTCTCAGGATTGCTTTGGCTATTCAGGGTCATCTGTGGTTCCATACGAGTTTTAGAATTGTTTTTTCTCTTTCTGTGGAAAATTATCATTGGAATTTTGATAGGGATTGAATTGAATCTGCTGATCACTTTAGGTCATTTTGGGCTTAGTTTCTTCTTCTTTTTATAATTCCTTGAGGTGTATAGTTAGAATGTTTATTTGAGATCTTTCTTTTTTCTTAATGTAGGTTTTTGTTGCTATAAGCATCCCTTTTAGAACTGATTTTGCTGCATCATGTAAGTTTTGTGATGCTGGGTTTCCATTTTCCTTTTTCTCCAGATATTTTTTTATTTTGATTTCTTCTTTGACCCATTGGTTGTTCAGGAGTATGTTATTTAATCTTTACGTATTTTGAATCTTCCAGCTTTCCATCTGTTGATTTATGTTTTTATACCTTTGTCGTTGGAAAGGGTGCTTGATATGATTTCAGGCCTCTTATATTTGTTAAGATTTGTTTTGTGACCTAACATGGTTTATCCTGGAATGTTCTATGAGTGCTTGAGAAGAATGCATATTCTGCTGCTTTTAGATGGAATGTTCTTTTTTTTTTTTTTTAATATTTTATTTATTTATTTGACAGAGAGAGACAGCCAGCGAGAGAGGGAACACCAGCAGGGGGAGTGGGAGAGGAAGAAGCAGGCTCCCAGCAGAGCAGGGAGCCCAATGCAGGCCTTGATCCCAGGACCCTGGGATCAGGCCCTGAGCCAAAGGCAGACGCTTAAGGACTGAGCCACTCAGGCACCCCTAGATGGAATGTTCTGTACCTGTATGTAAGGTCCATCTGTTTTAATGTGTATTTCAAGTCCAATACTTTGTTATTGATTTTCTGTTTGAACGACTTATTCATTGTAGAAAGTGCGATATTGAAGTCCCGAACTTTCATTCTATTGCTGTTTCTCTCTCTCTTCAGATCTAGTATATTTAGGTACTCAGATGTTGGGTAGGTAAATATTTGCAATTGTTATATCTTCTTGATGAATTGATCCCTTTATTGTTATAAAATGACCTTCATTGTCTCGTGTTACAGTTTTTGACTTAAAGTCTATCATGTCTGATATAAATATAGCTACCTCCATTTTTATTTGGTTTCCATTTGCATGAAATTGTTTTGTCCATCCCTTCACTTTCAACCTGCTTGTTTCCTTAAAGCTGAAGTGAGTCTCATAGTTGGGTCTTGTTTTTTTTAATCTATTCTGCCACACTGTATCTTTTGATTGGGTAATTTAATTTGTCCACATTTAAAGTAAATATTGATAGGAAAGAAAATATTAATACGAAAAATGATATCTTATTAATTGTTTTTTGGCTATTTCATAGTTCTTTTGTTCCTTTCTTGTGTTCTTCCTTTGTGAACTGATAATTTTTTGTAATGGTATGCTTTGACCCCTTCTCTTTCCCTATTTTTGCTATATGGTTACCATGAGGCTTACATGATACATCTCATAGTTATAACAGTCTATTTTAATCTGATAACAACTTAACTTTTATCTCATATAAAAACTCCACCCTTTTACTTCCCTCTATTTTGTTTTTGAGTCATAATTTACATCTTTTTTATTGTGTATCTATTAACAAATTCTTATACCTATATTTATAAAAATACTTTTGTCCTTTAATCTTTATACCAAAGTTCAGTTATTAACACACCACCATATTACAGTATTCAAGTATTCTGAATTTGACTATATAATTGCCTTACCAGTGTGATTTATATTTTCATGTTTTTCTGTTACTAAATAGTCTTCTCATTTCAGCTTGAAGAACTCCTTTCAGTATTTCTTGTAAGGTAGGTCTAGTGGTGGTGAACTCTCTTAGCTTTCGTTTGTTTGGGAAAGTCTTTAGCTCCCCTTCATTTCTGAAGGACAAGTTTGCTAGTGAGAGTATTCTTGGTTGGAGTTTTTGTCTTTTAGCACTTTGAACATATCATATCACTCTCTCCTTGCCTGCAGAGTTTCTCTTGAGAAATTAAAGGGTTTACTGCCATCCCTGGCCCAGTCCTGACCCAGATGGCTCCCATCCACCCACCCGGCCAGTTGACTCTGCTCAGAATTGTTCAGTGCCAGGGTTGAATATCACCCTGGTCTCTTCCCAGAGCACTTCACCCCATGGCTCTGAATCTCCCTGCCCCCCACCTACCCCTGCTCTTTCTCTGAGGGGATGCTGCTAGCTTGCTCTGTACTACTATCCACACTCCAGAGTCAACAGTCTTGAGACCTCTTTCCTTGGTACCCAGGCCAGGCCTGCTCCAGAGGAGACCTAGAAATGGTCACCTAAGGCCAGGTGGAGAAGCAGGGGCACCTATTTGGGGGAATCCTTAGCTTTTATGGCTTTCAGGAATAACATTGTCATGAATGTGGAAAGGGGATTAAACTGCACCTAAGAAATATGTAAACAATGATACATTATAAAGATGCAGAGCTCCAAAACAGAAAATAGAAGAATTGGGTCTTGTTCTATAAAGGGAATATTAATCACAAGAATTTGTGAGAATTTACTATTTATGGCTAATTACCATACATACTAACATTTATGTATATAGGTAATTTTTGTCCAGTGAATTTTGTTGTTTTATTGGGTTGCACCATTACACAAATTATAATGGTAATAATAAGTTTTTATTTGCTGAGCTCTTTCTAAGTACCAAATACCATTATATAAATTATTTTTTTTAGTCTTATACTCTGTTTTCTTAGTCTTCAGTTACTCATTGAATATGGTCACTTTTTTTTTTAATTTTAAGAGAAACAAACTACATTTTATAAAATATTGCCTGGATCCTAAAGCCCTGGAGGTCCTGGGTACAGACTAATTATATTTGTAATTGTCATTTATCATAAATTTGCTATCAAATTTATATTGGTCATATAAACAAAAATAACTTGTAGGAATTTCTCCAAGTTCTTCTTAGCCTTTAGGAGAAAACAGTGAAAGAAAAGTTTAATGAGAGCTCATTCATAAACATTTCCTCTTCTCTCCTCCCCCACCCCTAGTCCTTCCCTTCTCTTCTCCCCCACCCCTAGTCCTTCCCTTCTCTTCTTCTCCCCTCCTCTCTGTCTTCTCTCTCCCTACTAAGTCTAGCAGTGGCCATTAAAATAGTTGCAGGTGTTGTGTGGGGACATTTGGGAAGGAGGCCATCTATAAACACAAGCAAAAAGGTTTTTTGCTTCCTCACATTATTCTGAGAAAGGACAAAAGTTACCAATTTTAAGTTTTATGGTATTCTAGAAGGGCACATGTTCCTCTGTAGACATTCAGCCACGGTGCACTGGAAATTTAAGACTGAATTTAGCTCACTGGTTCTGTTAACAAAAGGGATCATATAAAAGGTCTGTGTGACATGCTGTTTTCTTCATGGGTCAGGAAGTGGTTCCACAGTGTAAGTGATGACTCGAACATCAGACAGAATTCTGTGAAAGGTTTGTGATCCAGGGGATTGCGTTTCAGAGTGCAGTTTTTGTTCACTGAACTTTATGAAAAAGAAAGACACTGCAAATTGATGGTACAAAAGTTGGAAATTCATGGGCATGAACAGTGTCCTAATGATACATTTAAAGCTTCACGGAGCTTTCAAGAAAATGTAAAAATGTGAGCAGAGTTTACATTCAAGAGAAAAACACATTTAAGAATAAAATGTTAAATATTTTATGGACCATTTATATTAATTTGATGTCAGTTTCTTTTGGTGAAGAGTCACAATAGTTTTAGGAATAATTGGCTAAGAGCTCTGCTCTGCAACTTTCCTTCCATCTCTAATCATATGAAGGGCATTGGACATAGTGGAAAGGGTAAGAGAGTTGGATTCTAATTTATGCTGTGTCACAGATCTCCTATGTAGTCATGTCATTCAACTGCCCTTAGTCTCAGTCTTCCTATCTGTAAAATGGAATAGATTATATATTCTCAAAAGGTTGCTTCTAACTCCAAAGTGTTGTGGTGCAAAGTGCCCTTATAACCACATGTAACTTTGTTCTCACTTCTGTAAGCTGTGATTCATGGACTTAGCTGGCAGAGTTTTGTTGAAAGGAGATGCTGGCTTTTTCAAAGATGTGGTTTTTATCGCTTGTTTGAGAACAAATCCATTGCTGACCCATTATGTTGTTGAATGAAAAGCTGAGGCTGCTTTAAGCCTAATTTGTTGTTAAAAGAAAGCAAGTTCAACGCTATGTCCCAAAATAGTCAATATCTTGCAAAAGCCACTTAGATAAATGAAATTTATGTTTTGAAGAATATTGGGTTCTTTTGCATAACCTTTGATTTTGTACATTTTCTTCCACGATGTGTCAGTGGATTTTGTATTGACAGAAGAATTTAATTCTATCATTTTTTCCAAGTTTGAACTGAATGTGTCTTTCCAGGTTTCTTTATTTTTTTCAAGGTAAATTGAAATCAGTCTTTTGAGTGCTAACTTTCCTTTTTTAGTTAACATATCATCACTACTTAATACTTCCTTTTCCCAGGGAAGTTCTTGAACTGATCCCTCACCAGAGGATTTCTTGAAAGGATTGCTAGCTCCAAGATGGTAACAATACTTCCCAGGCCTCTGGGCAACCAGGCTGCATCTGGGCATGCTTGATATGCCCCCTTCTCATTCAACTAAGCCCTTACCAATTCCTTTCTTTCCTTCTTTCATACATCTCAAATGGACCATACACTTTTCTTCATCTACATTTCCTCCACCCTTGTCCCGGCCTTCATCATCTCTCACCTGGACAACAGCCTCCTGACTTGTGTCTCTGCTTCCAAGCTTATGCCCTCTGGTCCATTCTCCACATAGCAGCCATATTGACCATGCATGTTGAGTCAGGCTGCTAACATCACTCCCATCCTTTGGAGGCTTCCTTTTGCATACAAATAAAATTTCAACTTCCAAGACTACAGTTGTGGTAAACACTGTGGTATTCTGCCCAGATTCCCCTTCAGGGAAGAATTTTTTGCCCTGGGTTACTGGCAGTGCTGTTGGTAGATGCCTTCAACTGTTAGCACTTCAGGGATGGCTTCAGGTTCCTGAAGCTGCTTGCTCAAGGTCCTATCCTTCCCAGGGTGGTCCATAGCTGATGACAGGTCCATGAAGAGGTATAAAGGCTTGGCTGTATTGGCTCATCTCTGGACTACCCTGAGGGACCATTCTGACTCCACATTGGATTAGCTGCAACTGTCATTTGGGCCTTAACCTCAGTTCCCTTCTTGCTCTGCTCCATCTTGCTTACTTTCTTCCCCTCTTCTGCAGATGTTGATCCAAAGGAAATTCTTTAATAAATATCCTGCAAGCTAAACTCCACCTCTGAACCCAAACTGCAAGAATGGCCTGTAATGCCTGTATTATCTAGTCCTTGCCTACTTCTCCAACTTTGTCTTGTGCTACTGGTACCCTGGCACATTACTCTCCAGTCTACTTTCAGTTCTTGAATTGTTCATTTCTACTCAGGATCTTTGTACCTGATGTTTCTTCTTCAAGGAAGCTCTTCTTCCAACTGTGTCTGATTCTTGCTTATCTATTCTCAACCTGAATGTCACCCCCACAGAGAAGCCTTCCCTAGCCCTGCCCCCACCATTGTCACTAACCTAACAGTATAAATTAGATTATTTCTCCTATTCTCTCTTAGAGTATTCTGTTATTTTTGTCTATAGAATTATTTACAATTTGTGATTATATATTCGCTTGTCTGTTTATCAGTTTATACCCACTGTATCCCCAGCACTTAACTTAATGTGTGCCCCTAGTAGATGTTCCATAAAAATGACTGAATGAATCAATAGACTGGAGGATACTTAAGGGAAAGCCTGAATATCTCTAGCCCTGTGGTTACTTCTCAAGATCATTATTCAGGGAGCTAGACTCCCTTAAAGACTAGGTAGGGCTACCCCTGGGTAGGACCAACACTATCATAGCCAATTGCCCAGCTGAATATTTTAATACAGGTAAGTAGCTTCTGTATCTAGTGGGGAGCCATTTGGGCTCCTGGCCAACTGCTGCCACGCTTGTCTCCTCTTACAGTCCTGTCTCCATAACCTCCTTTCTTCTAGAGCTGTTTGCTTCAGTTTTCTGTCTATGGTCCCTTTATGCTTTATAGTCTTACCTTGCCTACCCTTCCTTTGCTCATATCACTGTATCCAGCCCCAGTAAAAGCACCTCATTCCCCTGTACTTCATAGCTCTTTGGGGAGACTCTCTCATCTGAGTGCACATAGAGGCCTGCCTGTAAAACACGGGATCTCTACTCAACTCCATTGCAGTTCAGAAACTGTTACTTAACATTTAGGTGGTACTAGACAGAGGCTGAGAACTTTAAAAGAATGGTCGCATTCAATTCCCATTCAATCCCAACTGTTCTGTGGAGTAACTACTTTTATTATATCTCTTTGATAATGGACTAGATTGATGAAAGTGATTTGTCCAAGGTAAGAGGTGACATTGGAATTCAAATCCAAGTGGTCATATTATAGGGCCAACCCATACTCTTAATCCTCCTCTGCATTAGACTATAATTGTGTAATTCACTCCATTGAGACCAAAGGGCATTGCTTTATTTTCTAGTAAACAGAGTTTGTTTTATATTATGCTTTGGTTTCTTTCTTTGTTTTAAAACAGAGAAATTTTGAAAAAGGAAGTTATAATGAACTACCTTAGAAAAATCAGTCTCATTGTGTTAGTGTCTTACTCATTTTGCTTTTGAGTCCTATTCTAGGGTGGGGAGGAGGGTCCATGGTCATTTTGTGGCCATTTGCACATATATACTCTGGTCTACAAGGATGGAGAAGGCGAGGGAAGAGGCAGTAAGCATACTTCGGTGCTGATATAATGGACAGGAGCAGAGTGAGCAAAACAACTTTTTTTTTTCATTTTAAATTATCCCGTGTTTTTCTCTTGTGAAGTAACTTGTTACATTATGGAAAAACAGCAGATGCTTATAAAATATTGATTTATAGAAACGTTACCAATGTATTTAACTACATCATGAGTTTGCTTATTAGAAATGTCCATACGGGATGCCCGGGTGGCTCAGTCAGTTGAGCGTCTGACTCTTGATTTCACCTCAGGTCATGATCTCAGGGTCATGATCTCAGGGTCATGCGCTCGAGTCCTGTATTGGGCTCTGAGCTCAGTGCAGAGTCTGGTTGAGATTCTCTCTCCCTCTGCCCCTCCCTTTCAAATAAATAAATAAAATCTTTAAAAAAAAGTCCATAGATCTGTTATTTTTTAAATATACTGTCTATAATATAATAGTTTATATAATGATTTTTCTCAGAATGGTTGAAATTTCATATTCGATTTCCCAATATGAAACCATGTATTTTAAATTATATACTCAAAAGTAAATTAAATAAAAATTTAAAAATTCATTGCGTATTTGCTCTTTGAATTATAAGAATTAAAACAACAGAAAGTGAACTTTTTCACCCACCAGATTGGTAAAAATTTAACCAATTTCTAAATCAAAAGATAGATAATGTTTAGTGTCTGGAATTGGTATGAATTTAGGGGA
Organism: Ursus maritimus; assembly: GCF_017311325.1. NCBI lineage: Eukaryota > Metazoa > Chordata > Mammalia > Carnivora > Ursidae > Ursus > Ursus maritimus. The sequence continues at coordinate 31,020,671 of NW_024426663.1, read as the reverse complement.
AGTGTGTTTGTTCTCTTATTTATTGAAGTAGGAGGGAAATATCTCTGAAAGTTGTCCCAGCAATTCCATTTCTTGGAATATACCCTCCAGAAATACTCACCCATGTGCATAGGAATTGATGTATAAATCATTGCACCATAATTTTAACTAGTGTAAAACTAGGCTCAGCCATCAGTAAGGAAAGAGTCATAAGTATGGGTGTAATTAAGAGTATAATTATCAATACTACAGATACTGTAGAGCTGTTGAAGATGTAAATGGACTGACATATTTAAGACTTATTAATGATTGTAAAAGCAAGTAACAAAAGAGCAAATATAGTATTATCTTGCTTAGGTTAAGAAGTATATGACATTTATGTGTAGAGGTATATGAAAGAACAGAAACATTGTTATTAATGTTTACCTCTGAGGAGGGGATGGGATTGACCAGTCTGGTGAAGAAGTAGAGGAATTGTCACATTCACGGTGTTTCTATACATTTCTCTGTCATTCAAGTTTTTGTACACTGACTATCCATACATGAATTGCCTTTCTACCTTTATAACAGATATGAAAAATTCTTACTGTGAATCTATAAATTTGTGTTTAGATTAAAATTATGAGCTCTATATGTGGTGCATGTGGCATCTGAATTATGGTACATTATTGGAATATTATTGCGATGTGACCTTAAGGTATATTTTGTTACAAGGAATGGAAATCCATTTAAAAATCATATGTAGAATTAAGGGGTTTTTTTGAAAAAATGTAGGAGGATCTTTAAAAACTTGTACAATCCAGCCTCAAGGGAACAGGGAAATCCAGAAACTTCTCTCCATTTCTTTCTCCAGAGCTTCAAGTTCTCTTACATCTGTTTCTTTTCGCACATCTGCACAGTTCTCCTCTGCAGACTGCCTGCCTCTGCTGTTTGTTTGTTTGTTTGTTTTTAATCATCCTTGGATCTCTGATTTTACAGGCCCACCACATTTTGGGCTGAGGAAATTCTGGGAGATATGTACTTTGAATAATGACTTTGATTCTATCAGTTTACTCCATCTGATATTTTATTTTTGAATTTTGAAATAAATTTGCAACTATTAATAGTATTTAAAAGTTCAAACATGTATAGTCACTGTTTTTGGTTCAGGTCCTGCTACTAAAGTACAGCCAAGTTTTATATAAAAAGGCCTATTTAGTCATAAGTTTGTGGGCAGTGACATATGGGGTGGGGCCAGGCAAAGCCAAAAAATGTGTTGTCTTGGCAAAGCTTGAGTTCATATGGCTAAAGGCAAACACATTATGAGCAGAGAGAAGGGCTTACTGCTACTGACATAGTCTGAGCTAGTGTCCACTGATTACTTACTCTTCATTCTGCTTTACCTTTGCTAATTTACAAGAAGGAAAGTTGACTACTTACACTGCTATTGGTCCTCATTGGAACATAGTCTGTAAGGCTAGCCCATTAGGACAGAGGTTTACCATAAGAATTGATTGCCAGTTGGGCAGTGTGTCAAATGTTTGTTAGCTGAACCAAGCAATTACTCTCCTCAACACAGGCAGTCCTCACTTGTCACAGTAGTGGGGGATCTAAAAATGACCAGGCAGAATGATTTTAATAGTCAATGCAAAAATTATGATAGTTCTGTGATCTTCTAAAACTTTGGTCAAAATATTGAAAACTCTTGGGGCACCTGACTGGCTCAGTTGGTTAAGCGGCTGCATTTGGCTCAGGTCATGATCCCAGGGTCCTGGGATTGAGCCCCACGTTGGGATCCCTGCTTGATGGGCAGTCTGCTTTCCCCTATCCACCACTTGTGCTCTCTTGCATGTGCTCTCTCTCTCTCTCAAATAAATAAATAAAATCTTTAAAAAAAAAAACTCTCTTCCTGTCACATTTGTATAGGGAAATGAAAAAAGATAATAAAACAAACATGTAATCAGTGCACTATAATTTATAACATTAGAAACATTAAGAATTAAAGTGCTTTCTTTGTTAAAAAAAAGTTATCAAGCGCAATTTGAAGAATAATTGCCTTCTTATAATACATTTGATATGGAGCGAGCATCTTTTGTAGGCCTTGGTGATTGTCATAATCCTTTCTTGATTTGGATTGGCTCCCAACATTCTATCCTTTGTGCTTTCAGTGTTGTGAAATATTTCTGAGAGTCCATTTAATGTTGTGTTTTGCCGGTGTCACGTCCTCTGGAATATCTTCGTCCTTTTCGTCATAATCACTTTCATTATTTATGTCAGTAAGTTCACCCTCACTAAGTTCCTGTTCGTGCAGATCTAGTGTCTCAGACGGTGGCAGTGACAACATTCCCAAGATGAACTCTTTCTTCTGTAACTCCATGTGTGTTCGATGTGAATTTCACCTCTAGCATTATCACTTTTTTTTTTTTTTTTGCACTTTCACCTTCGTTGGCCAATTCCCTTTTTCACTTACGCGTTTTTATAAAATGTCATGTGGATTTATCGCTGGGAGATAAACTCCTCTTTAGGCAACACAACAATAAGGCTTTGCTGCATGGGAACTGAGTAACTGACGTGTAGACTTCTTTCAAAGTCCACAGACAAGACTTTGAAGGAGGTGTGATTGATCTCTGATCATGATGTCCGTGTGTCATCTACACAGTGATTTGTGAACTGAAGGGATAGCAGCCAAGTTTGTACTTTCTGCAGTTGGTCACACTTAATATACAATGGCAACTGAAATTTGAATTGTGTTGTTTGGGTACTGATGTTGTTTAACTAAACCGTGGCAGCTGAAATTTGTGCATATTGGTACTGTGTAAGAAAAGAACTGCCTGTCTGTCTCAACAGAAATGCATCCATGTGCTCACCAAAGCACAGGCACAAAAATGTTGACAGTGGTACCATTCATAATATTGCTAAATTGGAAACTATCCAAGTGCCTGCCAGAAGTAGAATGGATAAATAAATTGTGGCTTAGTCATAAAATGGAATACCTCATAGCAATGGGATTGAACAAATACAACTCCATGAAATAATAGGGGTGAATCTCCCAAAATGTTGAACAAAAAAAAAAAAAATTCAAACATCGAAGAATATGTATGATAGGATTCCATTTATGTAAAGTTCAAGGACAGGCAAAACTAATCTATGGGATCAGATGTAAATCCTTGGCAGAGGTAGTGCCTGGAAGAGAGTGTAGTGTGGACTTTGGGATGCTGGTAATGTTACATTTCTTAATCCAGGGTACACAGATATTTCTGCTTTGTGATAATTCAACAACCTGTCACTTCTGATCGGTGCCTTCTTTTATATGGGTATTATACTTCAATAAAACTTTTATCCAAAATGTAACACAATTCTTACAATAACTCACAGATCAAAATCTGTAATAAATTTACTCTTTTAATTATAGTGCAGTCTGTGAGCTCCCTAGAGCAACCTCAATAGCACACCTTGCCTACTGGAAGCAAGCACTTACTTTCTTGAGTTTGAGGAAAAAATGATGGAATTATATCAATAATGATGAAATGGTTCAAAACCATGGGGAGGGGCAGGAGAATATGTTGCGTGCATTCATATCATTTATCACCAGGCTGTCATTAAAAAGAAAAACTGGGGCGGGGGCCTCCAGAGCATGAAGTGCAAAAACATGCTTCTGGCCCTTCCCTGCCACTCTCGGGACCAGCAGCCTCTGTACCAAATACCTCAGGCTAAGCCCATCTCAGATATTGAAGTTACCATCTAGGCCTTTGACACTACAGGCCCGTATGTCCAGTGGACTTGAGTTAACTCCTCAAAATGTCATATCGAGTTCTTAAGGCAACTGCTTAGAAAATGGGCTTCTAGGGGCACCTGAGTGGCTCAGCCATTAAGCGTCTGCCTTCTGCTCAGGTCATGATCCCAGGGTCCTGGGATCAAGCCCCACATTGGGCTCCCTGCTCAGCAGGAAGCCTTCTTCTCCCTCTCACACTCCCCTTGCTTGTGTTCCCTCTCTTGCTGTCTCTCTGTCAAATAAATAAATAAAATCTAAAAAGGAAAGAAAGAAAGAAAGAAAGAAAGAAAGAAAGAAAGAAAGAGAAAGAAAGAAAAAATGGGCTTCTAGAGACATGGGTGGGTTTATCTAATTTCAAAAAATTTAGGCAACGTTCAGTTCTTGAATAATTAATTAATTCAATAATTATTTATTGTCCATTTACCAGTAATTATTGGGATGGCTCTAGGCTAGGCCTTCCCATTCTTTGTTTTCTCTTTCCTTTTTCTTTAGGTTAAAAGAAAAAAAAAACTATAACCAACATTACTTTTGTAGTAAAGAGTCAAATTGTTCTGTAAATCTGCTTCAAAACTCAGTAGACCTCTGACCACTACTGTCATTGCCTATTCTGCAGTGGCACTTAAGTTCAACTTTGTAAACTGATTCCTTTGATACTTCCTGCCGTATCTCTAAACCACATGGTTATATGGCTACCTCCTATGGCTACCTGTTTTTACAGCATTTGACATGGTATTAGTTGCCATAGCATTCCACTGTATTGGGCTACTATAACAAGACACCACAGACTGAGCAGCTTAAATAACAGACATTTATTTCTCTCAGTTCTGGAAATTGTGAAATCCAAGATCAAGGTATCTCTCAGTTCAGTTCCTGCTGAGGGCTGTCTTCCTGGGATTCAGAGAGCCACCTTCTTGCTCTGTCTTAAGTGATCTCATCATCAGGCCCCCACTCTCATGACCTAATCCAACCCGAGTTACCTCTCAAAGCCCCCACCTCCAAATACCATAACATTAGGTGTAAAACTTCACCATATGAAATTGTGGGGATGGGCACAATTTCACTCCATTCCAGACATTATCTTTTGCCTTTCAACTGGGAAAAACATGAAGATGTCTTCTTGTTTCCTCAACCTCACAACATAGTCACACTTCCCATCCCCCATCTCCCCATATAATTGTACAATGATTTTAGTATGTCAGTTAAACAAGAACCCAGAAGTATCATGCTACTTAAAATACAGTTGACTCCCAAATTTATCCCTTCCAACCGTGACCTCTGTCCTCCTCTGGCAATCTCATATAGCCTGTACCATGCCTATTCAGGTCCATGCACCTTTACTCATTTGACTCTTCTACTTGGAAAGTCTTTCTTCCTCTTCTTCACCTGGATTCCTACATCTTTTTTTTTCTTTTTTTTGATTCCTCGGTCTTTTACTTCCAGTCTGAGTTCAGCCCCATCTCTTCCAGCAAACCTTCCCTTGCCCCCTGCCTTTCTTCTATCCAAGGCCTCCAACCTGGGAATAGAACTTTAATCCTGCAATTATCATCCCGCGTTGAAATTCTGTGTGTAAGAGTGTCTCCACCTCAAGACTGTAAGCTCCCTGAAGAGGGAAACCTTGCTTTTTCATCAGTGTGAGCCCTAGTACCAGCACTATGCTTGGCACACAAGAGGCATTCCATATGTATTTAATTAACAAACACAATTAAAGTGGTATTTGGTGCTTTCATTCACTTGTGACTTTAGCTTTTGTTTTTCTTAATATCTGATACATTTGCTTTAATGGGACTAAAATTATTTCCTCCCAGTTAATGATCCTCTTGGTTCCCAACAAAATTTGCAGGCCAAGAACAATTTGCGAAAACCGTCTCGTAGACAAGAGTGTTTGTTGCACTTGATTTACGTCTTAATGGGTGTGTTTCTTACTTCATAGTGTAACTTCCCTTTTGCTTATTAGACTTGCCTTGTACCAAATCAATACAAAAGAGTTAGGGGAAAGGGCAAATAATTTTCATAGTAGTTACAGCACTATTTCATGATGAGAAAACAAGATTGGAATGTTTAATGACTGACTGGATTTACACTGCAAGAGAGTCTTAATGTTTTATTACTTTATAAATGAGTGGATGACGCTTAGGTCACAAGAATATTTTTTAAAATGTAATTTTATGTTTGCATTATCACTTCCCTAAGACCCTCCACCTTTTTTTTTTAATTAGCTCAATGTAATCTTTCCTTCTACCTTCCTTATTTCCTTCCTTCCTCTCATAGACTTTATCTTTTAGAGCAATTTTAGTTTCACACAAAAATTGAGGGAGAAGATGCAGAGATTTTCCACATACTGCCTATCCCACATAGCCTCCTCCATTATTAACATTCCCCACCAGAGTGGTTCATTTGTTACAGTTGATGAAATGAAATACACTTTTGGTTATTCCTTTAAAAGGAAAGGTGTGCGATCTCCAATTGCCCTCTCCCCTACCCACAAGGTAGAATTTAGATGTGATGGCCAGAGCTGCAGCAGTCATATTAGGTCCTGAGATTGAAGCTATGTGCTGAGAATGGCCGAGCCATTCTCACATGGGATCTCCAGCATTGTGGAGCACTGTCGTGAGCCTAGGTTGTCTGCCCCAGTCAGTTATGTGACAGAGAGAAAAACAGCTATCTTGTTTAAGCTGTTGTTTCTTTGGCCTTTTCTACAGCTGTACCTAAGCCTGTATCCTAGCAGATACAAAGTATGAATAACTTCCTATCACTCACAATTTATTCCTAGGGACTAAAGCATAATACCATCTAGATTTTCTTCTTAAAACTCAACTACTCTGGGAGAGGAGACCTATTAAAGTGTTTTGGTCAGAAACTTCTTGACATGATTTAGCTTATCAAATTATTTTTATTCTTGGGGCACCTGGATGGCTCAGTTAAATGTCTGCCTTCAGCTTAGGTCATTATCCCAGGGTCCTGGGATTGGCCTGCATCTGCTTCTCCCTCTCTCTCTGCTCCTCCCCCTGCTCTTGTGGGCACTCTCTTTCTCTCTCTCAAGTAAATAAATAAATAAAATCTTTTAAAAAATTATTTTTATTCTCCATTTTCAGGGTTCTGTATTAAAGGAAGATTCTGTTTTTAATATTGGTGTTGTGTTACTCAATTTACGAAACCTGAGTTGGGGTAGAGAATTTGACCAGCTCTGCACAGGGCTGAGTCTGGAGGTGCCAGTTAGTACAGATCCAGAATTCTCTACATGAGCAAGACCATATTTTAGTGTGAAAGCTAATAAAGAGTGAGGTCCTTCAGGAACAAGGTCTAACTAACAATTCATGAGGCTGTAGATGAAGAAGTCCAGGAGTTCATGGTACTGCTTGAGAAATAAAATACTTTAAGTATTTTTAAATTGGCTTTTAGGTGGGTATAACTGTTGATGGACATTATTTTTATGGAATTTTACTCCCAAATGACAAAAATATTTTGTTCTCAATAGACTTGGCCATGGAACTTAAAACAATCATGTCCTAAGGGCAGATTTTTTTCTGCTTTTCTGCATCTCCTCTTCCTCCTCCTTTTTTCAGGATGCAGTATTCTCTTCTCTTTCCCCTCATGCTTTTTTTTTTCCTCTACCCCTATTTTACATCTTTGATTTTGCCATCCTGTCTGCTCAACATTGCAAGAGATTCACAATCTACAGACTTCCAAATCACAAAGCAGTGTTTCTCAAAATGAACCACTCCATCTGTAACTGATAGGCTAAATTCTGAAATGTGAGCAACAAGGAGGTAGATGGTTGACCTTGAATAAAACACTTCACCTCTCTTGATTTCAGTTTTATTGTCCTGAAATATGGGATGGGTGACCTTTAAATAGTCTTTTCCCTAACAGCACATTCAGCACCTCATCTTTTTGTTAAAGGCTCATTTGAAGGTGCCAGTACTCATTCTGATATGTGATAAATACCTCCTCCATCCCCCTCTTTATGGGCACCCTCACCCTTCTTTATTTGCTCTAGCAAGAGATCTTCATATTGCTGCCAAAAGGTCTGTGGATATGGGAGAATTAACTTACTTGAACAGAAGTGTATCAGTGTTTTTATACATTTTTTAAAAAGGTGGAGAACATGAATTGTTGCAAAACACACAAAAAGAGAAAATTTGAATGTTGACTAAGAACTTGGAAAAGCTGCTTACCTACTTATTCTAATGGTTTGCCCACATCCACCTTTGTGACTTTATGAGTGTCATATAGCTTAATTTATGTTGTCTTTTTGGCCTACAGGCAAGTATGCTGGGAAATTAGTATTCATTTATCAAGTCATTAGAATTTTTTTTGTAGATATATATATATATAGAGAGAGAAAGATGTATGTCATATACATATGATAATTTGAATGTTGACTAAGAACTTGGAACTAAAATTTGAATGTTGATATATATCTGTCTATATATATCTGGCTGGCTATCTATCTATCTATCTTAGTAGAATAACTAAATTACTCATTGTTGATTGGATAAAGAAGTGGTTATTACTGAAGTTCCTGGCCAAGGTGGCATCTGTAGACCATGGTCTGTCTCCTTACTGATCACAACTAAAACTCTGGGAAGCGGATAAAAGGCAACTACTTGAGGATTCTGAAAAGTAAGCAATAACATAGAAAACGGACACTGAAGTCAAAATTTGATTAACAACCTATAGCAAAGAGGAGTTTTATTTTTCTGTTTTTGTTTTTTCTCCTTTGACTCCTAGATTTGAATTGGGGGTTGGCTGATGTGTACGATTTGGCAGCAAGTGCCGACAGAAAAACACTGAGATAAAATCATTTATTCAGAAGACCAGGAATAGGGATGCCTGATTTCCAGAGGGTGGAAATAACTTTTTTTCTGTGTTTTTTTTTTTTCCTCTTCTGGTTCTGACTCAAGGCTAGCCTCAGACATGACACTGGACTGTCATCACTGTGATAAAGGCACCTTTAACACCAAGAGAAGACTGAGTTCTGGTGTAAAGGAACTGAGAAAAGAACTGTCCAGAGTGTGAGGGAATCCCTTTATTTTTCTATGTTGTTTTCCTCTCTTCTTTATTCCAAAAGCAGCACCAGTTATGTGGAACTGTACAAAGCACAGGAGGCTAGTGTTCCATCCTTCTAGCCAATGGAACTAGAGAAAATGGGTCACTGTGAACCAGAGTGTGGGAGAAATACTGGAGAGGGAAGACCAGAGGTGAGGATCCCTTAGTTCTCTGTGCAAGCCAACATTAGATCCAGGCTCACCTCCAAGTTTGGCAAACGTAGATCAGACACAAAGAAACAGCAAGGACTTCAAAAAATAAACTGCCATATAAAAAAGCTGACCAGGTCCCATGCTAACTTCCAGATCTTCACCAAGTAGACCCAAACAGCATAGTAAAGTCTTTAAAAATGATCTGATATTGGTAATGCTAAGTGAAATAAGTCAAGCAGAGAAAGACAATTATCATATGATTTCTCTCATCTATGAAACATAAGAACTAGGAAGATCGGTAGGGGAAGAAAGGGATAAAGAAAGGGGGGGTAATCAGAAGGGGGAATGAAGCATGAGAGACTGTGAGCTCTGAGAGACAAACTGAGGGCTTCAGAGGGGAGGGGGGTGGGGGAATGGGATAGGCTGGTGATGGGTAATAAGGAGGGCACATACTGCATGGTGCACTGGGTGTTATACGCAACTAATGAATCGTCGGATTTTACATCAGAAACCAGGGCTATACTGTATGGTGACTAACATAATATAATAAAAAAATATTTAAAAAATGAGCTAATATTGGGACTAATATCCATAGAAGGTAAAAAAGACTTTGTGGTTCAAAACAGACTAGGTTAATTGTCTACTTTACAACACACACATTTCAGTGAGTAGAGCATGCGACTCTTGATCACAGGGTGGTGAGTTCAAGCCCCACATTGGGCACAGAGTTCACTAAAAAAAAAATAAAACAAAACAGTAGCTCTATTTAAAAATATATATATAATAAAATAAAAAAATAAAAAAAATAAAACACACACATTCAGGGTGCCTGGGTGGCTCAGTTGGTTAAGTGTCTGCCTTTGGCTCAGGTCATGATCCCAGGGTCCTGGGATTGAGCGCACATTGGGCTCTCTGCTCAGTGGCAAGCCTGCTTCTCCCTCTGACTGCCATTCCCCCTGCTGTGCTCTCTCTCTGTGTGTGTCAAATAAATAAATAAATAAATAAATAAATAAATAAATAAATAAAATCTTAAAAAAAAGAGAAAGAAATGTAAAACACACATATTCTCCAGAGGATTTAATAGGACCGATTGTAACATTCAATAACATTCAAATGCTCATTACAGAATCCAAAATTTCGATTCTATACAAAGAATCAAAACGAATGACCAATATGTAAACAAAAACAAAAAACAACCCACAAAAAGTCAGGAAACAAAAATCAACAGAATCAACAGAAGGCAATATTAAGATGACTTAGATGTTGAAATTATCAGAAAAAGACTTAAAGCAGCTATGATAACCATGTTCCATGAAGTGATGGTAAACACTCTTGAAATGAATAAAAAGAAATTTTCAGTAGAGTAGACATTATGAAAAAGAAAAAAACAAAAATTTTAGGACTAAAAAACATAGTATATGAAGACCTGAACAAAACTATCAATCAACTTGGCATAATTGATATTTATAGAAAATCTGAGGCGACAACTGCTAAATACACATTATTTTTAAGTGCACATGGAACATTCACCAAGGTAGATCATATCTTGGATCATAGAACAAACCTAAAAAATTAAATAATTGAAGTCACACAAAATATGTTCTGTAGCCATAATGAAATTATATAAGAAATCAATAACTGAAAGATATCTGGAAAATCAACAGATGTTTAGAAATTAAATAACAGATTTCTAAATACTTAATGGATCAAAGAAGATGTCACAGGGGAAATTAAGAGTGTATTTTGAATAAAGTGAAGAGGAAAAGAGAACATACCGAAATTTATGGGAGGTGAGTAAGGCAGTGCTTAGAGTGAAAAATTATAGCATTATAATGGCTCAGTCAGTTAAGCATCTTCCTTCAGCTCAGGTCATGGTCCTGGGCTCCTGGGATTGAGTCCTGCATCAGGCTCCTTGCTCAGTGGGAGCCTGCTTCTCCCTCTGCCTGCCATTACCCCTGTTTGTGTGCTCTCTCTCTCTGACAGATAAATAAATAAATCTTAAAAAAAAAAAAAAAGAGAAGAGAAAAAGGAAACCTCTCAAGGAAAAGCCTTAGTAATAATCTAAGCTTTCACGTCAAAAACCTAGAAAAAACATCCAAACCATACAGAAAAAATGGAAAGGAAGAAGAAAAACAAAACTTGCAGACGGTAACATCAATGGAACTAAAACCTGGTTCTTTGTAAAGGTTAAAAACATAATAAACCTCCACCTAAATTGATGAAGAAAAAGAGAAGACGCATATTACCAAAATCAGGAATGAAAGAGGAGATGTCAGTACAGATTCTACAGATACTAAAAGAATACGGTATGAGGTAGAAGTAAGGGTTTCGTGTTTTTGCATCTGGACAGCCAGTGGTTCCAGCACTATTTGTTAAAAAGACCGTCAATTTTCCATTGAATTGCCTGTGCATCTTTGTCAAAAATCAATTAATTGTATTTATGTGGGTTAATTTCTGAACTCCTAGTCAGTTCCATGGATCTATATGGCTATCTTTTCAATATTTCCGTAGTATCTGGATTACTGTAGCTTTATAGTAAGTCTTGAAATCAGGTTTTATGAATCTTCCAATTTTGCTCTCCTTTTTTGGAAATGTTTTAACTATTCCAGGCCCTTTGCGTTACCACATGAATTACCATGAAATATTACACAGTAATAAAAATGAATGAACTGGTACACTTAAGAAACACTTAACGAAATAGATGAATCTCAAATGTATTATCTTAAATGAAATAGGACAGATTCAAAAGGTTAAATATTTTATAATTCCATTTATATGACATTTTGGAAAATCAAAACTGTAGAAACAGAGATCAGATTGGTGGTTGCCAGGGTGAGGGTTTGACTAGAAAGAGATAGCCTGAAGGAGTCTTGGTGGGGTATGTGGAGGGGAGGTGGAGGGAGGGAGTGGGGTTGATGAACTGTTTTTTATATGAATTGTGGTCATAGTTCATGATTGTATCCAATTGTGAGAACTGAAAGAACTATATAATAAAATGAGAGAAATTTACTGTATTTTATTTAAAAATGAAATTTAAAAAAATACTGTTTATTACTCATCTTTTATCTTTGCATATATTGCTCAAGACTGAAAGACCCAAGTATGAAAATCTGTTTGGCTCAGTCCGATTGGTGACCATGCCTTAACTTTCAGGGGTGGGAAGAGGGAGTCTTGTGTAGCTCTTGACTTCTTTAATTGGACTCCCACAAAGTTTTGTACACTTGGGAAGTTTCCCAAAATAGGGAGAATTGGAGGTGCCAGTGAGAGTAAAGATAAATGTCCATTAGAACATCTTAATCAGGGGCTCCTGGGTGGCTCAGTCAATTTAGTGGCCTACTCTTGATTTCCGTTTAGGTCATGATCTCAGGGTCCTGGGATTGAGCCCTGTGTGGGGTTCTGCTCTCAGTGGGGAGTCTGCTTATTGCTCTCCCTCTACTCCTCCCCCAAATCATTCCCCCCCAAAATAAATAAATAAATAAATAAATAAATAAATAAATAAATAAATCTTTAAAAAAAAGAATATCTTAATTACTACACAGCATGAGGATCAGGAGTTGTGTCTAGATCCAACTAACTTAATCCCCCTGGGAATGGTGTTGAGGTACAGTGAAGGCCCCCAATTTTGTCTTTGGAGGTAGTTCCAAGTTTTGTCTTTGGAGTGATCACTCATTTCATTTTCTTTTCTTTTCTTTTCTTTTCTTTTCTTTTCTTTTCTTTTCTTTTCTTTTCTTTTCTTTTCTTTTCTTTCCTCTCATGTTTACTTTATCTTTCTGCAGTCCCAATTTATAATCCAGTCCCTACTATCTATTTTCCCCACACCCTGTCTAGGAGAACTCCATCCCTTTCCACATTAGGGAGGCTTCATAGTCCTAAAATTCTTCTTGTGTTCTAAAAAGTCTGGTCTAAAAAGGTCTAAAAAGACCCTGAATACTGTAAGATTTCTTCTACTCATGCTTTGCTGGATATGAGGATGGGAGGGGTAGACAACGACATGTGTTTTGGTCTGTAGAGTATCCTAATTCTTAGTTTCACCAGTAGCAACCACACTTCATTTCCTTTTGAGTTACCCAAGGGCAAAGTGTACCATATTACAGCAAATATAATTTTTCTTTTCTAGTGACAAAAACATTCTTTCTTACATGAGAAAGGTGTAACCCCTTATTAACATTTTTTTGAAACTTCTCCTTACAAAATAATCATCCTGGGCATTATTGGACTAAGTAACACTTGTCTCCTTCTAGTCTTGCTTTTATTAAAAAGGCCCCAAATTATGTTCTTTATGTTTTCCAAATATTTATCCAGGGTGGGTGATCTTACTCCACCTGATAAAATGTCAGTGAAAACTATTGATAAACGTAGCTTGCACATTTATATAATGGTCAGTTGCAGAAGCATATTTTTATGGGAGCACAATCAGAATTTCCTCTTCAAGCAGCCTTCCCAGAAGCCTGTTAGATTAAATGGCTTCATCCTGTACTTTTATAGCAGCCTTCATATACATCTGTTTCATCACTTACTATGTTATACCGGGTTCTCTATTTATGTTTATGTTTCATCTTCCACACTAGATTGGCAGCATGTGTATCATATTCATGAGTTTTCAAAGTGTATTCGATAAGCTGCTACTAGATATTATTAGGCTTTAAAAATACTTTCGTTGATACATATGATTGGGAATCATGATTAAACAGGTTTATTTACTGCAGGATCTCTCAGAAACATTCATATATTTATTGAGTACCCATTATGCCAACTGCCATCCTGGACCCTGGGAGAAGTCCACTGGCAGACATAAAAACAAGACACTGTTCTCCTAGAGCTTACATCCTGGTGGGGAAACACATGATAAGTAAATAAACAGAGGTACGATGTACTGAGTGGTGATAAGTGCCACGAGGATAAACAAAGCAAGCTGAGAAAATACAGAGTGATAGTCTGGGGTGAGGAGGTCAGGTGGGGTAATTACATTGGATGGTGCTCAGGGAAACCTTCTTTAGTAAGATGACATTTGTGTGTTATACACAGTTAATGAATCATTGAACACTACATCAAAGACTAATGATGTACTGTATATTGGCTAACTGAACATAAAAAAAAAAAGAGGGTGTTATACTCAACTAATGAATCATCGAACTTTACATCAAAATAAATAAATAAAAGAAACAAACAAACAAACCTGGAAGACATAGAGGAGGTGAGCCATGCAGATAGCTGGAGAAGGAATATTTAAGGGAAGAGTAAATATAAAAGCTCATATGAATACGCCTGGTATGTTCCAGAATTGACAAAGAAGCTGGTATGCCAGGAATGGATTAATCTAGGAGGAAAGTGACAGGAAAAGAGGGAAAAGAGATGGGGTAGAGATAGGAGGAGGGCCAAGGGAGCAGAAAAATAGGCCATCTATGGTAGATCACATGAACGTCATCCTTGGAACTTTGGCTTTTATGCTGAGTTAGATAGTGACAGATTGGTGGTGCATGGGCAGAGGAGAGACATAACTTGGGCTGTTGACAGTAGACTAAAGGGGAGAAGGAGAAAAGCACAGGAACAAGTTAGGAGGCTGGTGTAACAATTTAGAAGCCAGTTGGTGACGGCTTGAACGCAAAGAGATAGTGGTGGAGATGGCAAGAGGGTGACAAATTTATTTTCAATTAGACCCAGCAAGGATTTCTTGATGGATTGGATATGGGTCTAAGAGAAAGGGAGGAGTCAAGGATGAGTCCAAGGATTTTATTTAGCTCAAGCAACTGGAAGAATAATGTTTCCATTTACTGAGATAGGGATAACTGTGGGAGGCAAGGATTGTGGGAGAAAAGCCTGAGTCTTGACAAAGCCACCTGGGCTTTGGAGCACCATTGATGTGGGCACAATATGCATTGTGAGTATCTAAGAGGGAATATAGTAGGCTGCACTTCTTAAATTTATTCTGTTCTATAACCTGTGCTTTATCTTATGATGTAGTGTTTCATGGCACATACCTTTGAAATAAACATAATTGAACTGAATTAAACCAGAAGATGGTATAAAGAGAACACATCTGAGCAATATGCCATCATTAGTGAGTTTAATAATTACCAACATTCAAATACGCTATGGTTTTCAGAAAGACCCTGCATGGAGGGGAAGAATTAGAAAGTTATTTTGCACTTTGATCAATTATAAAATGGTAAATATTATAAAGTAATATGATTAATTTTTAGCACACATATACAAGAACTTCTACATTCAAAAGAATACTACCTCTTTTGAAGTAGTCCCTTCAAATGGCTAAACACTTTTTCTAATGATATTACAATTGGTCAAAATTTATTTGAAATCACACTTGGACTATCCTTCATAGACATAGTGCTTTGAGAATCCTTAGGGATGGTAAAATGTCTTTTGAGGTTGGATTTTAATTTCTAAACCTACCAAAAGTCATTCAGAGTCAAGCCAGATATAAATGGATAAATAAACTGAGAAATATTTTACTGTTAAATGTGAGTTTGGTCTGTAAGATTGAATTTCCCAATGGCTTTGAGAGACATTCTGAAGAAGGAATTCAAAAATATTTTTGAACAATGGTAATATCCCTGGAATAATTACATTTCTTCCATGGCATCTGCCTTCATTTAGATATATACGCTTTGCAGCTGAACTGTCTACATTATAGTCACATGCTCAAAGTCAAACGAGTGATTCTAATTAACTTAAAAATGAGGGAAAATGGTAAAGAGGTGAAATTGGATTCCCACATGCTGATTCTCATCGCCCATCCTCTCTCCCTTTCCCTTTCTTTTCTTGGTCTGCAGTTTTGTACACAGAAATGCCATAAGACATTAAAACTGTCTTGATTGCTTTAAGTTGGGTGTGAACTACTTCTGTCCTGATAGTCTAGATAAGAGAAAGAAAGGGATAAGGATTCTTATGGATGAGGGTAGAAAAAATGAGTTTGTCTCCAAGATCTATTTTAGACTAAGAAATTAATACACCAAATGGGCCTGGCCTGATGCCTAATGTTTACTGTTTTCCAATTGGGTGCAAACATGTCTGTGAATTTTTGGTGGTGAGCCAGCTGCTCTGTACTCATTCTGGTTGATTAAAATGCTCTCAGTAGAGATTCTGTGCAGAATTGATCACTCTGTTTTTGCCTGTTGGGAAATGGGAACTACCATGACTTTTTAAGCTGAATGAAAAAAGTATTCCATTTCAGTAAAGCTCTCTCAAATCCAAGGTTTCCAAATTTTTCAAAGTTGAAGGGCCCTCCTGGATTGTATCCCGTGCCACAGAACCCGAACCTATGCTTCACGGGAAATGTTTTGGCCAAACCAGGAAGTAACAAAGTAGATTCCAATAAAATACTACTGTCTTAACCTACAGATTTTCCTGACCATCTAGAGATGCTTCACATGCACAAGAGGAAAAAATTATGACTATGCATATACCTCTATCAAGAAGAGGGCAGGGATTTGTATCACTGAAACAGACACTTATTCTGGATATGGGTATGAATTTGCCTTCCCTGATCACCATGCTTCTGCCAACAGCACTATTTGTGGACTTACAAAAATCTTTATTCATCATTATGGTAACCCACATAACATTTCTTTTCCCAAGGCACTCATTTTACGGCAAAGGAAGTAAGGGCATATAAAAGGCTAATTGTTTTCTCCCCTGCTCCCCCCTCAAGCAAGGAAATCTTTACAAGTGATTGGTGAGCAGTAGTAAAATTAATAAGGAATCATACTCATGTAGCCCAAAGAACTCAAGTCTTTATTATAACCTAAGGGGTTCTGTAAGTATAGCAGTGAAAATGGAATAAAGATTGATATCCTTACTTGATTTTAGTGAGACTCAAGTACAGAAAAATGAAATAACCCTGACCAAGATAATTCATCTGACATTGTTGAGCTTGAATCGCTTCACTTCCTCTCACTTCTAATACACTCATCTCCCACATTTGTCATTTCCTTTCCTTCCATGTCTCCCTCCCCCACTCCCTCCCTTCCTCACCCTCTTCCCTCCACTTTCTGATTTCTCCTTCATATACCCTTAAATAGAGAGATTCCTCAATGTTCTGTCTCCAGCTTTCCCCAAACTTATTGATTGCTTTCACTGTCATGGTTTCAAACCCTTCTTATTATAAAGCCTCCCAAATTTCCAGACTTACTATTTAAAGATTTTTTATTTATTCATTTGAGAGGGAGAAGGAGAGAGAGCAAGTGAGAGCAGGAGCAGGGGCGAAAGTCAGAGGGACAGGGGAAGCAGGTTCCCTGCTGACCAGGGTGCCTGATGAGGGGCTCCATCCCAGGACCCCGGGATCATGACCTGAGTTGAAGGCAGATGCTCAACCAACCAAGCCACCCAGGCACCATGCCAGATTTCTTACCAAAGCTCACTTCTCCCTCCTAAGGTCAAATACTTTTAGATGTTTCTCCTTGTATATCACGGAGGCACCTCAAATTCAGTGTACCAAATATATTTATATTATGTCCCATAAAATCTGTTTCTTTTCATGGTTCACTCTCTTAACCTCATCATATGTAGTGGGTGCTTCAATGCCCTACCATGTCCCTCAGCTTTACTCTTATGTGCTTAAACCAACATCAGACTTCCAGTATCTGCATCTCTGTGCTTGGGTACTTTATCTATAAACCTGGTAAGTGTTTCCCTCATGAGCTACCAGGCTAGAAATGACAGAGTGTGAACAACCTGAACCAGTGACTGAGTTGTGTGTTTCATTACATTTCCTGGATTTCTTATTCTCTTCCCCACCATGGGATTATGTTCCAGTCTCCTATGATGGAAGTTGTTTTCACAATGCATTCTTTCTTGGCCACCTTCTCTTCTTTGCATGACCTCCCCAGTCCCAAACCAGTGTTCCCTGCACCTCCAAATAAACTATTTGCTTCTTAAAATTGAGATATAATTGACATATATCTTTATTAGTTATATATGGCATTTTCCCAAAGCCTTAGACCTATAATAGTTTCGGGTGTACAGCATAATGTTTCAATATATATTTATATTATGAAGTGATCACCACAGTAAATCTAGCTAACATCCATCACCACACATTTTTTTCTTGTGATGAGAACTTTTAAGATCTCTCTTAGCAACTTTCAAATATATAATACAGTATTATCAACCTGTAGTGTAATTGTTTGCTTTTGAATCCATATCTCTGTGTCTGCTTCTGGGGAAATTCAAAGCAAGACTGTTGATGCCAAGATCCTAAGGAGCAGATTCTCAGGATGGGACTTATTAATTGGCCACTCACTGGACAATAAGGAACTGACTGCTGGATGTAAGTGTGAGCTGGTGACTAGTCTTGGCATGCTAAAACATAAAAATTACCAGGATTGTCACTGGTCATGAACTGGGAAAAGATACAGAGGGGATGCACTGCCTTATACATTCTCTCTAGCATTTGAAAGATATGGAGCAGTATTATTTATAAGGACTGTGGAATTACATTGCTTGTTGTTAAGTGCTATTGATGTGGTAAAAGAAAAAAACCCAATAGGCAAAGTTTTTCAACCACCAATTCAGGGTAAGGTATGAAAGCCAGAAAGGCAGAGTTTAAAAGCCTCTTGATATGTAGCTATTAATCTGGTGATTATCTTTTCTTCTGTCTGTAATGGAAGGAAGGAATGGAGAGCATTAAGCACACAGACTGTACTCTCAGGGCCATATTCACTCTTCTGCTCTCTGTTGTAACATAGGTCCAAAGGGTTTTGGATCATTTGGATGTTCCACATAACTCACATTGGTCTATCATATTGTTGATATCATATTAATTAAACCCGAGAAGCAGGATATGGCAAGTATTCTGGTTACCCTGATAAGACACATATCTTTGTAGGAGATAAATCCTAGAAAGATTTTAGGGGTCTGTCATACTGATGAAGTTCCTAAGGGTCCAACAAAATGAAACATACCCAGGCATCCCCTTCAAAGTAAAGTACACAAATCACTGTATCTTATACATCTCTTGGTAGGCCTCTTTGATTTGGAATTTAGGACATACCTCTCAGGAATTCTGCTCCGACCCATTTGTCTGCTTTGGAAGCCTACCAATTTTGAATAAGTTCCAAGGAAAGAGAGACTCTACAATAGGTTGAAGTGGCTTCTAGAGTACATTCCTTGCTGCCACCAGTATCCTTGGTACTTGGGGTACAGTGTGGAGTCTCTGTAAAGCCCCAGTAGGATAGTTGTAGCAAAGATTCTTAGGGTTCTGGAAACAGTGTCTTGCCATCTGCATCAGACAATTAGCCATCATTCCAAAATAAGCTCCAGAATGCTACTGAGCCCTTATAGAAACTAAGTAAGTACATGATCTTGATCAAGTAACTATATGATCAGAAATGCCTAGCATGAACTGGGCACTGTCAGGGCCACTGAGGCATAAGGTCAAGTGGACACAATAGAAATCGATCATATACTTAAGGTAAACATTCAAGATTGTTCCAAGTAATTAACAGACCCCCCCCAAACCACCTACTTTTTTTATATAAATGACTTTTTCTTACTCCCCTACCAAACTAAGGGGCCATCTAATCAATCAGTTATGGTAAAAGAAGTGATGGGTCACCTAGCTGGTGGGAAGCATTATTTCACACCCTGGACTCTGAGTCTGGAATCAGCATTCTCAAACATGGCATTGCCTTCCTTGTTTTCTCTCCACCATTAATTGAAAAACACCAATGTATGATCTGCATAATTCATAAATGACACATGGATACCCTATGAAATGGTTTGAGAAACACTGAGAATATCTAGATGGTGTACTTTTTAAAATTCAGAAAACCTGTTTTTTAAAAACCAACAGTAACTTCTGAATTCAGACCTTAACCAGTGTACCCATTGCACTGAACAAGAGTCATTGAATAGAGTGTAGTCATAAAGCAATTTTATTCCTTTGGTCAAACCCATACGGTAGACTAGTTTCTTCTCTCTCTTGGACACAATTTCTGGTAGACCCAGAACCTTTTCCTCTTGCACATAGATACTGATTACTCTTGGTCACATACACATATGTACATGCATCCAAAGCAGTTTAATTTCAGGAATTTGAAAATCAACTCTTGTGTAATAATTAAAACTCTAAACTCGAAGGTAAAGCTCCTTTTTCTCCCATGGTTTGGGCCTACAGTTGGAAAGGTAGCTGAGATGGTGCTTTGAAATTATCCTTCCCCAGGTCCTGTGCTGGACTTTTTCAGGGAGGGTGGGGTCAGGGAAGGACTTTTTTCCTGGGACTGTCGCGACCTGAGGTGGCACTCTCTGGGTATGGTGGGTGTCAAAGCTGATTCTCCATGGGCTTGGTAGATCTTCAAAACTGACTCTCTTGGATGCATTTGTGGGTTCCTTTGAGACACCTCATACCTGGCAATTTTTTTCATCTGAAGTTCCGTAAATGTGAGGGAACTGATCTTTCTCCAAACTGACCAGCCCCTTCAACCCTTAGACATCTGCGTCTGCTGGTTTCCTCCTGCTTCCTTCCATTGAGGCAAATTTGCCACTAGCAGGGAGCTCTCTTGGGCATGGTTCTCTCTCTCTCTCTCTCTCTCTTTTTTATTATGTTATGTTAGTCATCATACAGTACTTCATTAGTTTTTGATGTAGTGTTCCATGATTCATTGTTTGCGTATAACACCCAGGGCTCATTGCAATATGTGCCCTCCTTAATACCCACCAGGGCATGGTTCTCTTAAGGCAGCCTCCAAGTGGACTACAATCTGGTTCCAGAAGACTTTCTTGCATCCTTTGGTCTGACAGACTCTGGGAGTGCAGACCCCTTCCAATTTGGCTACTTGTCCTCACCCTTCAGGTGAGCAGTTTCCAGTTGCTGCCTCTGGCCTTCGAGGTTTCTCAGGTGTAGATTTCCACTGACCTCCTAGGCTCAGGTTCCGCACAGTTCTTTTTGAAGCCTCTGTCATCCTTTCTGTTGAGGTGGAGTGTTCACAACATACTAGCACTTCTCCCCAAGGAAATCCTGTCCCTGACCTCTTCACCCTTAACCTTTTGATACTCTTAAAGTGCACATTGGAATAAGAGTTTCAAAACACTTCCTTTGCAGAGGTGAGCTGGCAGTTCCCTTTGGCAAATGTGGGCCAATTTCTCCCTACTCTTTTGTTCCCCCACCTTTTGAGACCTCACACCAAAATTGTGACAGAGGAGTCCCTTATCAATATTGGTTTGTATTCATTCATACCGGTATTCTTTCACCAGTTGTTTATTAAACACTTGCTCTTTGTACCATAGTAGCTGCTAGTGATACAAGGATCAAGAAGACAGGGTTTCTGATCCAAAGAAGACCAGAATCAAACAAATTATGCCTTGAAGACAGACAGGGAAGGATCTCTTTCCTAAGTTTCTAGTATTCAGCTGGGCAGAGGCTGTCCGAATAGGTGACCTCTCTCTATGCATACCATCTGCCCAGTATAGCCCTTTTTTGGAGACACCATCCTTTGTTCTGTGCTCCACCTCAGGACATCCCAAATACAATCCCGAGGCAATCAATTGCCACCACGCTTACCCTGTTTGATGTCTCATGTGCTGTTATGTAGTTAGAACTGATAATTCCTGTCTACGTAATGCAGTAGTTTTCAGCTCTCTTCACCTTTGAGGGTAGGGAGCATGACAACAGTTCTTTTAAAATGCTCCCCAAGTGATTCTACAGTGGAGCCAGGGTCCGTGCTTATTAATGAAACATGCATCCTTCTTCTTCTTCTTCTTCTTCTTCTTCTTCTTCTTCTTCTTCTTCTTCTTCTTCTTCTTCTTCTTCTTCTTTTTTTTTTTTTTGAAACATGCATCCTTCTAATCAAACTGCTGCTTAAGGAATTTAATCTAGCTTCTGTGATCCTTGGGAGAAGTATCAATTATGTAACTCCAAAGAGATGATATAATATGCATTTCAGACAACATTACTTCATTGTTACTTTGTGGGGTCCATTGCTCACGTCCTCACTCTTTATGTATCTTCCGTCAGTCCAAAGATAGAAATACCTGATTCTGCAAATGTCTTTCTTTCCTTTGGACGGAAGAAGAAATATAAGACCAGTCCTATTCACAAAGAAATGAGATATTGCACTAAAAATCAATACCCTTTTAAAGACCTGGAGCATCATTATTGCTTTCTCAGACAAAATTAACAGTAATGCTTCTATGTTACATTTTTATTTCAGAGTGAATTTGCTGAAAGGATTTTATGGTGAAAAATTATATCCAAGCTTAAAGTAGGAAACTTGCTTAAGAGTGTCTTCATGGGATTAGAGAATCTTTTTACTAGCATGCTCGCTCATAATTCTAATTTCTCCTGATGATATTTTCATATAACCTTGAAAATCAATCAAGTATCAACAAACTCAAAACTCATGAGTGTTTTCTACAACCATGTTAAGACAGGTGCCTAATGCTCTCTATTGCTCTGCTCTTTTTTGGGTTTTTATAATGTTTCTAATATTTTTTGCTCTGTTATTTGTTGTATTTATGTGTATAAATACCTCATGCATGCTCACATACATTCACTTATTCCCCAAACATTTATGGAATGTTTGTATTAGAGATGCAGGAATGGAAGGCACTGTCCATGCCCTTCCTTGTGCTCCGACACCCCCTGCACTCACACCCATCATAGCTGCATCCACCGGGCTGTGTGAGTGGATTGACTTGACTCCCTGGGACTCTTGTCTTGTGCCTCTTTGAAGGTCAGCTTCTAATATTTGTGGCTCAGGGCAAGAATACAAATGGAAGCCTATACGCTATGCATCTAAATATTTGAAGGTTATATATTGAGCTATCACACCTTTAAATAAAATATGCTCTCTCCTCTTGCCTTGTATATATACCTTCATAACAGTCAAATTGAAAAATACTTGTAAAGCCATGATTTCCATATGACCGAAAGACAACAGGTATCAAAGATGATTTGGTTTAATTATTTTTTGCCTATTCCTGCAAAAATTATATGTATAGTATTCCATTAAATTGATTTTTCTTGCCTTCATTTTAGCACACTCACTGGTTATGTTGTAGTCAGAATTTATAGCTAATTTTCTATTGAAGGTAATGATCCCAAGGAATAAAAATTGAGGGTAATCAAATAAATTTTTAAAAAAATGAAGTTTAATTTGTTTTGAAATTTTAGTTGCATAACATTAAACATTTTAAATAAACCATTTGCAATTTTAGTTTTCAAGGTCCATCTAGTAGCCAATATGCAATATAAAGAATTAGTATACATTTCCATATATATTATATTTCATTCCATAGAAGTGCTAATTTGAAAGCAATATAAATTGTTTGATGTTACGAATTCCTTCTTGACTCCCATATTCAACTCCTGCAAATATTATGCTAATTAATGTGGCAGTGTGGGGGGGGGCAGCCATTGGCAGTTCTTCCTGTCAGGCTCTCAGTAAATCACCTCCTTCACTCCTGTTTTCAACCCCCTTTTTATTCTTAAACTTCATATCTGCAGAATCCAAGGCTGGAGCCTCCCTGGGCATCCTCCTCCATCAAAACCCCCACAAGAATATTCATGGATAAAGCTTTCTTTACCATGTTCTACCAACCAGTCTACTTTCTTTCAGAAATTTGTTGGAATCTCTAATCCATTCATGGTTTTCCCTTTTAGTGCTATGAGTTATTCCTTTTTTATTCTTTTGTTATCATCTTAAGTGGATTTGGGGGTGGTCAAAGAGGTTAATAAATACATGTATTCAGTTGTAGAACAGCAATTTTTATAACTAGTTAAAAGAAAAAAGATAATAGGAAGAGGATTTAAAAATCTTTATCATCCCTATGAAACCCATAATCAAAATAATATATTCACTAGTGGAGCCCAATGTCATATATAAATAAAAACTCTTCCTTTTTTATATTTAAGGTGACAGTATTAGAGGGATATGTGCAGGGATCTGCCTTCGTGTACAGATCATGAATATGCAGACACATTCTCTTGTTCCTGCTTATGATCAGGACCACACTCACTATGAGGACAGGAGTTAAGGGGAAGGACACTATTGGTGGCTGTGAGAAACCGGGGCTCGCTGTCCACCTAATGATCACACTAATCACCTGGACCTCAAAGACACTAGCCTTTCACAAACTGAACTCATTAATTATAGTCATTGGACAGAGCATTATGGAGTAAGAAAGTGGAGCAGATCGATTCCTCTTCTCCTGAAATAAATTTTTTTCTATTTTTTTTATTGGTAAAATACACATAAGATTTCTCTCTGAACCATTTGTAAGTGTATAGTTCAGTGGAATTAAGTATATTTATATTGTTGTGCTGCTATCACCAACACCCATCTCTAGAGCTCTTTTAATGTTGCAAAAATTTAAATTTTATACCCATTAAGGAATGACTCCCCATTTCCCTGCCCTCCAGCCTTATGCAACCACTATCCTGCTTTCTGTCTCTATGATTTTGACTGCTCTAAGTACCTCATATAAATGGAATCATACAGTATTTGTCTTTTTTGACTGGCTTATTTCACCTAGCATAACATCCTCAAGGGTCATCCATGTTGTAGCATATGTGAGAATTTCCTTCATTTTTTTTAAAAGGTTTTATTTATTTATTTGACAGAGAGAGAGACAGCTAGTGAGAGAGGGAACACAAGCGGGGCGAGTGGGAGAGGAAGAAGCAGGCTCCCAGTGGGGCAGGGAGCCCGACGTGGGGCTCGATCCCAGAATCCTGGGATTATGCCCCGGGCTGAAGGCAGATGCTTAATGACTGAGCCACCCAGGCACCCCAGAATTTCCTTCATTTTTGAGGCTGATAATATTCCATCATATGTAGATACCACATTTTGCTAATCCATACATTCATTGATAGGTACTTGGGTTGCTTCCATGTTTTTGTTATCGTGAATAATGCTGATATGAACATTATGTACAAATATCTTATTGAGATGCTGCTTTCAGTTCTTTTGAGTACATACCCAGAAGTGAAATTGCTGGATCACATGGTAATTCTGCTTTTAATTTTTTGAGAAACTTCTCTACAGTTTTCCATAATGGCTGCACCATTTTATGTTCCCAACAAGAGTGTACACAGGTTCTAATTTCTCTATGTCCTTGCCAACACTTATAAATTTCTATTTTTTTGTTTTTGTTTTTGTTTAATTGAACCATCCTATATCCCTGGAATAAATCCCATTTGATCATGGTGAATGATTTTTTTTTAATGTATTGTTGGATTTGGTTTGCTAATATTTTGTTGAGGATTTTTGCATCTATGTTCGTCAGAGATATTGACCTCTGGTTTTATTTTTGTTGTTGTTGTGTCTTTATCTGGTTTTGGCATCAGGGTAATGCTGGCCTTGTAGAATGAATTTGGAATCTTTCCTTCCTCTTCTATTTTTTGGAATAGTTTGAGAAGGATAGGTATTAACTCTTCTTTAAATGTTTGGTAGAATTCACCTGTGAGGCCATCTGGTCCTGGATTTTTGTTTGTTGGAGATTTTTGATTACTGATTTAATTTCACTGCTTGTTATCGGTTTATTCCAATTTTCTGTTTCTTCCTGATTCAGTTTTTTTTGTTTGTTTGTTTTGATAGTAGTCATCCTAATGGGTATGAGGTAGTCTTCCTGGTATAATTTTACAGATTTATTCTTGACTGACTTTTTGGATTCTATCTACTATTGTATTGTTGCTTAGGGATACAGGAAGAGCAAATACTTGAGCTTTTCAAGTGCTGGAAGATTATCTCCAATTTTCCAGAGAAACAAGAAAAATCAATTACTGAGCATAGCTTTACTTGACTGTCAAAAATGCTCACATATAAAGGCAAAAGATTAGCATTCCCATATTAAATCTTTCCCAGATTGTCAGCTTCATGGAGAAGTTAAGAAAAAAAAAAGGCTAACATTGTGGCTGTATTGAGATTCTGAACACAATGTGCGACTATGGAAGCAAAGTCCCTTTTACAGCTGCACTCAGTCTGACTTCCTGAAGCTGAGTATTTTCGACATTATTGATTAAGTGCCTTTAATACAAATTGTGGGGGAAATTAGAGTAAAGAAGAAAGCTATTCCAGTCTATAACTAACTAACTGAACTACCTGCATTTTCTATGATCCAATCCTAAGTGCCCTCTAGGTTAGTTATGATGTAGACTTAGGCTTAGACTTTCTTTCGAATATCTCATTAAATCTAATACGTTCATCTGAAGTGAGAAAGAAACAAGTAAACTTATGTTTCCTGTGTGGAATCACACTTTCACCATTTCCAAAATGAAGATGTCCATATGTTTTTGCTATCCTACTACATTATATGGTGGGTGGGAAAAGCAGTCCAAAGACCCAGGTTTAGGCCCTGGGCTTTGCTAATTCCTAGTACTTCACTTTATGCAGGTTTCTGAAACTCTTCAGGAAATATAGCTATGTATTTCACAGTTAACATGATTATGAAGGAACAAATGAATAAGGTGTATGTGCTATGATTAATTTAATTTTTTAAAAAATGTATCCTATCGGTGAGCCTCTGATAACTCAAGTGACCAAAAAGGTCATGTTTCTTCAAATAAATCCACTCTTTGATGCTCCTTTCCTCACATGATAGAACATTCTTTCATTCAGAAGTTACTAATGACACACCAACTATGTGCTAGGTACTGTTCTAGATGCTTGAGATACATAGTAAACAAAGATCTCTACCCTGCAGGATCTCTCTAGCAGGAGGAAAATGGCAACAAGCAACAGATATAATAAATAAGAAAGTACTTAGCATGTTAGAATGTCCCAAGTGCTTGGGGGAAAATTAAAAAGGCAGGGTAAGAAGCCATCAGAAGGATGGGGATGGAGACAGGAGTGGTTGAAAGTTTAAATCAGGTGGCAGAGTAAGCATCATTGAAATGAAAGTTGATCAAGGTCTTAAAGAAGGTGACCAAGTTAACCATGGGATTCTTTGGAGGAGGATTTTCCAGGAAGAAAGAACTGTTGGTATAAAGGCAGAAACTGTTACATTTTAGAAATGAGGAAACTGAGATCTAGGAGGTTAGGACACTTGCCCTGGATCACATAGTTAAAAAGTGTCAGAACTGGGATACGAAGACAATTTGTCTGGCTTCAGAATTAGTGTTCTAACTTCTTCATCATGCTACCCTGTGGGCTTGTGATAAGTATCTGTTGAATGAATGAATGAATGAATGAATGAATGAATGAATGACACTAACTACAAATGACCTCTGCTGGTGGGTTAGAAAATGGAGTGTAGGAAGATAGGGGTTGGCGTGGATTAATCATGAGGCCAGAGAATTTTTGTTATTTCTTAAGGGGTTTACCATGGAGAAGGGGTGTTATGAAAAATGTCATTTTACTTTTGTGTGCCTAGAAGCAAATACTTCCAGGCAGCACAACTCCATGGAGATCTGTGTTTCCTACTCCAACAAACTCTGCAGTTAAAGTGCTTCCTCTGACCCTGGCAGCACTGACTTAAAGGGAAAGGGAAGTAATGAGGTGTACACCACTAGTACTCCCAGAAGTGTTCCCTTATTACTTATCCCATTTCCCTTCACCCTTCCATTACATGGGTATGCCAGAGATGCACACATAGTCTGAAATGAAGGAGGACAAAGAGGGTAACAGGCTGAGGGTAATGAAACTGAAAACAGTAAAGCCAAGAGAGTGTGTTTGCTGATTATAATGTAAACATAAAAAACATAGAAAACAGGAGGTTTGACTTCAAGTCCATTTTGCAAATGATTCTTCAGCCTACTTCAAATAAACTGCCAGACTCTTGCATTTCTTTATTGCCTAGAAATGTGGTAGTTTGAAAGTTGAACTTTCTGGTGGGGTAGTGTAAAACTAGTTGAGTGAGTTACTTATCCTGGGACTTATGGTGAGTACTGAGTTGACTCTTTAGGAGATAAATCCAAAGGTTTAAAAAAAAGTAATGGAAACATAAACTCCCTTATCTATAAAAATCATATTGGGTTATCACATTGATGAGCCTTTATAGAGTGCACACTTCTTGAGAGCTGGGAGTAGGCAAATAAGACACATAATAAAACAGCTATGATCTCCATCTTGAAGGAATTTGCAACCTGGTACGGATACAGCTCTAAGCCCTTCGCTGTGCTGACTAGTAGATATGCAATACATACACATATACAGTTTTACTGAAGTGTAATTGACACACAATATCACATTACAGTGGTTTGACAAGTCTGTACCTTATGCTATGCTCAGCAAAAGTGTAAGTACCATCTGTCATCATCCAACACTATTAAAATATCATTGACTATATTCCCTATGCCGTACCTTTTATCCTCTTGAATTGTTTATTCCATAACTGCAAGCCGGTATCGCTCACCCCCCTTTACCATTTTGCTTATCCCCCCACCACCCTCCCCTCTGGCAACCATCAGTTCTCTGTATTTGTGGGTCTGTTTCTGCTTTTGTTCGTTTATTCATTTGTTTTGTTCCTTAAATTCTACATGTGAGTGAAATCCTATGGTATTTGTCTTTCTCTGACTGACTTGCTTCACTTAGCATAATACCCCCTAGGCCTATCCGTATTATTGCAGATGGCAAAATCTTATTCTTTTTCATGATTGAGTAATATTCCACTGTATATATACCACATCTTTTTAATCCATTCATCTATCGATAGACATTTCAGTTGCTTCCATATCTTGGCTCTTGAAAATAGTGCTGCAATAAACTTAGGGGTGCATATATCTATTTGAATTAGTGTTTCTGTTTTTTGAGGGTAAATACCCAGTAGTGGAATCACTGGGTCATATAGTACTTCTATTTTTAGTTTTTTGAGGAACCTCCATATTGATTTCCAGAGTAGGTGCACCAATTTACATTCCCACCAACAGTGCATGAGGGTTCCCTTTTCTCCACATCCTTGTCAACTTTTGTTATTTCTTGTCTTTTTGATTCTAGCCATTCTAACAGTTATAAGGTGATATCTCATTGTGATTTTGATTTGCATTTCCCTGATGATTAGTGATGTTGAACATATTTTCATGTGTCTATTGGCCATCTGTATGTCTTCTTTGAAGAAATGTCTGTTCAGGTCTTCTGCCCAGAAGATTTTTTTTTAAATCAGATTGGTTTTTTTGCCGTTAGTATTTTGATAGGGTTTTCATTGAACCTGTAGATTACTTTGGTTAGTAAGGTCATTTAACATTATTAATTCTTCCAATCCATGAGCATGGAATATCTTTTTATTTGTGTCATCTTTAATTCTTTCATCAGTGTTTTATAGTTTTTGGAGTATAGGTCTTTTATCTCCTTATTAAGTTTATTCCTAGGTATTTTATTCTTTTTGATGCAATTGTAAGTGGAATTGTTTTTCACATTTCTCTTTCTGCTACTCTATTATTAGTGTATAGAAATACCCCTGATTTCAGTGTATTAATTCTGTATTCCACAAATTTACTAAATTCATTTATTGCTTCTAGTAGTTTTCTGGTGGAGTCTTCAGGATTTTCTATATATTACATCATGTCATCTCCAAATAATGACAGTTTTACTTCTTTCTTACCAATTTGGATGCCTCTTATTTATTTTTATTGTTTGATTGCTGTGGCTAGGACTTCGAGTATTATGTTGAATAAAAGTGTGAGAGTGCATATCCTTATCTGGTTCCTGATCTTAGAAGAAAAGCTCTTAATTTTTCGCCAACGAGTATGATGTTAGCTGTAGGTTTTTCATGTATGGCCTTCATTATGTTGGGGTATGTTCCCTCTGTACCCACTTTGTTGAGAATTTTTATTATGAACAGATATTGACTTTTGTCAGATGCTTTTTCTGCATCTATTGAGATGATCATATGATTTTCACCCTTCATTTTTTTAAAGTGATGTATCGCATTGATTGATTTGTAGATATATTAAAATGTTCTTACATCCCTGGAATAAATCCCATTTGATTGTGATGAATGATCCTTTTAACGTATTGTTGAATTCAGTGTGTGGTACCACTCTCACCACCCCAACATGCTATCATTGTTCTTGCAAATCAGGTAAAAGGATCCTTAAAGTTAAAAGGATCCCAAAGAAAGTAGAGAGCTAGATCTCTGAGCATGGATGCGGGGTCACTGTAATTTCTGGTCAAGCGAGAAGAGTGGTTATTCCATTTGATGACAACCTTAGATAAGGGCTTTAGCCAAGCATACATCTTTGAAGGAAAATGAAAGTAGCTTGAAAGACTCTAACTTGCTTTTCTAAAATTTCCCCTAATATGCCATTCTGCAGGACTGTTATCAGTCAAATCATCATCAATGGCATCATCCTCATCATCATCATGTCACTCATTGTATATTTACTTCGCACTAGACTCTGTAGAAGACATTCCTCATAACCCTACAAAGCAAGTACTATTTCATTTCATAAAATGAAAGTAGCGTGAAAGACTCCAACCTGCTTTACTAACATTTCCCCTAACAGGTCACTCTTCAGGACTATATCAGTCCAGTCAACATCATCATGGCCCTCACTGAGTGCTTACTTTTTGCCACAACAGAAGACAATCCTCATAACTATATATCTGTTTACCTATTTATATATCTATGTGCCTGTCTATCAATCATTCATGACATGGATGATTGATATACTATCTATAACTATATAAGACACTCCTCATGAAACTATGAAGTGAGTACTACTATTATTGCCAAATTATAGATGAAAAAAAGAGAGGCTTCTAAGAAACTTGCCAAAGTCACACAGCAGGAAAACAACAAAGATAGGAATCCAAGCCATATAGCATTTCCCTAGGCCTCCTGTTCTTGACTATAGCATCCTGCGGACTCCTGTAAACCGATAGGATGTCCATTGACACTCCATCACTTTCAACAGCTTTTCTAAGGCTCATTCTACAACAAAGCAGGCAGCCTCTGACCCTCGTGCTCTAGTGATGGTGCCACTAAAGAGAAAGTCACAGCTCTTCCGCAGTACTATAGGGTTGGTGATTTTCAAATACAGATATGTGGGGCTTTGCTAGAACATAAATTCAGGTAAGATCACAGAAGTGCACCTGGTGAAGCACAATTTGTGTGCATTTCAGTGGCTTAGAATATTTATTAAATGATATAAGCAGCAACTGCTACTTTTTAGGTCAATTTGATGTCTGCCTAAA
This sequence comes from Ursus maritimus, assembly GCF_017311325.1. NCBI lineage: Eukaryota > Metazoa > Chordata > Mammalia > Carnivora > Ursidae > Ursus > Ursus maritimus. The sequence goes on along the minus strand of NW_024426663.1, from coordinate 30,989,655 downwards.
ATTAAAGGAAAGAGTGGACTTGTGAGTTCATCAACATCAGCTACCTGTTTATAGACACACTTTATTTCCAATTCATTTAGGAATGTTTAAAACTTAGAGGATGCTTAGGATCTATTCTTGACTTTTTCCTGTGTCTCATGTTGAATCCGATAATGTTGCGCACTGGGTATGAATCTCTTAACTATTCTCAGGCTCCGTATAGCAGGATTGACAGTTTGTAGAGGGATTAGCATCCCGAAACCTGTCCCTGTGGTTCTAAGAACTGGCAGTAGAAAGGACATTCTGGCTTCTAGGAGGAAAGCCTGTTTTAATTATGCTTTATATGCAGAGCCTTGGGATGCACGCATCGCAGACACTATAAAATAGAGAATTAGATTGGTGAGGCTCCAGGAAAAGCCTCAAAGCACAGCTGTCTTTACACAGTGACACAGCAAACTCAGAAGAACACAGAGGCTCAGGCAGCATCAGTCTCTCCATTCCTTACAGCCCTGCATTAAACTGTCCTGCGTGATAGACAAAGAGGGGAGAAGTTTAAATCGTGCTTTCCTGTTCTAGAAAAGAAGAGCTTTATGTCAGTAGCTGTAATCTCAAGTCATTAACTTTAAATCAACACTGCAAAAGAGTAGGATGCAAATGTACTTACTGAAACAGTGCAGTAATAATAGAGCAATGGCTAATTTGAAAAGCGCTTTTGAATGGCAGGTACAGCTTAATTGAGAATTGTATGCAAAGAGGAAAATAGTATTGATGTTTGTTTAATATTGACTTGTTTAAAAGCAATGGATCAATGCCAGGTTGCTCTTCATTTCCTCTCTCTAATATTATTTTTTCTTTAGAGAATTGTTTTCAGATTTTTTTCTCTCTCTCTTGAAGGAAGGATGGCTAATCACAAAATAAGAAATGTGAAGACCATCTACTGAATACAGAGAAAGACCTATAGTTGTTTCATGCCTTAGAGCTGACAAGAGAAAAAATGGAATTTAATATCTTCATCAACTTCTGTTAATTCATAATTTTCTCTGTAATTAGATCGGAATGAGCTGTGCAGGGAGGATGCAGCCTGCATAACAATACCAGGCTTTCAGATAGATTCCAATCTCAGCGGTTCTTCCTGGGGGCTTCCCGAAGAGAACACACAACAAAACATCTGGATCAATTGGACAATACCATGCCTTTTTTTTTTTTTTTTTAAACTTAAAATCCATTCCCAAATCTCATTCAATGGGCCTTTCTTAATATTTGAGATAAAGTCCAGTAAGTTCTTAGGGAATAAAATTATCTGTTTATCAGGAACTTAAATAAGAAAAATTAATACAATCAATAGATACCTAGGAAGTATTTGATAAAAATCCCAAATATGTTTCCAGTTTAAAACTTAAGAAATACAATACTTTTTTCGATTTGAAAAAGCAGCTCTTTGCTCAAACAGCAGCTATATTGCACTCAGTGGGGAAACACTAGAAGCATTTCCATTAATTTCAGAAACAAGTCAAGGATGCTGGCTGGAAGTCATTATCATTTAACCCGATCACAGCAATTCTGGGCAATGCAATAAAACGGAAACAGCAGTGATAGGAATGGGTGTTAGAATGGAGAAGGAAATTATTTAGAGTCTGAACATATTTTGCATAAATAACAAATAGAGATTATTTACTAAACCCAAGAAAATCTACCAAAATTATTAGTCATTGTCTTCTGTTCTGTCAATGAGCAGACCCACATCATGCTTGGTAGCCTGAAGGGGAGCCTCACTCAGAAAACAGCCATCCATAAGGAACGCTTCTGCCAGCACACCTATCAACACATACCTCCATGCCTTTTATAACTGGTGTACTGCCCTTGCTTTTGCCCATGGCCATTCTCTTCACTTGTGCACTGGCCCTTCTCCTTCTCACGTAGTTACGAACATCACTCTTGTACTTATTCCCTCTCTGTAACATTACCGGATTACTCCTCTACTGGATCATTGCCATTAGCATCCAAACATTCTTCAGTATCTTTGATCTTAAAAAGCCATCCCTTGGCCTGACATCACCCTCCAGCTACTACCCTACTGTTTTACTCCCCTTTCCAGCAAAACTCCTTATAAGAATTCTCCTTACCCACCTTTCACACTTCTTGGCCTCCCATTACTTCTTGAATCCATGCCCATCAAGCTTTTGCCCCCTACATCTTCACTGAAATAGCTTTTGCTGAGGTGACCATTGACCCTCATGTTGCCATGATGTAGGGGTCAGTTCTTAGTCCTACTCTTACTCCATCTTTCAGTAGCATCAGACTCAGCTGCCACTCTCTCCTATTGAAATGATTTCTTCACTTAGGCTATGTGACACCCTTTCATTGATTTTCCTCCTGCCTCATTAGCTGTACATTTAGCTCTTTTTTGTGGGATGTTCCTTACTTCCTGTTCTCTAAATATTAGAGTGTCTCAGGGTCATTTCTGTGAAAAAAGTTTATGTGATTATGAGGGCTGGCTAGGCAAATCCACAATCCATAAGGCAGGCTATTAGAAAGGCAGGCTGGGACTCTTGGGCTAGAACTGAAGTTAGAATCCTCAGGTAGGATTTCTTCTTCAGGGAAGCCTTAGTTCTACTCTTCAGGCTTTTCAAATGATTGGATCAGGCCCACCCAGATTATCCAGGATAATCTTCCTTCTTTAAAGTAAATTGATTATCTACAAAATACCTTCAGAAAAACACCTAGGCTAGTGTTTGGGTGATTAACTGGGGACAATCGTCTAGCCAAGCTGACACATAAAAGTGACCATCATACTCACAGTCATTACCTCTTCAAGTGGCAGAATTGACTTTTGAACCTAGGTCAACCTAATCCCAAAGCCAGTGCCCACTTCAGGATATCATCTTATCCAATATTCTAATAAGGGCCTGCCTCTTAAAATTGTCCTCACTTAAAATAGTCCTCGCTATTACCAGAAATATGCAAATATAATTTGCTTAACCATTTTTCAGAAATGGGGAAAGGTGTTCTTGCTCTGGGTGGAGGTTAGAAAAGAGTGCATTTCAGCCATAAACTTCAGTAGTCCTTTGGTTTGGTGATACTAAATTTGCTTAGTAGAGATTGTTTGGGGGCTCACAAAGAAGATAGAGAATGATCAATAAAGGGCAATAGTGAAATAGGTGCATTTATAGTATTTAATAAGACTGCTTAAGAACAGTTTATTGTTAGGTTTAGAAATACTATCTTTACAATACTATTTAAAATATGAATCTGAAGACTCTCAGAATAAAGGGCTTATTAAGTAAATGAAAACTTGAGTCTATCCTGTTTACTCTTGTTGAATTCATTCTAAATTAAAGTTTTACAATACATGACATTTAAAGAAGTAACTCTAATGTTTTATTTACTGAAGTCAGTTGTGGTATGCTGAATAATGGCGTCCAAAAGATGTTCAGGTACTAAATTCTTGGAACCTGTGAATGTTATCTGGCAAAAAAAACTTAGCATATGTACTCAGTCTAGGCTCTTGGAATGGAGAGTCTCCTGGGTCACCCAAGTGAGCCCAGTGAAATCACAGCAGTCTTTACAAGGCCCTGGAGGAGACAGTGTGATATGTCCGCAGATGCCGCAGTGGTGGGATTTGGAGGTAGAGAAGAGTCACAAGCTAAGGAATATAAGAGGCCAGTTAGAAGGTGAAGAAGGCAAGGGACCAGGTCGTCCCTTTAGTACCTTCAGAAGGAAACAGCCCTGTCAACACCTTGCTGTTAGCCCTGTGAAACTGAGTTTGAACTTTTGACCTCCAGAACTTTAAGGGAGTAAATCTGTGTTGTTTTAAAGCCACTAAGTTTGTGGTAATTTGTTAGGGCATTAATGGGAAACTAATTTATCAGTAGAGAAAGTGCTGGTTAATTGTTCTCAGCTTGATGACAGTTAGAGGACAATCCTTTAATGGCAGGTGACAAATACTTTTGGTTGGCTAACACAGCTTCCATCCATAACCTCTTTCTCCCTAGCTGGAGATGGCTTTGTTGGGAGAGCATTCTCTGTGGGCCTCTTGCATCTCTTCATGTCTGAGTTTGTGTTGGACTTTGACTTTAAGAATATTTGTATAGTGAAGATTCTTGGTGGATAGAGACTGTGTCTACCTCTGAGGCAGAGGGTGGGATAATAAAGATAAGGTTCTTCTCTGGGGCAGAGGTTGGGCATGTTTGCCAAACATCCCTCTCAAAGTCAGGGCCTCACTAATAAGCTCAGGGTTTCTCACTTGAGACACAAACCTGCCTTGTTCTCAGCATTAACCTAGACCTGCCTCTACGTTGCCCTTGTGGGACTCCGAATGGGTGGGGTCAGGGGCAGTCATGGAAACATCAAGTTCACGCTGCCCGCTGTGCTGTGCGCAATCAAGTCCTTTGTTCTCTGTCCCAGGAGCCTTAGACCTTCTGTAGACTAACTGGTCAGCTTTCAAGTAAGGTAAAAATCTGTTCGCCCAGTTCTTGAAGTCCTTTGGCTGGAGGTAGCCATGTAGCATAGTTTGGCTTATGAGATGTAAATACAAGTCTGCTGAGGGTGCAGCTAAAGACACTTTCTTGATTATTCCATCAGTCTGCTTTCTTCTACTTATCACTCAGTTACGATGCCTGAAGATGCACCATCTCCTTTGTAACCATGAAGTCAAAAGCCAAAACATTAAACATGATAGAGCAAAAAGTCAGAGTCTAGATGCCTGATGCAGTCTTTGAATAAGAAAACCAACCATGGACAGCCTACTTCCAGATTTTTATGTGCGAAAAAGAAACTCCTATCTGTTTGTTCTCATGTTGAGCAGACATTCTGCTACTTGTAGCGGATGGCATCTCTGATTAAAAGTGAAAGATTTAGGGGTGCCTGGGTGGCACAGCGATTGGGCCTCTGCCTTTGGCTCAGGGCGTGATCCCGGCGTTATGGGATCGAGCCCCACATCAGGCTCCTCCGCTGTGAGCCTGCTTCTTCCTCTCCCACTCCCCCTGCTTGTGTTCCCTCTCTCGCTGGCTGTCTCTATCTCTGTCGAATAAATACATAAAATCTTTAAAAAAAAAAAGTGAAAGATTTAGTTCTAAGAGAAATATTTTATTGGGGCTGTATTCATTTTTTCTAAAAAATAATTTTGTTTTTTAAGGAATCAAGGTAATGTATTTTTGAAGAAGTCAAATAATATTGAAAAGCATAAAAACCAACCACTATTGCAACCCCACTACCACAGATTATCACTAACCCCATCTTGGTGAGACAGCTTCATTAGAATGCTCAGAATGGGCTGGATCTGGGTTTAGGGTGCTGGTTAGAATCTTAACCCCATTATTGATTAGGTGTGACCTCAAGCAAGTTGTTTAATAGTCCACGCATCAGATTTCTGATCTGTAAAATGAATGTTACAATAGCACCTACCTTTTGAGAACTATTGGCTAATGTACATAAAATACTCAGAATCACACACAAAATGTGGTATGGTCAAACTTGCAGACTTTTCTCTGTGAACTCACATGCATGTACACACACACACACACACACACACACGTTTCAATCAAGCTAGAGCCTTACTCTTCAGAAAGGACATTTTCAACTTTGAATGGTTGTAGGTCCTGCTCCTGGGCTCCCAGGGAAGCTACACTTGAACATTTACCAAGGTCAAAGTGACTCAGCAAAACCTCAAAGCATGGGCTCTTTTTCTGCCCCGAGCACACATTGTACATCTGCTTCATTAAAAAAATTAATAAATAGGGAGCATTCCAAACATAAAGGTAAGAAAAAGAAGAAAACCTCCTTGGTTCCCATAAGATTGAGGTCCTACAGCCTTGCACCTACTAAAAATAAAAACTGAGGTAATATCTGTAACTTTCTGGAGTGTCTTTCATCATGAACTTTTTTAACTCTATATAAAGAATGTAGATAACCCTGAACCAAATGTTTCTTCCTGAAGCATTCTACTTTGTGAAGATTGTCTGTCCTGGGGAAGCTGTCCTAACTTGGGCTCCAATAAAACTCTTCCCTTTCTCTCTTTTTTTTTTAAATTTTTTATTATGTTATGTTAGTCACCATACAGTACATCATTAGTTTTTTCTTTTTCTATAATTTTTATTTTGTTATATTAGTCACCATACAGTACATCCCCAGTTTTTGATGCAATGTTCCATGATTACATCATTAGTTTTTGATGCAGTGTTCCGTGATTCATTGTTTGCATGTAACATCCAGTGCTCCATGCAATATGTGCCCTCCTTAATACCCATCACTGGCCTATCCCAGTCCCCCACCCCCCTCCTCTCTGAAACCCTCAGTTTGTTTCCCAGAGTCCGTAGTTTCTCGTGGTTCATTCCCCCTTCTGTTTATCCCCTCTTCATTCTTCTCTTTAAAATTTTAAAAAAAGGTTTGTTCATTTTTCATCAACTGTGTACATGCAATATTGTCACTTTTTTTCATGTAACATTATTTTGGAGGCATATTTCCATGCCAATAAATACAAATCAATATAAACCAGCCACTTAGAGTGGTTGTCTGGTATTTCAATATATAAATGCATTTTAATTTATTTTAGCAGCTTTCCATTGATGAGAAATTGTTGCTTTTATTTTAAAGATGCCTCCTATTCTAAACAGTCCTGTGTTGAACATCTTTTTTTGTCACTTTGCAAATTTGCCTTAGTATTTCCTTGGAATTATTTCTTAGAAATAGAAGTTCTCAGGAGCTCAACTGATGTGAAGAGACAGCTGAGCTGTCAAGTGTTGAAGTTAATTAAGGCAAGAATAAGTTAAAATTAAAGTTGCAGTCAAGGTTTTACTCACTTTCTGCAATAGTTTAAGTCAAAAGCTAGAGCTGGAGGAGGTGCTGATTTGCCATCTTCGATTTTCCCCATAGAACCTACGGGCATTGTCTCACTGCTAAGGGAGCCCTGAACAAAAGTCTCCAGCACTTTTGTAGACTCTGGGATTGTAGGGAACTGGGGAGAAGGAAGGGTCAAGAGTGGAAAAGTACTGGGCACTAACCCGGGGTGGGGGGAAGTGTCTTCCAGGTTTCCCCTTCCCCCATGACGAGGTCCTCCAGAGGCACCTGAAGAAGACCTCTGCCCAAGGCCTGAGAGAGAGACCTAGGGATGCAAGTGCAAGGCTCAGATTGCAAATATGCAGTTTGACCTGGGGGGACCTGGGACCTAGACTCCATTTCCCCTCAGACGGTGATGCACAGCTTTGCGCCGAGTCTGGTGTGGGGAGGACAGCCTCCTGGTGAGACCTGTCAGGTAAAGCCTTTGTAATTACCTGTGGTTGGGCCTGAACAATCACAGATAGGTTTTGAACCAGGAGCCCAACTTCTCATGAATGCTGGATCAAAAGCATGGCGTGAAGGCTTTTACACATGATAACCTTCAGAAATGTGACACTTGGCACTATTACCACAACATCATCCACACTGAAAGTTATTGTTCTCTTAAATATTTGACAATCTGGTAGTTAAACATGGTTTCTCATAGTTTCAGTTACTGTCTACTGGTTATCAGGGAATTGGAACTCCTTTCCATATTCTGGGGCTAGGTCCTTATTTTAATTATTAGAGCTTTAGATCTGGTAGAACAGGACCTATACCACTGTTCTTATTTTGCATTTTTTTTATCTCCTCTTCTCATGTGTTTATTTTTCTAGATGAATTTTGGAACCATTTCATAAAGCTTCTCTTCCTCTTAAACGTCTCTTGGGATTTCAGTTGGGTTTGTTACATCACTAGATGAATTTGTGAAGAAGGGGCTGACATCTGCATAATATTGAGCTTTCCTATCCAGATCATGATCTATACGTCCTATTAGTTTAGGCTGGTTTTTAATGATATAGGGGAGTAAATAATTTCCTTGGTTAAGGAAGAACAATAAGATAGTTAACATAGTTCTTCCATTTTACCTAAGTGGGTGCAGGACAAGCCCTTTTCTATCAGGACCAAAAAACCCATATAAAATGACACATATGTGTATATATGCATATATATATGCATTCATCTTTCTGCATGGTTTTGATAAACATAAGTTTCAGCTATCATGGTTTAGTTAATAACAGCAGTCCCCCAGAACACAGTTCAAATTTTAGTTACCATCGTGTATTAACTATGAGTAATAATAGCATTGAGTGCAAATTCGATTGCCAGCTTTTCAGTCTACAGATCACTCTGTGAATAACACATAAATAAATTGATCAGTGACCAGTTATGTCTCTTCCTTCAGTGTCTGTCCGTGCTTGGTGGCTGCCTGTCTGTTACTCGGTTCAACCCCACACGTCAGAGTAGGCAGTGGTGTTCCCTCCTAATCTCCCAGTAATACACGCATGGGAGGCTTCGTGAGAGGGGATCATCGAAAGAGGTCATTGGACAATAAAGATGGAAGGGCCCCAAATAATGCTGGAAGTGCTGTCAGAATTGGAGGTAAATGGAATGCCAGAAGGAATCGTCACTGTGGGAATGTTCACACGGCTGCTGTTCAGGAAATGCCAGATCCTCAGCCAGAGGAACAAACCAGACTACGTGAACTGCAGGTGGTAGTGACAGAAAGGATGAACAGGTCTCAGGGGAAGTGACACTGGCAAAAAAAAAAACCAAAAAAACCCAAAAACCCTCACATTAAAGGAACTCTCGGAGACATTTCATGGCATTGAAAACACAAAGGATAAAATGTTGAAAGCTGATCCAAACTTAAAGATTAAGGTGATTTGCCACAACATTGGAAAGATGCTTGCTCTGAGTCATAAATTATATGACAAGAAGAAAGTGATCACTGTTTAAGTTACTCTTGAGAAATAGAGAAATGAAATAAATTTAATTCTGTGTTTCTAATGTTTTTAATCAAAATGTATGGAATTCTGCCATTTTTCTACTTCTATGTACATTTATTATGAAGAGCAAGAGCTTTTTCTAAAAGATTTATTTGTTTATTTTAGGGGAAGAAAGAGCATGTGAGCAAAAGGAGGGGCAGAAGGAGAGGAAGAGAAAGAGAAAGAGAAAGAAGCAGACTCCCTGCTGAACGCGGAGCCCCACAGGGCTTGATCTCACGTGCCTGAGATCATGACCTGAGCTGAAATCAAGAGTTGGATGCTTAACTGAATGAGCCACCCAAGTGCCCCTATGGACAGGAAGAACTTTTAATGCTTCAATAATATACATGGAAAAACTCAGCTTTTCCCTTCTCTGTAAGGAAGAACCCAGTTCTTCCCTTCTGTGAGTTTCTCCCCTATGTATTTCCTTCAGTACTCACACAAAACACTTTACTTCTGATACTTCTGGTCACCAAATGGGTGGGGGGTTTTCTCCACACCAAGCAATTCTTGATACCACCAGCGAGGTGTCCTACAGTTCAACTCAACTCTAACACCGTTTAGCTCGATACAGTGTCAAATTCCACAGGCTAAGGGCTAAATCCCACAAGACTCCTCCCACCGCCCCCCCCCCACACTTCTGATGCCAGTCACAAGCCCAGGTTGTGCTTCTGACCAGCTGGCTGTGAATCACAGATTGCAATGACCTCTTCTTTGGGTTCAATTAATTTGCTAGAACAGCTAACACAACTGAAGGAAACATTTATGTTTAACAGTTTATTAAAGTTTGTGGTAAAGGATACAGATGAACAGCTGGATGAAGAGATACATAGGGCAAGGTGTGGGAACGTTCCGAGTGCAGGAGCTTCTGTGCCCATGGAGTTAGGGTGTATCATCCTCCCACTGGGGGTATGTTCCCCAACCTGGAAGCCCTCCGAACCTCATACTATTCAAATTTTATGAAGGCTTGCTCACCTAGGCATAACCAATTACTAAGTTAGCTTCTAACCCTTCTTCCATCTCTGAAGGTTAGGGAGTGGGGCTGAAAATTCCAAACTTCTGATCAGGACTTAGTCTTTCTGGTGACCAGTGCCCATCCAGAAGCCCACCCAGAGTTGACTCAGTGGAACAAAAGATGCTCCTAGTGCTCTTATCACTTAGGAGTTTACAAGGGTTTTAGAGCCCTGTGTCAAGGACGGGTCAAAGACCAACTATTAGCAAAAGAGATGCTGCTAGTGCTTTTATCGCTTAGGAAATTATAAGGTTTCAGGAGCTCTGTGCCAGGAACAGGGAGGCAGACACCAAATATATATTTCCTGTTAGGCCACTGATAACATTTTGTGAAGATCACAAAGCAACTGTAATTTTTTCCATTAAGATCATTTTGCATGGTTTCATCCTGTACAGTCATTCTCTGTGATCGGGCACTGCCAAGCAAATTGAGCACAATCTGTACTAAGGAAAACAGAAGGCAGAGTGAGCAAGAATAGTAAGTTGGTTGAAAATACCCAGCTCAGGGGCACCTGGGTGGCTCAGTCGGTTAAGCATCTGCCTTCAGCTCAGGTCATGATCCCAGGGTCCTGGGATCAAGTCCCACTTCAGGCTCCTTGCTCGGCGAAGAGCTTGCTTCTTCTTCTGCCTGCCACTCCCCCTGCTTGTGCTTGCTCTCTCTCACTGTCTCTGACAAATAAATACATAAAATCTTAAAAAGAGAAAGGAAGGAAGGAAGGAAGGAAGGAAGGAAGGAAGGAAGGAAGGAAAAGAGAAAGAAAGAAAAGAAAGAAAAAGAAAACCCCAGTTCAGAGCAGATGGCAGAAAAAGGAACGGCTGTTCACCTTGGTGAGAAAACAATGCCCCAGAGACTGACACTGGCCTGGAGGATGAATGTGCTGCTACAGAGCCATGTGGGGACACCGCCACTCAAGAAGTTCCTTCCAGAAATGAAATCACTATGTCAGAGAGTTATCCACACCACCATGTTCACTGCAGCCTTACTCATAATAGCCAGGACATGGAAACAACCTAAGTGTTTATTGACAGATGAATGGATAAAGAAAATGGATATGTATACAATGAAATAGTGAAAAGAAGGTAAAAAGAAGGAAATCCTGCTATTTGTGACAACATGCATGGACCTTGAGGGCATTATGCTAAGTGAAGTAAGCCAGGCACAGAAAGACAAAGACTGAATGGTCTCACTTATATGTTCAATCTAAAAACAAACAAACAAACAAACAAAAAAAACCAAAAAGCAAAACGGAACTCCTACTCATAAATACAGAGAACAGATTATGGTGACCCAAGGTTGTGAGGTAGGAGAGATGAAGAAAGGTGGTCAGAAGGTACAAACTTTGGGGCGCCTGGGTTGTCAGTCGGTTAAGTATCTGCCTTCAGCTCAGGTCATGATCCCAGGTCCTGGGATCGAGCCCCACGTCCGACTCCTCGCTCAGTGGGGAGTCTGCTTTTCCCTCTCCCTCTGCCCTTCACCTTGCTCATGTTCTCTCCATTGTTTGCTCTCTCTCTCTCTCTCTCTCAAGTAAATACATAAAGTCTTTTTTAAAAAACAGGTACAAACTTCCAGTTATAAGGCAAATAAATACTAGGGGTACACTGTATGGTGACTGTAGTTAACACTGCCGCATGTCAGAAATTGGCTAAGAAGTGTAAATCCTAAAAGTTCTCATCACTAGGTAATTTTTTTCTTTTGTAGCTCTATGAGATAACGGATGTTATCTAAACTTACTGTAATTATTTCTCAGTGTACATAAGTCCACTCAGTATGTTGTGCATCTCAAGCTTATACAGTGTAGTGTGTCAATTATGTCTCAAAAAACCTGAAAGAAAAGAAAAAAGCTTCTTCTCAATGAGCAATTTTTTAAAATACAGTGTTTCTCTAAAGCTGCTTTTAAGAATAGGAGGAATTTCTGGCCCTCGTTGCCTGCGTGTACCTCCTTGTTCCCTTTCCTTCCGGAGTCAAGATTGTCTAGGTCAAAAATGCCCACTGTCTTAGTTGCTGTGTCAGGGAGGGTGATAGCATTTATTCCAGTTCTTTCGTATGAAGTCATCCCGGCCACTTAATCTTCCAGTGCAGTGACACAATCAAACCCTGTCAGCCTAATGGGTTCAGGCACATCTTTCCTGGGCCGACAGCCAGGAATGGATTGATGTGCGGGTTTGAAAGGAGAAAGAAAGCACAAAGAATTTTTCAAGCCAAGGAAGAAACCAGAGAAAGAAAGAAATACAGTTTCTGTCAGTGGCTTTAAGTGAGGATTTTTCCTTAAAATCCCAGTGATGCTCTACAATGCTGTGAGTGATTTATAAGGCCAACAAGGACTGGCTGTGCTTAATGGGGTCATTTGATTTTAATGCCTCAGATGGGTTTGCTGCTATTTTTGGCCCAATAAACGAGTCCACAGTGGTACACATGAGCAAATTTAAAAAGGTAAATCATGTTTGTACTGTGATCAATTTAGAGGGAGAGAGTCCAAAGCAGAAAGCAGGACAGACAGTGAGATGTGAGATATAATCTTAGACGAAATGTGTAACATTCCCTCATCTCTGGCGTAAATGTGCACAAAAGGCAGAGGATCTGTATTTATAGATGTTCTGACGTCAGCCCTAAGATGTAATTTAAGGAACTCAAAGACCTGTCTCATTGGATATACGTCCTTGCTACGTTCCTGGACTTCCTGCCTTTATCTCAACCTCTTAGTCCTTATGGATCTACCTTTGATTAGCAGTATGACCTTGAGCAAACTGTCTTTTCCAGCACAGCCTTTTCACCTATAAAGTGAGAGGATCAAAGGAGAAATCTAAAGTGTCTTTCAGTTCAATGGCTTTGTGACTCTCTGAAGTTCTTCATGAGAAATGTTTTGAATTAGAGGAACAGTTTCTGTCAATAAATTAATTTTTAAATATGAATTAAACCCAGTCTTGATGTACAAAGGATTTAAGGTGACTTGCTTTTACTTTGTTTCTCTGGCTTACATATATGAGGAAGTTTCTTTTCTTCCCAGCCCTGCACATGGCTACCTTCAACTAAAGTAAGGCATGGTCTGGGATTTCAGAGGTTTTCAAGAGTATTTTATATTGCTTCTTTGATTGGCAGCACAGATTAGCACATTACTGAAGCAGTTAAGATTTCCCTATAGAAATGAATGATATTAAAAATATAACATTGTTCATATAATAGCCAGTTAGAAATGCTATAAAATAATTTGTAATGAAATATGAAGAAATACAAACCCTTAAATAAAATAACTTTGCTTATTTTAAGAACTATCGAGCACTGCCTATCTACCCTTTATTTTCATCTCTGATGTAGGAAAAAAACAAGCTTTGACTCACCATAAATATTTTCTTATGATGAGAGTAAATTGGTTATATTCATAGCTTACGTCTGGCTCAAACTCCCAGAGGCTTTAAGACAACTTGACATTAAAAGCTCATACAGGACTTCCAAATTCTTGTTAAATAATGACAGGACTTTTAAGTCCTAATTTTCCATACATCTTCCAAAAGCATGTATATCATTAAGGAGAATAAATGCAATAACCTGTAATTCAAGTCTACAACAATACTAGAAGACAGAAAATAATACAGTTCTCTTCAATTTATATATAGTGGAGAAATGAAAGCACAGCACAGCCAGCTGGTGAGCTATGCCAGAATGATGCGTCAGGCCGATACTAGGAGTAGAGGAATGAAGGTAAACTCAAAAAGAAGGTCTCATAGCGAGTGGAGAAACCCTAAAAACACTGTACAGCACTGTGCCAGCTCCTTGTGATCACCTTGCATTTTATGCCCCTGGAAGTCATGAAAGGAAGGTACTCCACATTAGCTGTGAAGCATCCTTGCTGTAAATGTTTGACCTCAATTGAATTCCAGGAAAGAGAAGAATGTGAAACATGGGATACTCTATAGACAACTGACCTGTACCCTAAAGAGGATTCAACATCGTGAAGAACCAAGGGGAGTAGAAAGATGGTTTTAGATTGGGGGGTGGGGTGGATAATGAGACATAATAACAAACACAACATGGGAGTCCTGCCTGCATCTTGGATGGGTGCGCAGCTACAGAGGCCATGTGACGCAGGAGGGGAGTTGCAGTACAACTGTGTGTGGTGTGATGTTACTGAATGAAAGTTGGTTTTTCAGATGTGGTAATGGTGATGTAGTTGTGTCGGAGAAAGCCCTTGTTCCTGAGAGATGCAAACTGGAGAATTTAGGAGTGAACTGCAGTGAGGTCTGGAGTCTACTTTCAGAGAGTTTGGTAGAAGGGGAGCGCGTCTACATGCACTGAGGGGTGCGGTGGGTAGACCTAGTGTGGGATATACGGCAGTAGCAACCTTTCTGTGGGCTTACAGTTTTTCAAAAGAAAAGAAACTTTCGGGCCTCTTTGTTTAAGCCTTTGGGACATTTAGCTATGTCCTATGCACTTTCTGGTGATGTTTCCCAGGGACCTCTCCCTGTGTGTGTTTATCCTCCCTACGGTAAGCAGAGAGCGCAGGGTGGAGAAGAAAGAGGAAGCTCCTAAAGCCTACAAGTTCCCAGCTGGCACCATACAACTGTCACGTCTGGAGCTTCTCTGGCCTGGTGTTTCTCCAAGTGTGGTCTGTGAACCACTGGTGAGCCTGCATGATATTGGGCAGGAACGCTGGGGGTGGCACTCAAGAGTTGGAATGATAGCAAGTTCCCTGTGATTCTTTGGCACACTCAAGTTTAAGAAGCCTTGACTGTTTCATCAGGGTGCTGTTTCATGCACTGCCATTCTACCAGATGTGTCGTGTGGCCTCTGACACAGATCTCTGACTCAAATGCATTTAATTCCTAAAAGAATCACAGCTTCCTTCTCTCCTCTTCCTGTACCTGCTGTCATTCCCCCACACGATTATTCAGAACATTGATTGTCATGTTTAAATAGAACAACAGCTTTCTTAACACTGAGTTAAGATTTTATATTAACTAGGAGAAGGACATATTAACCTTATACCATCCACTGCAATTGACAAAACTAGTACCTAGAAGAGATAAGATATGGGACATGTAAGCTTTGATGGGGGTTGAGGAATGGACAGGCAGAAAGATCATACTGGAAGTGTGAAATTGTGTCTGAGCCTGGTGGCACACTAACGTTGGCGCCCTCATCAGCTAGGGCCATGAGAAGGCTCAGCGTTTTGAAAGAGTGCAGCATTTTGAGAGAGCTGAGAGGGAGGAAGAGGTGCCAAAGGTGGGACAGAGGGTCCTGGGAAAATTTGCATACAGACTTTTGGCAGGGAATTATAAAAACGTCTTTTCCAATTCAGGAATGGTTCTTGGAAAGAAGAAAAATTTTTAGTTCTCTATTTCCAAGTAATTGGGTCCATATAGACACGTTCTGGGTTGTGGATTGTGGTTGTGGCTACTGAAATATCACCCCTTAGCCGTTAGCACTGGAGCTCCTCCTAGTGCAATGCCTCTTCAGGCTCTTGGAAGAGAGCACCACTCCCCCAACCCAATCAGGAGCATGTGGGATTGGAAACCGAATGAAGAGCTAATTAAAGGTACAATACCATTTCCATAATTTCTGCTGCTCACTTAGGACAGGTGAGTTCCACTGGGAAGAAGAGGAGGGAATGAAGTGGATATGGGGTGTCTTCGGGGGTTAATGAAAGTTCTACAGTTGATTGTGGTGGTAGATCTACAATCCTGTGAACATACTAAAAAAACATTTAAAGGGGTGAATTGTATGGTATGTAAATTGTATCTCAGTGAAGCTGTAACATAATTTTAAAAGTCACCAGAAACATATCTAGGAGCGCAAAGAACAGAAAATTCTTTGTGAATTATAATGTGACTCTCTGGCCAAACATGGACAGCTATGCATCAGATAAGCTAAGGACACATTGTAGGAAGTTTGTCATCGAAGATGAGAAAAAAGTAATTATGAAACTTTTCAAGAAGCATAGATAAAAATGATGAAAGTAAGACCTGTTTCTTTTGCATTACCTACCCATTGCTTCTTTATTTTTTAAGTAGGCAAAGTAACCAGAGGGACTAGAAAGAGGAAGAGAATGTGGGCTATATTTCAGTAAATATTTCATTTATTATTTTTCTTAAGGGTACAGCATATCTCAAGAGCTGACGCTGAGATGATGTGGGTGGATTGAGATAAGTGGGATTGTTCATGTACTGTTATTAAAATAATTGAATTTTCAGAAACAGAAATTCAAAGGCAACCATGACTGTTAGCCTATATCCCTTACTGCCAGTTAATGTTTTAGGGATCTGAAAACCCTCTGTGTTGGTCTGTTTGTGCTTGTAGGGCTCAGAGACAGTAATGTCTTTTCTTTAAGCCTAACACTGAAACACTTTAGGGCTTGGAAGGTGGGAGAAGGG
Organism: Ursus maritimus; assembly: GCF_017311325.1. Taxonomy (NCBI): domain Eukaryota; kingdom Metazoa; phylum Chordata; class Mammalia; order Carnivora; family Ursidae; genus Ursus; species Ursus maritimus. The sequence goes on along the minus strand of NW_024426663.1, from coordinate 30,973,498 downwards.
GGTAGAAAAACAACAAAGCATTACTATGAAGTGGGCTTGCAATCCTCAGAAAGTGGAACAAGTATTGAGCAGCCCTAGCTTCATCTGGCTCCCCTCAGTGAAGAGTGGGGGCTATTTGGGGTATGAGGTCTAGGCCTCTTGTGTCAGGATGTCCCATTTCTCACGGCTATGCATGTGGAGCTGAGAGAACTGTGGGTGCCTTGGGAGAAACCAAAGCAAAAGTCAGGCAGACTATTCAAGCTGTTTGCCCATCAGAAGAGGCCAGGCCAAGAGGGAGAAGAATTGGATACATAGGCTCTAGAGAGAAACCACTTAAGACAAGAAGGTTGAATCAGGAGTTGGAAGTGGGGCTAAGAGACCATTTCAGTGGACCAGGTGGGATGAAGAGGGCCAGGAAGGGGAAAGAACTATTAATGGCCCTGCCTAGTCCTTGTTCCATCTCAACTCTTATGAGGGCTGAGTCAAAGAATTATGGAATCTAGTAGTTCATCCACCAGCCAGGCAGTCAGCAAAACCTCCAAGGAGAAGAGTGTTGATGTTTAAGGACCTCCAGAATGGTTGCCAGATCCATTGCTAAACCACCCTTACTACCAAAACGTTCTTCCTTACATCAAAATGCACAGTTGCTGCAAGTAAAACCCATTTCTGACCTTGGCCATTTATTGGATGGGCATCAACACGCAGCTGGTGAATGTGTGGGAAGCCATAGGCCCGCTAAGGGTTAGTCTCCTCATTTGTAAAATTGGCATAATGATAGGGCCTGCCTTACAGGGTTATTGGAGAGATTGAATGAGCTGAGGTTTATAAAGCATACAGATTAGATTTTGGCACAGGGTATGCATTGCTTTCAGCATCAGAATCAGTCCTAGTGTTAGTGTTTCTCTTGCTCTTAGTACTGTTGAGGCCCATATCCTATGCTAATCAAAAAAGGCTGCTATCTGACATATAACAGTATCTGTAAATTTCTTGAAAACACTGCTGACCAAAAAAATGTAGTTACTGGTTTGCTGAGTGCTTATTGTGTGAGAGGCCTTCTAGTGTGTTTTATTTAGATGATCTCTTTTTTTATAATAATTTTTTATAATGTTATGTTAGTCACCATACAGTATATCCTTAGTTTTTGATGTAGTGTTCCATGATTCATTATTTGTGTATAACACCCAGTGCTCCATGCAATACATGCCCTCCTTAATACCCATCACCAGCCTATCCCAATCCCCACCCCCCTCCCGTCTGAAGCCCTCAGTTTGTTTCCCAGAGTCCATAGTCTCTCATGGTTCATTCCCCCTTCTGTTTACCCCCCCTTCATTCTTCCCTTCCTTCTCCTACCAGTCTTCCTGCTATTTCTTATGTTCCATAAATGAGTGAAACCATATGATAATTATCTTTCTCTGCTTGACTTATTTCGCTTAGCATTATCTCCTCCAGTCCCATCCATGTTGCTGCAAATGTTGTGTAATCGTTCTTTCTAATGGCTGAGTAATATTCCATTGTATATATGGACCACATCTTCTTAATCCAGTCATCTGCAACCACAGGAGCACAAGGTCGGTGTTTTGCTCTCACATTGACATTGAGGACACCTTGTTAGGGCCTGAGGAGCACAACCTAAATCTCAAGGTTAGGGCGGTACCAGCAATTCCTTCACTTTCCTTATAATTTGTCATGGGTCTATAGATTTGCCCATTATGATTTCTAAAATCTTCTGGAAGCCATTCATGTTTTTAGTGTATACTGGTCTTTATATTAACAAATTCTCCAAGCCAGTAGGTTTTTGAATAGTGCAGGTTTTTTTCTGACACAGCCTCAGAGGAGCTGAAGACCAAGTGGGTGCCCTTTCCAGTCACACCCTCTGTCTACTCCATTCAGAGCTGTTCCACTTTCATCCGGTTTGTATTTTAGGCTTCTACGTAAGAAAATATCTTTGAAGGGAAAAGAATGTTCTGCTGCTAAAAATATAAATGTTTGAAAACCAAAGCCTTAAACTACTGTTGGTAATACTTGTATTTAATTTTCTCAAAACAGATTGTTCAAATGTGCTCTATTCTCATTTCTTGCATTCTAAGATTTCAGGAATAATTGTCTTGTTTCTGCTATATATATCCTCCATGGTTTCCTGGATTTATAGTAATTTCTGTGTTAGGCATGTTGATTTTTCCCAACGAATATGCTTTCCCTCTGATAATATCATGTACTTCTATGAGGGCTCCTTACCCAGCCTTGGCTGGTCATGCATCCCGTCCCATAGGCAAACTCACTTGTCCAGGAATTGATCTGTAGCTAAAGCAGAACAAATTTGAGTCCTTCCCAAGATCAATATTCACAGCATTAGCTGGTGAATGAAATCACGCAGGGATGAGCAAAGCAGAGAATGGAGGGAAAATCAGAGTCTTGATGAAATGGTTGAGCTCCTGGATCCAGCTGGACCTGAAACCCTGTGCATATCTGGATTCTCCCATTTAAATGAGCCAAGACTTTACGTCTTCCTGGATGTCTTCCAAGATTAACCCAATTGATCTTGACTGCTGTATCTGTTCTTGCCTGGGATTTAAGGCTTTGCACATTACTTATCTGTGCATGTTGAGAATGCTATTATAAAAAAACTGTCCTTAAGTTATTCCAGATGTAGACCTTATCTGTTTCCTCAGCCGGGAAGCAAGCTCCTCAAAGAGCCTCTGTAGCCTCTGAGTGAGTCTTAATTATTGAGCCTTAAACTTTTCTAGAGGGTAGTAATGCTTTTTGTTTAGGGAAATCTGAACATTTTGCCTTTTTTTTCCTCTTTTTTTTTAAGAGAGAGAAAGAGTGTACACGTGCTCAAGTGAGAGGGGTGGGGCAGAGGGAGAGAGAGGGAAAGAATCTCAAGTAAGCTCCACACTTGGTGTGGATCCCAACACGGGGCTTGATCTCGCAACCCTGAGGTCATGACCTGAGCCAAAATCAAAACTTGGACGCTTAACTGACTGAGCCATCCAGGCACCCCATTGCCTTTTTATAATACAAACAGTGACAGTCAGCTTTTGAAAACTCTGTCCAGTGGACAGCCTCATGGATGCATGTGTTGTAACCATGTCCTCAGTTCTGATCTATACCATTTGCCTTCACATATGTATAGTTTTCATTATTTGTTTTTGTCCACCAGCTCCTTTAACCTGCTTTCAGTGGGAGATGCTATATAAGAAGGCAAAATGTTTTTGTCTTTTAATTCCAGTATAGTTAACATTCAGTGTTACATTAGTTTCAGGTTCACACTATAGTGATTCAACAATTCTATAAGTTATTCAGTGCTCATCATGATAAGTGTATTCTTTATCTCCTATTTCACTCATCCCCTCACCCACCTCCCCTCTAGTAACCATCAGTTTTCTCTAATTAAGAGTCTGTTTTTTGGCTTGTCTCCTTTTCCTTTGTTCATTTGTTTTGTTTCTTTTTTTATAATAATTTTTTATTATATTAGTCACCATACAGTACATCCCTAGTTTTTGACGTAAAGTTCCATGATTCATTACTTGCGTATAACACCCAGTGCACCATGCAATATGTGGCCTCCTTAATACCCATCACCAGCCTATCCCATTCCCCCACCCCCTCCCCTCTAAAGCCCTCAGTTTGTTTCCCAGAGTCCATAGTCTCTCCTGGTTCAATCCCCCTTCTCTTTACCCCCCCCTTTCTTCTGCCTATTCTTCTCCTACCGATCTTCCTACTTATTATGTTCCATAAATGAGTGAAACCATATGATAATTGTCTTTCTCTGCTTGACTTATTTCGCATAGCATTATCTCCTCCAGTCCCATCCATGTTGCAGCAAATGTTGAGAAATCGTTCTTTTTGATAGCTGAGTAATATTCCATTGTATATATGGACCACATCTTCTTAATCCAGTCATCTGTTGAAGGGCATCTCGGCTTCTTCCACGATTTAGCTATTGTGGACAATGCTGCTATGAGCATTGGGGTGCATATGGCCCTTCTCTTCACTACCTCTGTATCTTTGGGGTAAATACCCAGTAGTGCAATTGCTGGATCATAGGGTAGCTCAATTTTTAACTTTTTAAGGGACCTCCACACTGTTTTCCAGAGTGGCTGTACCAATTTGCATTCCCACCAACAATATAAGAAGGATCCCTTTTCTCCACATCCTCTCCAACAATTGTTGTTTCTTGCCTTGTCTATTTTTGCCATTCTAACTGGCGTAAGGTGGTATCTCAGTGTGGTTTTGATTTGAATTTCCCTGATGGCTAATGATTTTGAACATTTTTTCATGTGTCTGTTAGCCATTTGTATGTCTTCATTGGAAAAGTGTCTGTTCATATCTTCTGCCCATTTTTTGATTTGTTTATTTGTTTCTCGTGTATTGAGTTTGAGAAGTTCTTTGTAGATCTTGGATACCAGTCCTTTATCTGTAGTGTCATTTGCAAATATATTCTCCCATTCGGTGGGCTGCCTCTTAGTTTTTTTGACTGTTTCCTTGGCTGTGCAGAAACTTTTAATCTTGATGAAGTCCCATAAATAACATTTTATCTTTTGTTTCTCTTGCCTTTGGGGATGTATCATGAAAAAGGTTGCTTTGGCCGATGTCGTAGAGGTTGCTGCCTATGTTCTCCTCTAGGATTTTGATGGATTCCTGTCTCACATCGAGGTCTTTCATCCATTTGGAGTTTATTTTTGTGTATGGTGTGAGAGAGTGGTCAAGTTTTATTCTTTTGCATGTAGCTGTCCAATTTTCCCAGCACCATTTATTGAAGAGACTGTCTTTTTTCCACTGGATGTTTTTTCCTGCTTTGTCAAAGATTAGTTGCCCAAAGAGCCGAGGGTCCATTTCTGGGTTCTCTGTTCTGTTCCATTGGTCTATGTGTCTGTTTTTGTGCCAGTACCATGCTGTCTTTGTGATCACAGCTTTGTAGTATAGCTTGAAATCTGGCAACATAAAGGATCTATATTCTAGAAACTACAAATCACTCTTGAAAGACATTGAAGAAGACACACAAAAAAAGGAAAAATATTCCATGCTCATGGATCGGAAGAATTAACATAGTTATTAAAATGTCTATGCTACCCAGAGCAATCTACACTTTCAATGCCATCCCGATCAAAATACCAATGACATTTTTCAAAGAACTGGAACAAACAGCCCTTAAATTTGTGTGGAACCAGAAAAGGCCCCAAATCGCCAAGGAATTGTTGAAAAGGAAAAACAAAGCTGGGGGCATCATTTGTTTTGTTTCTTAAATTCCACATAAGAGTGAAATCATATAGTATTTGTCTTTTTTTGACTGACTGACTTCACTTAGCATTATACTCTCTAGATCTATCCATGTTGTTGCAGATGACAAGATCTCATTCTTTTTTATGGCTGAGTCATATTCCATTGTATTTATATATACCACATCTTCTTTATCCATTTTTCCATTAGTGGAATGTTGGGCTGCTTCCATAATTTGGCTATCGTAAATAATGCTGCAATAAACATAGGGGTGCATATGTCATGTTTTCATATTTTGGGGGTATATACGTAGTATTGAAATTACTGGATTATATGATAATTCTAATTTTGATTTTTTGACAGACCTCCTTACTGTATTTCACAGTGGCTGTATCAGTTTGCATTCCCACCAATAGTGCATGAGACTTCCTTTTTCCCCATATCTTTGCCCATACTTGCTGTTTCTTGTGTTTTTAATTCTAGCAATCCTGGCAGGCGTGAGGTTATATCTCACTGTGATTTTGATTTGCATTTCCCTGATGATTAGTGATGTTGAGCATCTTTTTATGTCGGTTGGCCATCTGTGTGTCTTTGGAGAAATACCTGTTTATGTCTTCTGACCATTTTTTAGTTGGATTATTTGTTTTTTGGTGTTGAGTTGTATAAATTCTTTATATGTTTTGGATGCCAACCCTTTATCAATTATGTCATTTGCAAATATCTTCTCTAATTCAGTAGGTTGTCTTTTAGTTTTGTTGACTATTTCCTTTGTTGGGCAAAAGCTTTTTATTTTGATGTAGTCCCAATAGTTTATTTTGCTTTTGTTTTCCTTGCCTCAGGAGACATATCTAGAAAAAGGTTTCTATGACCAGTGTCAGAGAAATTACTACCTGTGCTCTCCTCTAGCATTTTTATAGTTTTAGGTTTCACATTTTGGTCCTTAATCCATTTTGAGTTTATTTGTGATGTGGTATAACAAGTGGTCCAGTTTCCTGGTTGCATGCAACTGTTGCATGCAACTGTCTAGTTTTCCCAACACCATTTATTGAAGAGACTGTCTCCTTTCCATTGTATATTCTTGTCTCCTTTGTCAAAGATTAATTGACCATATAATCATGGGTTTACTTCTGGGCTTTCTGTTCTGTTGATCACCGTGTCTGTTTTTGTGCCAGTACCATACTGTTTTGATTGCTATAGCTTGGTAGTATAACTTGAAATCTGGGGTTGTGATATCACCACATGTTTTTCTTTCTCAAGATTGCTTTGGCTATTCAGGATCTTTTGTAGTTCCCTACAAATTTTAGGATTGTTTGTTTTAGTTCTGTGAAAAATGCTATTGGTATTTTGATAGGGATTGCATTATATCTGTAGATTTCATTTCTGGTAATCAGTCTGTTCAAGTTTTCTATTTCTTCCTGCTTCAGTATTGGGAGGTTATATGTTTCCAGGAATTTATCCATTTCTAGGTTTTCCAGTTTGTTAGCATATAATTTTTAATAATATTCTCTCATAATCCTTTGTTCTTCTGTGGCATCAGTTGTTATTTCTCCTCTTTCATTTCTGATTCTGTTTATTTGAGTTCTCTTTGTCTCTTTCTCTCTCTCTCTCTCTTTTTTTTTAGTTTCTGTTTCATTTATTTCTGTTCTGATCTCTATTTTTTCCTTCCTTCTATTGGTTTGGGGGTTTTGTTTTGTTTTTTTTTTTTCCCCAGCTCCTTTTGGTGTAAGGGGAGGTTGTTTATTAGATATTTTTTGCTTCTTGAAGTAAGCCTGTAATGCTATAAACTTTCCTTTTAAAATCACTTTTGCTGCACCCCAAGGATATTGGACTGTTGTGTTTCATTTTCATTTGTCTCCATGTATTTTTTGATTCCCTCTTTGATTTCTTGGTTGACCCGTTCATTGTTTATAGCATGATATTTAACCTCCATCTATTTGTGCTCTTTCCAGATTTTTTCTTCTGGTTAGTTTTTAGTTTCATTGCATTGTGGTCAGAAAAATACATGCTATGGCTTCAGTCTTTTTAAATTTATTGAGACTTATTTTGAGACCTGCTGTGTGATCTATTCTGGAGAATATTCCACCTGCACTTGAAAACAAGGTGCTTTCTGCTGTTTTTGGATGGAAACTTCTAAATATATCTGTTAGATCCATCTGGGCCAATGTGTCATTCAAGACCACTGTTTTCTTATTAATCTTCTGTTTAGATGATCTATCCTTTGTTGTAAGTGGGGTGTAAAGTCCCCTATTATGATTGTATTACTATCGTTTACTTCCTTTATATTTGTTATTAGTTACTTTGTATATTTGGGTGCTCCCATTTTGGGTGTATAAATATTTACAATTGTTGTATCCTCTTGTTGGATTCTTTCCTTTATGATTATGTAGTGTCCTTCTTGGTCCCTTGTTGCAGTTTTTGTTTTTTAAAGTCTACTTTGTCTGATATAAATATTGTTACCCCAGCTTTCTTTTCATTTCCATTTTCATGATAAATGCTTTTCCATCCCTTCACTTTCAATCTGTAAATGTCTTTAGGTATGAAATGTGTCTCTTATAGGCAAGATGGGTCTTGCTTTTTAATCTATTTTGTCACCCTATGTCTTTTGATTGGGGTGTTTAGTCCATTTACAATCAGAGTAATTATTGATAAGTATTTACTTATTGGTATTTTATTACTTGGTATTTTATTACTTGCTTTATGTTTGTTGTTGTTGTTGTTGTTCTCTGTTTCTTTCTTTTCTTCCTCTTTTCCTCATGATTTCTGGCTTTATTTAGTGATATACCTATATTCCTTTCTCTTGATTTTTTGCTTATTGTATGCCTTATTGTGTATTTAAAAGTTGCTAAGAGAGTTGGTCTGAAGAGTTCTTATCACAATAAAATTGTAACTATGTGAAGTAATGGATGTGAACTGAACATTGTGGTGATCATTTTACAATATATACATCTATCAAATCACGTTGTACATCTTAAACTTACACAATGTTACAAGTCAATTATATCTCAATAAAACTGGGGAGAAAATTACCAAAAAAAAAAGAAGAAGAAGAAGAAGAAGAAGACGACGACAATGACAACAACATCGACTACTGTTCCCAGGCATATGGGGACAGGAAACCTGCCTGGTCCAGGCCAGTGAAGGAACCTCACTAGTGGCAAAAAGGTTATCCTTTCTATTTGCTTCTTTTCAGGACGGTTTAGGCAACCTTCTAGATTCTTTCTAAATTCTGGCAGAATCAAGAGCTGAGTGAATTTTCCCCACAGCAATGATCAAGAGAAAATGTCTTCTCTTGCTCATATTTTTTACAGAATGATTAAATGGCTTCATTTACTTTTTTTTTTTTTTTTTAATGAAAGCAGATGTCTGAACTCACATTTTCCCTTGGGGTGAAGTCATGAAGTCAGCAGAGACTCCCGAGGACAAGCCGTTGTCTGTCTCAGTAGGGACACCTGTGGAATTCAGACAAGCTGCCTCCTACATAGCTGGTGTGGTACGTTACTTTGTGAGGACCTGGCCTTTTGGCTCAAACTGTTCAAGAGGAGTTAGGAGCCTCTGAGGATGATGAAATATTCTTAACCTCTATCTACAGAGCCAAACAAATTCTAGGAAGAACACACAGAACTGACTTGGAGACCATTCATTCTCTCAACTACCCTAATGATTCACAATTCCAGGCTTGAAATTTTGGAGTCATCGTGGACTCTTCTGTCACACCCTGTGTCCACACCATAGGAAATCATGCTGGCTCTACCATCCACACATGTCTAGATCCGAGTATCCCTCACCTCCTTAAGCTGTTTTCGCTCAGGTCCAAACCACCGGTATCTCCCACTTTGAGCTATTGTAGGAGACTCCTGTGAGACTCCCTCCCCCCATTTTTGTCCTCATGCAAGCTGAAGGGGATCAGAATACGCCATCCTAAAATATGCCACTTTGGCAGAAGGATTACTTTAAGCTGAAGGCATTTGAGATTCAATAGATGCGGAAAGGAGCCGTCCTGGAGCTTTCCTTATCTGACTAAAAGCAGAGACTCCTGAAAGAGGACTGCCTTCAATCCCTTCCTCCTGGGGATGTGTTATGGCCACACAGGCAGAAAGTTGGCTCCCCGATGGACCTGCAGAAACAAACCTTGCTAAGTAGCCCTTACCTCCCACCCATCTCTACCATGTACTGCCTTCCCACAGTTTGCAGCCCTCAAAAGCCTAAACACCCTTTTCCTTTGTCTTGTTACATCTCCACAGTTTATTGCTCTTTGTTAAAATTGGTACATTAGCTCTTAGGCCCACCCACTTTTTTGAGTCTTCACCTTTTTCCTATGTCACGTAAAAATTAGCATCAGGTAAAATTTGTATGCTTTTCTTCTCTTAATCTGTCTTTTGTCAGTAAAATTTGCGGGGTCAGAACCACTGAACTAAAGGAGGATAAGGTAGAAAAAAAGGATTTTCCAATCTCCACCCAGAGTTTTCCTTTTATAACAATTCAAGTCATGTCATTTCTTTAATCAAAACTCTGCAATGACTCCCCTTCTCACTCAGAGTGAAAGCCAACATCCTCAGGATGGCCTACAGGCCCTATAGGACCTGGCACCCATGACCTACCTGGCCTCACCTCTACAACTCCTCTGCTTACCCTTTTCGCCACATGGGACTCTGTGCTGTTATTCAAACAGGTCTTTCCACGGAAGTTTCCTTTTGCTTAGAATGTTCTTCCCCCAGAGATCTCCATGGTGCACAACCTTGCCTCCTTCAAGTCTTTTCTCAGATGAAACCGACACAGTGAGACCCACCCTGTCCCTGTTGAAGACTGTATTCCACTCTCTGGCACTCCCAGCACCCTCCCTGCTTTTTCTTTTAGGATTTATCTCTTTCTAATACATTAGCAAATGTACTTATATATTTTGCTTATTGTCTGTCTTCTCTCACCTGATAATGAACTCTACCAAGGCAGGGATTTTGTTTTGTTTCGTTTTGGTTTGTATTGCTGTATCTCTAATACATAGCACAGCGCCTGTTACACAGTAGAAGATCAATACAGATGTGTTGAAGAGTTCGTTGTTTCCTCAGAGGGATCCATTTGCCACCCAGCCTGCAGAGTGAGTGAGTTGAATCAGGCCCTCCCCAAGGTCTTTTCAGGGTGCAGAGTTCACGATCATTGGGATCTCAGCTGTGGGCTTGATCCCGCTTCATGCTTGCTTCTCAGGATGAGTGACCACTGTATGTTCATTATTCAGGGGAAAGATGGCTGAATTATGACATTGCTTGTAAAGTGTGGCAATTTTCTTAAAATTGGTTAATGTGATTGTTAGAGGGGATGAATATTACAAAGTTTCAGACTTCAGTCTTATGGGAGTTTATAAGAGAAGAGCTTTCATGTAGAAAGAAAAATGAAATCCAGAATTCTTTTTAAAGAAATCATCTTCCTCCTCCCTCTTTTGATTTTTGAACCGTTTAATGTTATGTTTGACTTCTGAGGGGAAAAAATAGGAAATTAAACAAGTCAAAACAAGAGGTCAGTTTCAGTTATTTTGATGACATTCAGATTATTTTGGGCTCTAACACTAAAATAGGATAAAAACTTAGAAGACTCAGCTTCAGTGTGTTTTCTTTGGCATTAAATAATTTTCCCTCCCACACCAGAGGGAAAGAGTCTAGGTAGTATATTTCAGTTCTGCAAGGGTCCAGCATAGGAGTTGGAAATGTCTCTTTTTGAGCAATTAACAGCCACACTGTAATGAAATTTAGGAATGGGTAGGAGGGATTATAAAAACATGGCCCAATTTAGTCTGGATTGCTAATCTTCTGAAGCATATTTCACTGATGGGATCATTAACAGCTTGTATTACGTCTGACCCTCAAGCAAAGTAGAAACACATTTCCAGCCTATAGAGCAGAACTGCCTGTTTTCAAAGAGCCAGCTCCTAAATGCAGGTAAAAATAGAGCCGTCCTTTCAGACCCATCAGGATGGCAGCCTGTGTGGGTGGAAGGTGCATTGTTAGTAGATGGCATGTGCGTAGACAAAGTAACTGTTTCTTAAGAGGAAAAAGAAAGCAGAGAGATACTGACAAAAAAAAAATCCAGGGTTTCTATACAAACACACTTTTACAGCTTTTACTTCTCAGCTGACTTGACAGGGCTTAGCTAGAATTCGAGGAAATAGAAACCACCTCCCCGCCCCCGACCCAGGAGACTAGAGAAAAACAAAGCAAACCATTTTGACATTACCGTGTAAGATCTCCAAGGTTCTGAGACTCTAGCTTGTGTATCTTTTATGTGGAATTTTAAATTGTATTTGTAATAATAACTTAGAAATAATGGCCATAACTTATCTGTTGCTTGTCTGCTAAGGGCCAGGCACCAAGCTAACCAACTATCTCCTTTAGCCTTCAGAATGACTAATGTAACAGTTAGTAATAGTATTCCCACTCTCGAGTTGAGAGACTCCTATCTGTTAAGGTTTAGAGTAAATTATTTGCTTGAGGTTATGTAATAGAACTAAGGCTTGAGTGCAGATCTACTTATCTCTGACCTCTGTGATTTTAAACATCATGCCGTAATCCCTAGCATATTGCTTCTCAATCTTTCCAGATCCAATCTCTTCATAGCAAATATTTTAAATGTTCCTTAATTATCCAGAAATCAAATTTATAAGTATTATTATTGACTACTTTATAATTTTGAAGAACACCCAACATTTTAAGTGTAATAAAAATGGGAGAAGAAAGGAAAATATTTTATAATAATATGTTACTCATATATCTAAATAAGCAAGCTTGACTTCATTAGAAGGTATAGTAATATCATCAGGTGCTTTTATGTTTGTAGAGAATCATTATGAATGCAAATACCATTAGCAGTGTTGTCATGGGTCACATGAATTTTTGAAATAGAATACATTTCTTGGGGCGCCTGGGTGGTGCAGTGGGTTAAGCATTTGATTCTTGGTTTTGGCTCAGGTTGTGATCTCAGGGTCATGAGATCAAGCCCTGCATCTGGCTCTGCACTGAGCACAGAGTCTGCTTAAGATACTCTCTCCTGGAAAAAATAAAACAAGACAAAATCAGAGAGGGAGACAAACCATAAGAGAATCTAAAGCATAGGAAACAAACTGAGGGTTGCTGGAGAAGGGTGGGGACAAGGGTGGGGGGATGGGATAACTGGGTGATAGACATTAAGGAAGGCATGTGATGTAATGAGCACTGAGTATTATATAAGACTGATGAATCATTGACCTCTACCTCTGAAACCAATAATATATTATATGTTAATTGAATTTATATAAAAATAAATAAATTTTAAAAATCAGTTTAAAAAAAGAGATTCTCTCTCCCTCCGCCTCTCCCTCCTTGCAATCTCTCTCTAAAATAAATAAATCTTAAAAAAAATTTCTTTGTCAGACTCAGCAAAACACAATGCAGTCTCCCCTCTCTTTATACAATAGTTGTATTCTTGAAAAACTTAATAAAAACGAAAATCCAACACCCCCCCCATTTTTTTCTGTTTATATGGAAAGCATATTTTGGTTATATAGGCTCAGGTGATGATAAACATGAATGCTAGCTGGGGCTTTTGAATGTCAAGAGATGCAGGACTCCTACCTACTAAATGCCGATAGGGCCTTCCAAACATTTTAATGGACAAAAACCAAAAACAAAATACACCACCACAGATTTTCAAAACATTCCCTAAGGGGCAGTACCACCCCTCTGAAAAACTGGCAAAATTTAGCCCACCTTTAGAGTTCAGACTCCTTAACAAAGACAAAAATTACTGCCATCCAGAGCTTTATAAAAATACATCAGAGGATTTCTTAAGTCACTCTTCAGGTGTGCACATTCCATCTTTTCTCACATCCATTAAAATGAGGCAGACCAAGCAGGCACACTCATGTTCTCCTGAGACTGAGGATGGACACCCCTGGAACACACACACACACACACACACACACACGTATACTTGCCCTTTTTCAGCTTAGGCCATTCTGGCTATTTGATTAACTGACTAAAGGTATATTTACCCCAATATAAGTTACAAGGTGTAATTACTCATACTCCAGAGTTATTGATTATTTTAATGTCTACATTTGCTGCAGACCATCTGATTGCTACAGAAATCTGCTTTTTGAAAAGTCTGAAAGTAATAAATAAGTAAAAGATATACTTGTAAACATAATGTAATTACATACGAGTCAAGGAAGCACATGACTTCCATTCCATTCCTTTCTGTTCTTGGATACTCGGATATCCCAGAAGACATAGTTATTGCTCACCGGATATCACGTGTGATTCGCTGTCATTTTTCAGCCTTTCTTTTAGCTAAAACTGGGGCTGCGTGACTAATTTTGCTTAAGGCTGGGAACAGACATGATGTATGTCACTTCTAGTGTGGGTCCTTAACCACAGCTGTGAGTTCTTCATCCTTTCTCTTCCTCTGCCACAGCAGATTATGAAGCCGAGTTTTCTAGATGGCTCAGCCACTTGTTGGTGGGTAGAACCTCCAGCCCGGAGTCACGACGGAGCAGAGTCCCTGACCCACACTGCACATTTAGCATGAGCAAAAAGGAAAGCTGAGCAAAATAAAGCATACTGAAATTTGGGATTTTTGTTTTCACTTCCTGGTCTACTGTACCTGATACATGCACTTTGTGAATAATTAGAGTAAGTAAGAAGGAGCTAGTATCCTGGACCCCTTCTTCCCTACAGTACTTTGGTTCCCACTGTACCTGGCCTATCCTTAGTATGGTCTATGATTTTGAGTCACCTTCTATGGGCAAATGTTAAAATTGCCAGTAAATTTGATTTGAAATATTATCTTAAAGAAATATGTTTTGTATCTATGGACTAATTATTAGTTTTACAAAGCTTCTTAATTTATGTCATTTATTATTGGCTTTGATGAGGGAGGCAGGAAGGATATTTTTTAAGAGGTAAGCTGTTATTAATGTGTCATAGACTGTCTTGAGAAATTCCCTGTAAGATTTTACATTTTCAAGTAATTTACCTCGTGGTGAAATTATTCAAATCTTTCCAAACTCAAAATCTTTTCAGTGATTTTAATAATCAGTTTTACAGATAAACTACAGAATGTTTCATAAAGCTATGTATATAATTGTCATTATGTTAAATCATTTTTATTTCATTTTGGAGGTAGTTTTTTCTCTGATTAAAACAGTGTGACCCCAATGGAAAGAACACGAGCTTTGGAGTCTGCATTGAATAGACTTTAGGAAGAAAGAAATTATTTTTTTTTTTTTTTTAGATTTATTTATTTTATTCTTTTAGAGAGAGAAAGCATGAGCAGGAGGGGCAGAGGGAAAGGGACAATCTTGTCTTAGGGCATGACCCGGGGCTTGATCTCAAGACCCTGAGATCAGGACCTGAGCTGAAACCAAGAGTCGGACCCTTAACTGACTGTGCCACCCAGGCACCCCTAATTTTCTTATATACCTGAGAAGTCCATGGGTTCTTTGGGTCCCAGGATGTCTGGATTTAAATACTTAGAAAATAGCATTAAGACTAGTCTATTTCCATGTCTCATCTCTGCTTTCTCTTCTGTTGGCCTCATCTTTAGCAGGTCTCTCTCCTTTTGGTAGTAACAGGTTACCAGCTATTATGGGCACGTGGTTTCAAAATCCCAGTGCAGCAGAGAAGAGAAAAAAATTCCTCTTTTACTTTCTCCAGAAAAAGCCATATATTTCTCTCTGATAGGCTGTGGTCATGTCATATGACACTTCTGGCCACTGTGCCCAGGATGACGTGGTGACTTGGTCAAGTGTACCTGGGTCACACACCAACCCTGGGAGCGGCATACAACCCAGCCAAACCACAAGAGGCATGAATGCTAGACAAGCAAAGCCAACACGTTTCCACTGCAGATGCAGACACATCTGAGTTTGCAGCCTCTCGCTACATTACTGTCTCCCTGACCTTGTGTCAATTCTTTATCCTTTCTGATCCCGAGGTTTTCCATCTGTAACATGGTGTAAGTGGTAAAGAATGCTGGCTGTTCAGGGTTCTTATGATGATGTAATGGACAGAACAATGCAAAGCCCCTTATTCAATGTGATGGCAGAAGGTACTCTATCAATGGCAGCCGAATTCAATTCACTTGATATTAAATAACTACATGAAACATTGCACTGTTACAATTGCCATTGTTGTAGAAAACCTTTAGGGCCTGGCTTTCTTCCTGCTCGGCCCACTCACAGAGGAATCTCCTTGTTGGTTCAGTAAGCCAAGGCGATGAATGTCATTAACATTACTAAAATGCACACCTGCATTAGCCGCATCAAAGCAGCTGTGTTTATTATCATAATTCACCAACCTTTCCACAGTAATTTCTCACTCATTATTGAGATATAGAGAATTCTATTTTACTTGATTATAAATATACCTCTATAATTTCATCGAAAAAAATCAACTTGACATTAGCCCTCCAGAGCATTCATTGTCTTCTCTCTGGCTCAACTAAAGGGTCCATTGGCCTCTATCTAGCTTTATCTTCAGTATTATTCTGTTTTTCTACCAAATATAATTTGAAACTGCCATTCCACTGGGCCTGATATTTTATTAATAATAATGAGCTAATTTTATAAAGTTATCTTTATCATGAGTTTTTTAAAATAGGATTTTAGCGGTTCCTCTTTAATCTTCTAAGTGTAAGTTAGAATTTCTTCAGAAACTTCATAGTTAGCCAACTCAAAACATTTAACATCCATTACAGCCATTCATTTTTTAAAGATTTTATTTATTAGAGGAGAGAGCCCCAGAAGGGGGAAGAGAGAGTGAGTCAGGGGAGAGAAGCAGACTCGCCGTTGAGTGTGGAGCCCAAAGTGGATGCCATCCCAGGAACCTGAGATCATGATCTGAACTGAAGTCAGACACTTAACCTACTGAGCCATCCAGGAGTCCTGACAGCCATTCATTTTTAGGAACTTGTTTCCACCTCATCCCACTGGGGTGGATAAGAGGGTAGGGGAAAGCTGCATTCTACCTCCCTCCTATTTCCTCACAGCTAATCTTCCAGGGTGATTTAGGTGCCAGTCAGCCTCACTCATGCAAGATTTGGGACATGGAAGTGAAGAGAAGGCTACACTTCTGCTGTTCTGATGGCAAGCTCCATTGGAGGAGCTCCTTGGTCCTGGTGTCCAGTTACAGGCTCCGTGGGTTTGGGGAGGTGGGGCATGAGGCATCCATTTTGCTCGTGTGCATGGTCATGGTGGCAGCCTCATGATTTTAGATTGCTATCTGATTGTGGCAGTGGCAGCATTGCTCTGGAGCTGGGCTTTCTTGTTGTAGGAGAGGCAGCAGATCTCTGGGTAGCCTATTCTAATGCGAGATTGGGGGAATTGTCTCTGAAAACTCTTTCAAGAATCTCTTTAACCATCTCAGTGACTCTGAGACCATTTACTAGATTGTAATAAATTCCATCCTGCTTAAACTAGTAACAGTGGATATGGTTCTCTGCAACTTAACTCTCAAATTTTATTAAAAATGTGTCTTCAATTCTCTCGTTCCTTCACCTATCAAATTGTAGCGTGAGACAGGAATGGATATATCTCTTCCTGAAGAGTAAGAAAAATTTCTCAGATAATTCTAATCACAGGGCCTATGGTTCCTCCAATTTCAAAACTTTTGATCTTTGTAGACTTCTTAATGATAATGTGAATGTAAAGGAGCTTTTGAAGGAAAAAAATAGATAGTAAGTTTGTGAAAAGGTGTTTGTGGAATAATTAAAATGATCATGTCAGGTACTACTAAGATATTTTAATTTTTAAATTCAAATTCTACAACATAAAAATCATAGAGAATGAATCTATCGTTTTTCAGTCAATAGTTGACTTTCCAATAACGTGTCAATGGTGATAGGATGCTTCTCTGAAATTGGCAGTTTTAATGATGTAAGTAACATATGGCAAAAGTCAGAAGGAGGAAGTTCAGGGAAAGTTGTTAAGAAATATATTGATATGTCTGTTTTTGCAAGAGCTCTCAGTATTAGTTCAAAGGAGAAATCCTATTTGTAACATCAACCTAATTAGGAAGCTTTAAAACTGATAAATGATGCCCCAAAGACCAGATTAAGCTTCACACGGAAATTGGAGAGAGATAAGACTGCTGCCTTTCACTGTGTGTAGTGGTATGTAGATAGCTCACCCTGAAGCAGGAAAAGGTTGAGGCTTCTGCAGCACTCTTCAGGATTTCTGCTCTATAGCAGAGATCCTCTTTCGTGTGGTATCAGAGGTGTCACTTGATTATGCTCTCACCTACTCCTGGGGGAATTTGTCCACATTTCCTTGAGGCTAAGGAGCACAATAAAAAAGAGAAAAGCAATTGTCATTAGGAAAATCTAGTCAATAGCTGGGTCATTCTGTCATCTCGAAACAGAGGACAGAGAGAAGCGGGATGAGGTTCTGGAAGTCAAGAAGAGAAGCGAATGCAGCAGTTTGCGGACCATTTGATGATCTTGCAGGAATTTCAGTAGACACGTGAGGGCAGAAGCATTATTGCAATGGGTTGAGGAGTAAACAGAGTGTGAGAAGTGGAGAAATAAGTAGATGTCATCCTCAAGAAGATGATAGTAAAAGAATGATGGGACAGTAGCTGAAGCATTGTGTTCAGTAAATGTGAGTATGTTCCTTCAGGGAGAAGAAGCAGGGAAGAAAGAGATACATAAACATACAAGTACAAAGAGATAAAAAAATATTTGTATGAGAGTACATCCCTCTTTTCCTTCACTGTACCTTAGGGCAGAATGGTGTGATCAGCTTCATGTCCCTACCGCTGCCATATATCTGGTGGACCTTATTATATAGGTTGGGCAAATCGAGTAGAAAACTCAAGAAACTGGGAGGAGGGATTTGTGTTTTGTATGCATGAATGAGAGAAAAAAGAGGGAGAAGAGAAGAAAGAACAAGGCCATACAGATGGGGGAAAACTAAAAAGAATATTGGTAAGAGCGGAGGAGTAAGGAGAAAGTTTAAACCCGGTATAGTATGGGGAAAGAAAAGGATTTCAAGAAATATTGCCATGGATTGTATGTCCTTGCAAATTCTTTGAAAGCTACGATAAACAAATAGTGAATTACTGTTGTGTTTTAGCGATGGACTTGAGGACAGAGGATGTATGAGCCATGTCACTGAATGAAGTCTCTGGTAGTGTTCAGTTACTAAGGCAATATAACAGCCCCAAATTTTGTGGTATAAAAATAGTCAAAAGTCTACTAAGTTTTTGTGGAAACTGTATTGCTGAGAAAACTATGAGCTTAGAACAAAAACCTTTGACTATTACTGTTTTAAAACATCCTTTGCATCCCTAAGCTTGCACTATATTCAAAATAGGGCTATATGGCTTTCTAGAAGGTATAGTCCTTGGATGACTCTTTCAGACATAGCCGTGGAAGATGATAGACAAAGAAAAACTTCCTAAAGGGAAGATCCGGGGCCATGAAGAATCATGGGTATAGGAGTGCTGACAATACTGATCCACCTCTGGCCCTCCATCTTTTTTGCTGGATGACCTCTTGTAGGCTATGTGTTCAGCCCCTTGGAGACTAATGTATGTACCTTAGAAATGCCTGCAAGGCTGGGTGGGAGGCTTTACTTTGGCCTTCCATGAATCTGTTAGCGATAACATGGTCTTTCCGCTTCCTGACACGCAGGTGGTACTACAAGATCTAATTAAAGGTTAGCTGTCAGGTGCATGCAGACTCTTTGATCTCACTAAAATGCCCTTCGTGTTCCCTCGCTCTAAAATCTGTAGCCTAGGTGTGGACTTGGCAGAACTTTGAGAATAACCGTGTAGCTGGTGTGGATTATCCTCTACCAGATCCCCCACAGTAATTTACCTGAATAAAACTCTGTGCATCCTGGGTGGAGTTGCCTGCTTTGTTTTCTTGTCTCAAAATGCCTTCTCTGTTGGGGGGATACTTCACTCTTCCTCCTCACCTTAGTCGCAGTGGGCAAGGGAGAACTCCTTCAGAATGTAGAATCTGGGTCAAATCAAGGGAAATAACCTAAGTCACAAGATACCTCATAAATATTTATGTATCATAGTAGATCAGAGACCATCATGCATTTTCCACTCTTCGCTCTTGATAGAGTTTTATCACAGTTGTGTTGTCCCGATCAACCATTGTAGTGGGGGAGGGAGTGGCGAGAAAGCTCTGTTTTTTAGTTCCAAGGCAACTTCTAACCAGGAAAACTAATATTGGACTGTAAAGTGAGCAAGAAATAAAATTTTAATGTGTCAGGCCACTAAAATTTTAGATTTTGTTCAGCAATTAATGATTAATATAATGGTATGGTAGATACATGAAGAAATCATTGGTCTGTTTCTGTGACTGGTTTGGCTTCCCACCTAATGGCCCAAGGCTTTTGATTGGTATTCTGGTCAAAAGACAGCCGTTCTTTTTATTTTTATAAAATTAATATGAAGATTCATTAGATTTCTTTGTCTGCAAGCTTTGTTTACCCAGGTAAACAGTAGTGCAACTTACATTAAATTGTTAAATTCTTGAATTCATATATTTACCACAAATACTCAATGACTTAATTTGTTCTGTTTTTATGAAATTTGAGTATGTGAAATCATATGAGCTTAAAGCAACATTTCCAAGCACCGAATGAAGAAAATGTTTGATCATAACAAATGAGTGTTCATTCTAGAAACAAATCGCATTCTGTTATTAGTAGCATCGTTTCTATTCAGTTACCATGATACAGATTGATTTTTATCAATCCCTTTAACTGCCTTCCTGGAAACTCTAATGCCCCATCTTCGTGCTGTTTCACATTTATCTACTATTCCCAGTGCCTAGCCAGATGCCTTACATATGTAAGAGCCTAACTGATATTTTGGAAACTGAATTTGAAAAATAGGGAATTACAAGTGATACAGGATAAGTCTAAAGATCCTTTAGGTATTTATTTGTCCTAGTAATTAACGGTTTTATTCCTTTCCTGGAAAAGTCATTTTATAATTGAAAAGACATTTTTGCTGATGATTCATTTGAAACTTTTCTTTCATTTCATCCCATTAATTCCTTGGAAGTTTTTAGTTTCATAGTTTAGTATTCACAAGTGCATGGATACTGAATCATGATGAAAGCTTTTAAATCGCTTTTTATTTCATTAAGATCTTGTAGGTGAATAGAAGTTATTTGATCTTAAAAATAAACATCATCATTTAAATCATTGAAAATATTAATACCATGTTTCATCTTCCTATACCATTTTGGGATCTTTTCTAGTCTTCATTCTTCAAAGTAGCCATTAACAATCCCATTGAACAGAACAGGAAGCCAAGGTTAAAGTGATTTATTCCATGCCATTTTGCAGCCATGGCAAGGCTAGACTGAGAGACTGAGGCTCACTACGACAGCTCTACTCTGCCTCCCACTCTCTCCCTGGCGCCTAATGCCTAACAGCTGCATTAACTCACCGGTGTCATTTAGTGCACTGAAAGATGATTTGCTTTTCTCAGCATGCCTGGTGCATCAACAGATGCTCTTTTGGCCTTAAAATTTCAAAGTACCCTCACAAGTATCTGCCTTCCTGCCTTCGACAGGGGCTGGAAGAACAGAGCAGGACACACATCAGCATTACAAGGCCCAGCCTCTGACCCACCTGCTCTTTTTTTTCTTTCACCCAGGTCATCTCACATATTAAAACAAATTGAGTTACCACTGTGGAATGTTTTCACTATGTCACCTGCTAGGACTATCCATAACAATTCCTCCATCACTGCTTTACACAAGCTAAAATGTAATCTGCTGAGAAGCTTCATGTTGTCTCAGAAGGCAAAGGCATGAAGAATAGGCCATGGCAAGGCCATTGCTATAGGCTAAATGTTTGTGTCCTTCCCAGTTCCTATATTGAAGCCCTAATCCCCAGTGTGGCGGTATTTGGAGGTGGGGCTATTGAGAGGTAATTAAGGGTTAGAATGGGGTCTTGGGAGAGGAGCCCCTGTGATAGGTTTGGTGCCTTATAAAGGGATGAAGGGACCAGAGCTCGCTCACTCTCTGCGTTGTGAGGACCCAATGAGATTCTGTCAGGTGCCTTCTGTTAGCATTGTTCCCAGCTTTTAGACTGCTGTATTTTTCCACCAACAGTGTTATGCCATCAAAAGAAAGTAATTGAGAGAGCCCCCATGGCAAGAGATACTTGATAAGTACTTAAATAGAAGGAAGCTCCCTCTTTTCTGAAGGACACGTTTTTGGGGAAAACTCAAAAGCTTTTGAAATTTTCAGATCCATGGCGTTTGAGGCAAGAAATCTGGACTATGGCCAGGAAATACAAATATTTCAAATGTGTCCCATATGATTCTGATCAGTCATCTGAAACAGAAGTATAGGAACTCATGTGTGTCTGTTCTCACTGCTACCAATTTGGTATAAATAACTTCCATGCTTTATATCATGCTCATGCAAATATATATATACATATACATACTTTTTTGGAGTTGTCTCGTAATATTTTTAATACAATATTATAAATTAGTCTTTTTAGTTAACTTAATATTTTCTCAGGCACTCACCTTCAGCACATTTAGACCCACATACATACATGTCTCTCAGTATCAGCATTATTGATATTTTAGGCCAGATAATTCTTCGTTTGGGGTGGCTGTCCTGTGCACTGTAATATGTTTAGTGATATCCCTGGCCTCTATCCACTAGATGCCAGTAGTACTCAGCCTCCTGTTGTTCCCAGATGTTGCCCAATGCCCTTTGGGGAACAAAATCATTCCTGGTTGAGAACCAGTGAGATGGAGTAATGTATTCAACCATTCCTCCATCAGTGGCAATTCAGGTTATTTTCCAGACTTTTTCTTCTCCCCCTTGGCAATAAAAATCCCTGTACATGTGTCTTTAAACAACATTGTTTCTGTTTCGATAGGGTAGATTCCCACAAACGAGATTACTGGCAAAGTTGATAGGCATTGTGAAATTACTTTCCCAGGAGGCTGTAACAATTCACATTCCCACCAGTGTCTGCAAGTGTCCCTCCACCTTTCCCAGCCCTGGATAGTGACCATCTTTTTTTTTTTTTTTTTTTCCTATTTGCTAGTCAGATGCATAAAAACATGATTTCCCAATGTTGCTTTGATTTTTAATTTTCCTGACAATTTGTGAGCATGTTGTCACTTATTTATTGGTCTTTTGCTCTTCGTGTTCCAGGAAACCAGTCAAGGCCTATGACTATTTTTACGGATTATCTGTGTTTTTTATTTTCACCAGTTTGTTGGAGTTCTTGGTTAGGGATATTAGTTCTTTTCCATAAATACTAGAAATGGTTTGTTTGGTTTTTGTTTGTTTTTTCAGTCAATAATTTGTCTTTCGGATTTGTTTTTTGATGCAATTTTTTTTCCATTTTCCATTTAATGTAAGGAAAGTAAAAGGTGGAAGTGACTTGCTCAAAATAGCACCTTCAGGTAAAGGTAGAGCAGGAACAGTACAAGGATCTCCCCGCCCCTCCCCCCCAGGGTCTTCTTACCCAGTGCTGTTCTCAGGGAGCTGTTCTTCCCACTCTACCCTTGTCCCTCCCCACTCCATCTGTGCATGTTTACAACTAGGAGAATCAATTTGAAAACACAGGGCAGCCAAAGTATAATAAAATATCATAACACAGAAACAGCACACGTGCCCTCAGCACATAATAATTTTTCTAGGTTGCCCTTTTATAGTCGTCCAAACACCTAAGCAGTATCTGGGGAGAGATTGCTCCCCCTGGCACAAAGGCAGGGTACAAGAGATAGAGCAGATGGCTGTGNTCCTGGCTGGGAATTCTGCCAGCAAACATTCATAAAGGAAGTGCATAGATAGTCTGAGCAAGACAGCCAAGAGACTAATATGTTCAGATGGCATAATGCCTTTTCACAAACTGCTGGGCTGTTTATCCATGGCAGACGGAAGCAAGGCTTTTAGAAGCTCTACTTACCACCTTAAGCATCATATCACATTGAAATCCATTCCTTGTAAGAGAATGAACGTATTAGGAAAACATTCCCTTAAATCTCATCACGTCTGGTAAAATTCTGTGTTTTTGAAAGCAAAACATCAAAGTCTTTATTCTCTGTATTGAGACACTGAGCCTCCTCATTTCTACACACATGATTTGCAACACTGTTGAATACATCCTTACAGCTGGATACCCACAAAAATGCAGTACGGTGACCAAGAGTTTGTGTGTTTAATAACACATTGGGAAAAATGGAAGTCAGATGGCCCAACTCTGTTGTATCACTCCATTGGGCTTCCTTATGGCTTCAGGGAAGCCAGTCAGAGCATTAATGCTTGTTTGTGCCCGACTGTTACAAACATGTGTTGATGCAAAATAAATAACCAACAATGGGAAATTTTATCTTAGATGAGAAGTGCTTTTTAGAAATTCATGTGGATGATTAAGGCAGTAATTTTCAACTAGGATGGTGGGAGTGGGTGGAGAAGAAAGTTTAAAACTACGCCTGTTGCCCGATACATCCTTTTGCAAGGCATCCCCCCCCCCCCAAAGTGACAATTAGGTAAGCCAGTTACAGTTGGGAACGATGAGGAACCTCAGGTGAGTGGGCATGGAAAAAGATTGGTAACTACTGATCTCTAAATTCAAAGATATTTCCAGTAGGAATCAGCCCAGCAAATTCTCTCTCTCTCTCCCTCTCTCTCTCTCTGTGTCACACACACACACACACACACCAGTGCTTCTATTAAAAGGAGCTGTGGGTGGTACTGTGCTAGGTGCACTGAAGTGTACAAATGATTTTTTTTCCATGTAGTTTTATTTATTTTTAAAAGATTTTATTTATTTATTTGAGAGAGAGAGACAGTACATGAGCAGGGGGAGGGGCAGAGGGAGAGGGAGAAGCAGACTCTCCACTGAGCAGGGAGTCCGATGCGGGACTCAATCCCAGGACCCCAAGATCATGACCAGAACGGAAGGCAGACACTTAACCGTCTGAGCCACCCAGGCTCCCCTCCATGTATTTTTAGTCAACTTCCAGGCAACAAACATTAATTAGCCCAGCACAGTACCATTTACCATGCAAATAATTACTGAAGCTCTGTTAGGTGGGAGATTGTGTGCTAAAAAGGGTAAGAAGTGATCCCTGCCCTCGGGAGGCTTACAGTCTAGTGGAGGCACTTAGCCAAGGACACAAAGAGTAACAAGAAGAAGCAAACTCTGCAGCTGTATCCTCCCACTGGAAATACAGAAATACTGGCTAAACTGTAACAAAGAAAAATATTCTTAAAGACAGCTGAATCCAAAAGAGTTGAAGAGAAATCTATGGCAGAAAAATGAGGTAAGACCTTAAAGCAATAGCAGGGCACAGATGCCTGGGAATGGGAAGGTTGGCCTGTGCGAGTGCACTGACAGCCAGCGCTGGGCTCCAAGATAGTGCTGTAACAAGCGCACAGGTAGGAAAGGGTGGACTTGGGCCTGCCATGGATGAAACTGTACCCAAGACTATTCGTAGAAAGCTGGGACTCAGGACAGTGTCCCCTCAAAGATCAAAAGCAATTCACATTCCACCAACTCAGGGAAAAGATCAAGAATTATATCTTTTTCTAGGGCTTTCAGAGGAGAAAAAAGGTCCTGTGAGAAACCAAAACATTAATTCCGTGTCTCTAAAAACAAAACCTATTTCTAGGTAGGTGAACCCTCCTGTAGCACTAAACAGAATCCAAGCACAAACTACTAAGGGGAAGAACTTTCACAATTTAAATTTGACTCATAAAGAAAAAAGAAAAACCAGAAAGTGAACTCATAAACCAAAACTACAAACTACACAAAATAATGACCCATCAAAAGTGAGACTCAACAGAAAAAACAGATTGGAGAATTATACCCCTCAAGATCCCGAGATAACATTTGGAAGGAGACCAGCTAAGAGAAGGGAGCGGTGAGGCAGGAGCTTGGGATGATCAGGGAAGGACTGAGTATGGAGAAGGGGTGACTTTGATAGAGTTAAAAAAGGTAGCATTTTTCCCGAAGAGAGATACAAGTGAAAGCTGGAAAACCTAGGGCATTTTCAGATGAGGCAGAAATACAGTTATTAGATTTAGCAAACAAAAATACAGGATCCCCCGTTAATTTTAATTTTAGATCAAAAACAATTTTTTTTGTATAAGCTTGCTCCATGAAATATTTGGGACATACTTACACTAAACATTCCTTGTTTATCTGAGATCCATACTTAACTAGATATTCTGCATATTAACCTGGAAGCCTAAATAGAAAGCACTTTGACAAGTGATAGCTAAGAGTTAGGATTCCAGGGGCTCCTGGGTGGCTCAGTCAGTTAAGCATCTGCCTTGGGCTCAGGTCATGATGTCAGGGCCTGGGATCCAGTCCCTGCTCAGCGGGGTGTCTGCATCTCCCTCTGCCCCTCCCCCTTGCACGCTCTCTCTCTCTCTTTCTCATCAATCAATCAATTTAAAAAAAAAGGAGGTAGGATTAGACTATCCAAGTTCTATTTGAGGGTGTTACTCGTGCATAGAACCTGAGGAGGGAACCCATAAATTGCACACATTGAAGAATATGAGAGGAAGAGATAATACCAGAGTGGTGACTTGCCTGGACCAACTGGGGAAGCAAATAAAATGACCAAAACACAGATCAGGAATGGAAATAATAACAAAGAGATAAGGACCTGGCAAGGCCATTTAATTTTGGAGATGGGAAAGGTGAGGGTAACTTTCGAGAAATTAGTCAGTGGACAACTGCAGGTAAGAAGCCGAATTACAGGTATTTCAAGAGTCAGAGAAGGAAAGGGGTGGGGGTCAAAAGCCTAAGTAATGTATTTATTCTGAAAGCTTAAAATAAATAAAATAAAGATGATGTGTAGGAGAGACCTAGAGATGTTCACAGAAACAACAGAAGGCCAGATTGAGGACAGCCCCAGGGAGGTGAGACTGGCTGAACAGGAGATGAATGAAGAGCACAGGCGGCTGGAGGGCACAGGTGGACAAACACTTCTCTTGAAGGGCGGCTCCCCAGAAGCTTGTATTCAGCCCCGCTTAAAAAAAGTTTCAATGAGGATAATTGACATACAATACACTGAACAAACTTAAAGCATACCATTTGATACATTATAACATATGTCACACCTGCGACCATCACCATATGGTAAAGAACAAATCTGTCATGCCCCAGAGTTTTCTTGGGCCCCTTTGTAATCACTCCCTCCAGCCTCTGTCAGCATCACCCATCCCCAGGCAACCTCTGATTTCCTTTTTATCTCTGTATATTGGTTTGTATTTTAAAAATTTTGTATAAATGGCATTATACAATATTTATAACTTTTTCTAATCTGGCTTATTTCACTCAAAATAATTAAGATTTATATATATTAATCATGTTGACCAGTAGTCCATTCCTTTTATTGCTGGGTGCTGTTGCTCTACATGCACAGGCTGAACTTCAGTTATCCATTCACCTGTTGTGAACATTTGTATTGTTTCCAGCATTTGCCTTTTACAAATAAAGCTGCTGTACACATTCATGTACAAGGCTTTGCTTGGCACATACTTTCATTTCCCTAGATAAATACTAAAGAGGGGAATTACGTCATATGGTTAAGTGTATAACTTTTTAAAAAACTGCCAGCTGCAAACAGACACGTGGAAAGATGCTTAACATCACTCATCATCAGGGAAATGCAAATCAATATCACACTGAACCATCCCCTTAAACCTGTCAGAATGGCAAGAATCAAAAGGACAAGAAATAACAATTGTTGGCGAAGGTGTGGAGAAAAGGAGCCCTCACCTTCTTTGGGAAATAAATGTCTTTAGTAACGTCCTCTTAACTATTCTACCCTTTAAAAAAAACTGAGTTCTTTGCTTTCTTATTGAGTTTTGAAAATTATTTGTGTGTTCTAGTTACAAGTCCTTCATGAAATATATGATCACAAAATATTTTTCTACCAGTTTCTCATTTGCCTTTTCATTCTCTTAACAGTACCTTCTAGAAGCCTGAGTTTTTAATTTTAATGAAATCCAATTTATCAATTTCTTTTTTTATGAATCATATCTTTGGTGTCACATCTAAGAAATCTTTGTTTGACCCAAGATTACAAAAGATTTTCTTCTTGCGTTTCTTCAAGAATATTTATAATTTTAGGTTTTACATTTAGGTCTATGATCCATTTTGTGTTATTGTATATGGTGTAAGATATGGATTCAAGTTCATTTTTTTGCATACAGATATCCAATTGTTCTGGCATCAGACTGTCTGATTTTCTAGGCAATCTTTTCTCCACTGATTTGCCTCTATGCCTTTTTAAAAAATGTTTTCCATATTTGGGTAAATCTATTTCCGGACTCCATTCACTGTCTTGAACGTTGTAGCTTTATTATAAGTCTTATAATCAAGTAGTGTCGGTTCTCAACTTTGAATAGTCTATATGTAGATAATTACATAGATACTCTGTGATTATGTCCTCAATGATAAAGGCAATTGTGCTTCTTTTCTAATCTGAGTGCATTTTGTTTCTTTATTTTGTTTCCTTTTTCATTCAATGGCTAGAACCTTCATTCAGTACAGAGTCAAGTAGAAGTGGTGAGAATTGACTTGTTCCTGATCTTTGGGGGAAAACGTTCACTGAGTATGGTGTTAGCCGTAGGCTTTTCATAGATGTCCTTTACATGGAGTTGAGCAAGTTACTTTCTAATTCTAGTTTGCTGAAAGTTATTTTCCTGAATACATACTGAATTTTGTTAAACCCTTTTGTTTGTGTGAATTGAGATAATGAAATGGTTTTGGTTTTAGTGTGTTAATACGGTGATTACTTGACTGATTTTTCTTTTTTCCTTCTTTTTTCTTTGAGAGCTAGAGAGAGATCGCCTGTTTGCACGTGAGTGGGGGGAGGTATTGGGTGTGGGGAGGGGCAGAGGGAGAGGAAGAGAAAGAATCTTAAGCAGGCTCCACGCCCAGCATGGAGCCTGATGTGGGGCTCCATCTCATAACCCCGAGATCATGACCTGAGTGGAAATCAAGACTTGGATGCTTAACCAACTGAGCCACCCAGGCACCCCAATATTGATTGATTTTTAAATGATAAACCCATCTCGCATTCCTGAGAAAAACTACACTTGGTCTTAATAAATGTCCCTTTTTACATATTTTAGTATAATTTCATTTGTATCATCCATAGCTCTACTTAACTTTTTGAACATATGAAATACAATTATAAGTACTCTTTTCATTTTCTTGTCTACTAATTATCACATCTGTGTCAGTGAGTATTCTTAACCTTTGCTCTGGAATGCATTAAGTACATCGAAAGAGTTTGATCCTTTTTGGAAGTTGCTTATAAGATTTGTTAGGTGGGACTAGTGCTCATCTAGGGTTCATTCTTCTTCGATACTGAGGCAAGGTCCTCTGTATACTTGACCCTACCTCCCTGAGGCTTTTCCATCTGACTGGTGGGAACAGGCATCGTTCCGTGTTGAGCGTGAGCTTCAGGTGCTCTTACCTTTGGTCCTCTCAGGTGGTTCTTTCCCTGGCCTCTGGTGGTTTCTCACATGCATGTGATGATGAGCAGTGCTCAGCTGAATACTTGAGGGAATTCCTTAGCAGATGTCTATAGTTTCTCTGTGGGACATGCTTCTCTCTGGGACTCTTTNAAAATGTAGCCACCTTGGTCTCCCTGAGCTTTGGGTACTGTCTCCTCAATTCCAGAAGTCTACCAGTGTCCCTGCACCATAGCTTAGAAACTCTCCAGGCAGCACGGTGGAGACAAGGGGCTCACCGCATTTGATTTTCTCTTTCAGGATCACTGTCCTTCATTGTCTAACATTCAGTGTCTTGAAAACTGTTTTTTTTTTTTTTTCATATATATTGTCTGGGTTTTTGTTGTTTCAGAAGGGAAGGTAAATCCAATGCCTGTTATTCCATCTTGGCTGGAAGTAGAAGTCTACAACATTTTTTTAAGGATGGTAAATTGTTTATTAAATATCATCTGGACTATTGGTTAATTGAGCAGTGTAGAGATAATCCAAAAACAGTTTGGCAATATATCTTTATTTGTGAAATCATATCAGTAGAGTAACCATATCATGGTTGCTGGGGCCTTGTTATGGCACAGGTGAAAATTCCTTCTGTTGTTCACACTGTGAATCAGGAGTTGTTTACCTCTAGCATCTAATTATCAAGGCCCACACGTTCATATTTCAACTCCACTTTTGAATATAGATTCACATTTGCCACACAATAATTTGGAGGATATGGATATTTGCAAAGCTTCTAGATGATTCTAATGATTGGCTGACTAAATGAATCAGTATAGTGCAAACCAGAGATTCTCACCCTAAACACTACTGACTTTTTAGGGTGTAGATTATTTTTGTTTTGGTTGGGAAGAGAACTGTTCCACTCACTGTAGGATGTATGGTAGCTTCCTAGCCTCTACCCAGTAGATGCCACCCCCCATCCCCAATCATGACAATCAAAAATGTTTCCAGAAATTTCCAACTGTCCCCTGGGGAGCAATGTTGCCTCCAGTTGAGAAACACTTGTGCACTTTAAATCCAGACCTTAAACTGCTGGAAACCTAAACTGTATTTTATTAATTTCTATATTCCTAGCACTCAGGAGAATGCACTCAATAAATGCCTGAGGAGTGAACAACACGAATGAATGAAGGTCATCCATCCCTGTCTTATAGAACAAGTATTCTCAAATCTCACCATTCTTGTTAAAAAGCAGATTCTCTAATTACACTCTCAGAGAGTCATTCAGGGCATGAGATGGGGCACAGGAATTGCATCATTTAACTGGCATCACAGTGATTTCCCAGCCAGAATCAGAGGAACCCCTGACTCTTAAGTACAGTGATAAGAAGTATTTATTAGAGGGGAAAAAAACCCCACACTATTTCCCTGTAACTGTAATGCCAATTACAAAGCCTTTGGCCATTTTTATCCACCCTGCTCAATAAGCAAATGTAACTTCAGGGACAGGTAAACAAATATTTGACCTTTCCACAGGTCCAAGAAGAATTTGCTTTTAAAATATTCTGCTTAACCTGCAATAATCCATTACAATGCCATTTACCATGTGATTTATTTTGGGATAAAAATCTGAAAGTCAGTTTAGAATTCAACCTGACATCTTCTAATGAACGAGACCTCTGGGTAAAACCATCAACCAGAGAGTATAATCAGAGCAAGTTCTTGAGTGGGTTCAGTCTCTCCATCAGTCACTTCTGTTCAGAAGTGAATTGAACTGAGCCCTTCAGTTCCAGAGACCCATTTAGATCCAGGAGACCTCAGACCCAGTTTCTATGATGATTATATCATAGGGTTGATGGCTCAGCACTTGAAAGGTAAGGATTTTAGTGATTATCTGTTTCTTTTTACAATTTAAGTGAATTCGGAAAGACTGAAAAAAGTCTTTATTTCTTAATACATGCAACTGTCAAGGGACCCTGTATGGGTAAGAATATTTACATGTTTTGTTTTGGTTTAATAATTTTCCAGCAAGACAGATTGTTTTGGTCAGAGGCTTGGTTTCCTTTATTCCCATAAAGTTCTTTTTGGAAAAATTTGCACCTTATTTATCTAAGGAGTAGGAATTGTTTGCCCACCCACCTAAGAGCTTTCAGTGGAGAAAGGGGCCTTTCTGGAAGTAATGGATCAAGGATTCAAGGAAGTAGCTGCCATCTGGGAATTATTACCTTAGCAATGGAAGGCACCCATAGGAATAAGTACTGCTCATTTGCTCTAATAATGATGTAATATGCATTAAGAAAGGATGCATTCTTGATGCATGTATACCTCAGAGGCATCACTTTACACAATTCTAGGAGGCCCCTTGCATGTGGTTAGAGCATTGGTTCTCTCAGGGCAGCCTAGCTAAGAAATGTGCCTCCTTCTGGAGTGGAGAGAGCCACTGGACCTTTTGCTGGCTCCAATATGGGGCCTTTCTTTCCATGGGTGATATTCAAAATACTTAACAATACTGAACCATCAGCATGGTGATATAATTAATAAATAAATCAAACATTTAAAAAATTCTCTTCTGTTCTCTATTTCAGCCAAACAATATAGCATATAACTGCTTATTGTGCAATTGTGCAAATTATTCATTGAACTATTCTAATATTTCTGAAATGATTTGCTGCACTGTAAATATTGGCATTGTGGTCTCCCATCTGACCTGGCTGTCATGGGCTAAATGATGCCCCTGTCTTAGCTACCATTTGGTGAAAGGATTGCATCAAACTCTTCTGATACCTTCTGTGTTAGATTGGTCGTCTTTTGGTGCCTGTCCCTGGGGCTCCCCTGCAGGTGCGGTGCATGTTGCCCACTCACACAGCTGGGTACACACTTGATGCCAGTGCTTTCCACACAATGCGGACTTAGAGCAACTGTATCTCAGATTCTGCCGACAGTGGCACCCCACTTCCCATGTCACCAACTCCTCTGACTGGGCTGCCGCCCCAGTAATGCTGGCTAGCCCTCATTGTCCCCCACTGCCGCTGTCACTTTGATCTTCTCTGTGCCACCAGAGCTCCTAGCAGGCCCTGTGACCTGACTCTGCAGTTGGGCAGTGTCATCAGATGAATCACAGTTTCAGGAATATGAAACTGCACTTCTCTTTCATAGTGCTGAATCCACTGCAAGCATTTGCTGATCAAATAGCAATTACATTCTGAAGTTGTCTAGCCCATCAAAGACCGGCCAAGATATGAATATATTCAATATCTCTGTTACTCCTAGGTCACTCTGTAGCAGCGGGCCCATTTGTTAGCAGCCACAGTGACATTCTGTGCCAATCAGCTTGAATTAATGAGCTGACAGTAGAAATTATATCATTAATTGTATCTGCTGCTTGGTTCAGCTACTGTTAGATTCTTTACAGCAGGCATAGAAGTACTCCGCTAGCAGCTTACCCAGGCCCTTCCCCAACACTATGATCCTCGGCCTCCCAAAAGCTTACTTGCTGCCCTGAATTCCCTGAGGTAGTGAGTGCATGGACTGTGTCCTCATAGCCCAGCCTGAGGAAGAAAGAAAGTTTATTTATCAGTTGGTAAGACCCACAGCAAAGCTAGTGAAATGGGAAGTCTCTAACTTATTTTTTGCCGGTTTTGAAAGGAGCCATTTAAAGTCTTTCCATTGGGATGAGATGGAATATAAGTAGATATTATTAAGTGACAGAATTAATTATTAATATTTAAAGAATGCAGCTATTTTATTATTATTAACTGTTATGTAGAAGAAAATAATATGATTTCTCTAGGGGCAGGGACCGTATTTTATTATTTATTCCTCTTTCTGCACTGTGTATAAGACCTGGTATACTAACTGTGCAAACCGGTGTTTGAATGAATGAAGGAATAATAAATAAATAAAAGGCTCTTCATTAAGCTGGAAGTAGGGGGCTTGAGGGTTATGGGAAAGTGCTCCATACTAGAAATAGCATGGGTTTTGGAGCCAGGGAGATCTTGGCCAGAATCTGAGATCTCACACTTACCTGTCATGTAGCTTAACTTCTGTGGAGCCTCATTTTTGAAATCTGGAAAATGAAGGTTATGTGGTGGCAATAATATTTATGTTGCAGAGTTGTCACATAAATGATAAATAAGGCACAAAAAAGCTCCAGGCACAAAGTAAGTGATAACAATGCGGAAACTATCACATTACTGGTCACTTACATCATTCACTGAAAACATTAATCTGAAAGAGCAATTGAACCTCTTAGTATATAAGGGAAGAATATTCTCAATATACCCTGAACCAATGGCCAAAAGTTTGATGGAATGAAATCTTTTTATATTTCACATCATTCTTGGCTAGCTTGTGAAATATCTGTGGGAAGATTAAAGCTTTCTGCAAGGCAGCTCCGACTACATCTATCCTCTCCCTTTTGTGTTAATGAAGAACTCTGTAACAGCTCAGAGGAATCCCATAATTGAGTCAATATGCAGCTTTGGTTTGTAAACGCTCAGATAAGCACATGAGAAACTTCAATTAGGTCTCTGCTTTTGCAGAAGAAACAGTAGCACAGCTCAAGATCCTATACGAAGCTTCATTTTTCAAGGGCTCACATTTTAGTGTTTCTAAAGTATATTGGCTATTTATTATTATTACTATTATTATTAATTGCTTTACACAGGGCTAGGCATTCAGGCCAGCAGAAAAAATAGGCACACCCTGGAGGAAGAAATGAGACTGATGGGGCCCTAAGTCTATTGCCCAAGTGTGGTCAGCACGGGCTTCTGCCCTGTCCTTCATTTCCTTATTAGCCTTCAACAATGGTTACTGGCTGTTGCCTGTAACATGGTTCACTTCTGGAGCTCCTGCCATCCCAGTCCTGGATTTGCTCACATCTCTTCCATGGGGAGGTTGACCCTCCTGGAGCATGTCAGATGACCAAGCAGGAAAACCAGAGGTCCTCTCATTTGCATGCAGTCTATTACCGTTTATTGAGTAAGTTTCAGTGCATGGAAAAGAAAACATTACAGGGATCTTAACTGGTCCAATACCCTCCTTGTATATATAAGCAGTGGAGGGGTAACTACTTGTGGGGGCTCATGTCAGTGGTTAGAAGTATAGCCAGTCTCCATGCCAGGTCACGTGCGTATGTGCCTATTCTTCTATAGACTTTTAGAACTTAAAGGAAACTGGGAAAGAGAAAATGGGTATCACCATCTAACTCATTGCTACCAAAATTCAAGCTACATATGCCCATAAGAGTTATTAATAGTGATGGCATCTTTTATACAAGAAAAACAGCATAATAAAATAAGTATGCATATACTTATAAGTTTATTTACTTGTAATAAGCTGTGTACATCTGCCTCCTTGTAAAAAGTAACTAACATTTAACACTAACACATAAAACATATATTCAGTAGGAAAGTTAAAAATAAAGGTGAAATAACTGAGCTCAGAAGCATATTGACTAAGAAACACAGGAAATAATTGAATCAGGAAACTGGAACAAAGTAATTACTATGAGTGTTATATTTAACTCTGAGATTCTTAGCAGCCAATACAGAAAGGAAAAATAATGGGTTAAAAAGTCAGTTCTTTACAGGAATCCTTCTAATTCTTCCAGTAAACAAACTGTTTTCTGGTACTGAATTATAAAACACATTTATTGCATGGGATTTTCTTCAAAGGATACTGAATAGTGAAAAAGAAAATACCTTTGATATTATCAAGTAGAATACACAGAGTTGGTCTTCATGTCAAGGGATATGTCAGTCTCGTAAAGGGATAGAGTCTGTTTCTCCTGTCCTTGAAACTAGGTGGGCTCTGTGACTTCTTGGACCAGTAAGATGTTGTCAGATGTAGTTTCCAGTATTTCTGAGCCCAGGACTTAGGAATACTGGCAGCTTCCATATTCTTACCTGCAAATTATTCACTCGTATAGAACTACAATATTAAATTCTGTGAAGACTTTTTTTGAATTACATTTGTAGACCAATAAAGGGAGTTGGCACTATAAGAAAGCAACCCTGGAGAGAAAGAATGGTGCGGTCCAAAGGTAACATTTTAAATCCTGGATGCTTCTTTCTAAATGAATGGGCTCAATATGCACTTATGCACACCTTCAGTGTGGAGGCCAAGTCTCCTTCAGCATGTGGTGAGTTGGAGGGGTAGGTAGGAGAGGTGTGGTGAAAACAGCTGAGTCCTTATTCACAGTGTGTAACCTTGCAGTGCTGGCTACCTTGAAATGTTGCAGGGATTATTTTCAATGCTACTCTTCCTGACGTGTTTTCAAATTGAGAAACTAGGGATACAGCACAGTTAAAAATCATCTGCTTCGGGAAATAGGGGAAGTTATGGCAGATAGCCTACAACGTAGGCAACATTCTACTCGTCTTGAGGCCCATGGCCAAGAACTGCCATCATTAGGCCTGGGGAACTGGAGTGTGGGGTAGTGTCAGGCAAAGTGTCCAGAGAGTTGAGCTGGCTGGGAGGAGCAGAGTGGGGAGAGCAGGTGTAATTATATCCTCTTCAAGCTTGTGCCCAAGTCAGGATTTACAGGCCCCCTACTGAGCATCTTGGGCAAGAATACAAATAGAGGGTCACACTCTGTACATCTAAATATTTAACACCGCAGACAGCTGACTGATGGTAGGTAAAATATACACCCTCCTCCTACCTTTATAAGTATACCTTCAGAATGAAACTGGAAGGTCAGGTTCAAATTGAGAACCTCCAGTTCTGTGAGTTCTGCTCCAGTCCCTCATCAGAGCCTTTCTCTTCCTCATCTGGCTTTATCCCTTATTGCAGAGGGCCTCATGCACATGCATATGGACATTCTAGCTTGCACATTCAAACTACTTCAATATGCCCTTAAGTGGCATATAAAATGGCAGCTTCTTAGGCCACCCCTCAGCCCTAAGTGGGCACAGAGCTGTGGCAGAGTTCACCTTAGGAAGGAAAGACCCAGATAAGACGATTGTGGAGACTTGAAAGTAAGCTCAAGGCATTTGAGCAGGGAATTCTGGGATGTCAGATATTTAGAGATGGGGAATGGGTTCCAGGTGGGCACATCTCTTTGGTCTGGCTGACTCCTTATCTCATGAAGAGGGGCATAGCCAAAAGAGGACCACAAGAAGTCCTCTAGTCTTGGTCTAAAGGTGGGGGTGAACAATTAAACATTAGTTGTAAGGGCAATCTGGATTCAAT
The DNA here is from genome assembly GCF_017311325.1 of Ursus maritimus. Taxonomy (NCBI): domain Eukaryota; kingdom Metazoa; phylum Chordata; class Mammalia; order Carnivora; family Ursidae; genus Ursus; species Ursus maritimus. The sequence goes on along the minus strand of NW_024426663.1, from coordinate 30,937,660 downwards.
ATTTGTTGCCAACACCTGCCTCCTAACCTCCATTGGGCACCAGAGTTGATTCAGCTGATCTGGCTCTCTTCTCTCATTGCTCTATACAAGTTCTTCCTAAAGCTACATCTTTCGTCAAAGCAGAAAACATTCACAGATAGAGGAGAGTCTAGGGTCCTCTCCTTCAAGAACTCCCCCAAATCTAGAGAATTCCCCTGCTCTGCCTTCTCACCCAGGGCATCTCCTCCGGCTGTGTCTCCAGCTCCCTCAGCCCATGTGTATTCAAGTCCTCTGCCCGTTTTTTTAAATTGGATTATTTGTCTTTTCGTGTTGAATTGTGTAAGTTCTTTATCTATTTTGGATATTAACCCTTTATCAGATACCGTTCAGTAGGTTGCCTTTTTGTTGATCGTCTACTTTGCTGTGCAAAATCTTTTGATTGTGGTGTAGTCCCAATAGTTTATTCTTGCTTTTGTTTCCTTTGCCTCAGGAGACATATCCAAAAAATGTTGTTATGGCCTATGGCAGAAACTATTACTCATGTTTTCTTCCAAGAGTTTTATGGTTTCAGGTCTCACATTAGGTTTTTAATCCACTTGGAGTTTATTTTTGTGTATGGTGTGAGAAAGTGGTCCAGTTTCATTCTTTTGCATGTGGCTGTCCAGTTTTCCCAGCATCGCTTATTGAAGAGACTGTCTTTTCCCTATTCTGTGTTCTTGTGTCCTTTGTCATAGATTAATTGACCATATAAGCATGGGTTTATTTCTGGGCTCTCTATTCTGTTCCATTGATCTATGTGTTTGTTTTTGTGCCGGTGCCATACTATTTTGATTACTATAGCTTTGTAGTATATCTTGAAATCTAGGATTTTGATGCCTATAGCTTTGTTCTTCTTTCTCAGAATTGCTTTGGCTTTTTGAACATTTTGTGGTTCCATACAGATTTTAGGATTATTTGTTCGAGTTCTGTGAAAAATGCTGTTGGTATTTTGATAGGGATTGCATTAAATATGTAGATTGCTTTGGGTAATATGGACATTTTAACAGTATTTGTTCTTCCAATCCATGAGCATGGAATATCTTTCCATTTCTTTGTGTCATCTTCAGTTTCTTTCATCAATGTTTTATAGTTTTTAGAGTACATGTCTTTTACCTCTTTGGTTAAGTTTATTTCTAGGTATTTTATTCTTTTTGGTGTAATTATAAATAGAATTATTTTCTTAATTTCTCTTTCTGCTAGTTCATTAATTAATATATAGAAATGCAACTGATTTCTATGTATTAATTTTGTATCCTACAATTTTACTGAATTCATTTATTATTTCTAACAGTTTCTCCCTCAGCTCATGTTTGCACAGGCTCCTCTATCCCATCTTGTGATTGTGTGACTTGTAGGCCACCCATTCATGGCATTGCCTGGTTCTGTCCAGTGCTTCTCACATGGTCTTGTTACTCTAGATGTCATGGCAGTCTTGACTTCAAGCCAGTCCCTTGGACTCACCTCAAATGCCTTTTCTTAATAACACCTGAAAAATTTCTGTCTCTTGGGATCTTACAATGATAACACCTGAATGAATTGAGAATATGAGGTTTCAAACAGACCGAGTTCAAAACCCAGATATGCCACTTACTAGCTTTATTGAAAACTTTGGCAAGTTACTCAAATTTCCTAAGCTTCAATTTCCTTATTTAAAAAAAAATGAAGAAGATGTATTCACTCTGTAGGCTTGCTGTAAGAATTGGAGAGGAACTAATGTATGTAAAACATTAGTCCTGTGCCTGGTACATGGTAAATGTTTCATAAGTGTCCACATCCTTGCTTCAGAAGTATCTCTAAGGGCATCATTTCCTATGGAATCTGTAGTGGCTCCTAAGTGTAGGTTGTCAGTTTAGCATTCAGGGCCCTTTGGCAGTTGTCTCCGTCCTCATCTCTTGTCTGTCCCTGATGTGACTTTCCTATTCCTGCCAAGTAAATTTCCATACATCCCACAAGTGACTCATACATTCTGGCCTCCATGGCTCTTCTCCCGTCATTACAACTGCATTGCATATAGCCCCTGAACAGCTCTTGGTGTTGGACCTCCTCTCTATAATCCTAGGTCTCAATTTATGTCAAAGCCTAGTTTGGTATTAACTTCTTCCAAAAAACCAATGCCACTCTCTTGTTTGCCCTCTCCTTTAACCGCGTGTTAGATTATTTCTAACAATACCTATGACTGACCTCTCTGATCCAACACCCTCTCCTGAAGTGTAATCTTGTCAAGGGATAGAGTCCGTTTCTCCTGTCCTTGAAACTAGGTGGGCTCTGTGACTTCTTGGACTAGTAAGATGTTGTCAGATGTAGTTTCCAGTATTTCTGAGCCCAGGACTTAGGAATACTGGCAGCTTCCATATTCTTACCTTAGAATGCTCACTCTGGGGAAGACGAATCACTTCGTTGGAAACCTGGTTATCTTGAGACTTCTATGCAATAAGGAAGCCCAAGCTAGTTACACAGAAAGCCCATTTGGAGAGAGACACTCACCAGCCCCCAGCTGTTTTAGCCATTTACAGTAGCCAGCCTCCAAGACGCCCCCCACCTGCCGGTGTTCATACTCTTGTGTAGTCTTCCTGTACTGTACTAAAATTGGTCTGTGTGACCAATAACATGTGGCAGAAGTACTTGTTGGTATGTCACTTGGGAGATTAAGATGTAAAAAATCACAGCTTCCATTTTTCTCATCACTTGCTCTGGAGAAATCCAGCTGTCATGGAGCTCAGGTAAGTTGGAAAAATCACTCAGAGCTAGCAAGTGAAGGAACCCAGATTCAAATTCCCTTGCAGGATTTCAAAGCCCAGGTGATTAACCACTCTACCTTCTACTTCTCCTAGAATTCAGAATAGCCAAAAATATGCTTCTTACTGCTTACTGATAGTCTTCAAACACCACCCCACTCCCATACATAAGCCAATGCATATTTCATTTTCTAAGTGAAACAGCATTGGATTTATTTTACAATAAACTTCATTTAGTGTTAGCCAAATACCACAGAGTATAGTCACTTTAATTATTTACTTTTATAGTTTCTAGTACATTGTCCAAGCATTTTGTTTCATACATATATATGCAGACCATTATGCTTCTTCTGTAGTATAAAATAAGCAAACAAAAAAAAGAAGAAGAAAGGTTCATTTAATAATACTAAGCAGTTCCCTCTTCTGGCATTGACTTATTTCCTCTCCTCTCACTTCTTCGCTACTGATAAGTATTGAGTGGGTTGGCTGCAGTCTTAAGCCAAACAACACATACATTAATCTGTTGTGACCCAGAATGCTGCTTAAGCTAAGATGTTGATGTTCTTTTGTGCTGCTAATGCCAAGGTTTTGTTACTCTTAACTTTGCTGTTTAAGTCTCCTCTATGTTGCTTTTACCGGTGAGTGTTAATTCTATAGTAGCTTGCTGTTGACTTTTGGATGAGAGCCTTTTTCTATTTGCAGAGCACTGTGTCATGCTCTGTGGAGGCTAGAAGAAGCTGCATGGGAGGATTCCTGCCCTCAAAAAGTTTAAACCTAGTGATGGTTAATAAGTCTACCAGGCTTCCTGGGTGGGACAGTAGGAGTGATGAAAAGAAATTCATTCACTCATTCCCCAAATAGTTTTGGAGTATCTACAGTGTTGCAGGCATTATTCTAGGCATTTGGAATTCATCATTGAACAAAGCAGACAATAAGTGTATAGAGCTTATACTACTGCATATTAGAAGGTGATACATGTTGCCAGAGACAAATAGAGCCGGGTGAGGGGGAAGTGAGCATCTTCTTTTGGATTTCTTCTATCTGCCAGATGTGTTACAGATGCTCTTGATCATCAAAATAACCCAATCCTGGAAAAATAAGAAAATCTGGACTCAGAGAAATTAGGAAACTTTGATCTTTATAATACAAAGGCTGCCATACCACTATACCATGTTATCTCCCTTTAGAAATGCTAAAATAAACAAACGCACAAAATTCAATGGAAGAAAATTAGAAAGCAGTGAATTCTGAAGGGGCTTTGTGGAAGGCTTCATGGAGGAGGTAGCATTTGAGATGGGTCTTAAAAGATAAGTAGAAAGAAGAGGGGAAAGGATGATCATTGAGGAAACTTTGAGTACATGAGTATATATCTATTTCAGTTGGCTATTCAGCTCAAATCCATGTGATTGAAGGTTTTGCTATCTCAAACATAAAGCTTAAAAGGTTTTCCTACTAAATAAAAACTTGTTTTCTAAAAGCCAACTTGTACTCCACAGCACTACAGCATTCAAATAAAATGCAAAGAACATAAAGCAGTACTCTCATAATAAGGAATGGAGCTGCCAAGTCAGCATGTCAAAACAAACAATATATATACCAAACCTGTGGCTCTGAGCCAGAAAGATCTTTCCAGAAGAAGAGGCAGCCGGGCCCCAAGCCTCCCCCACTGGTACTCTCTCAGATGGCCTCTTGCCAGCTTAAGTCCTTAGATCCTTGAGAAGTTCCGAATGTGACCGTCCTTGTTCATTCATTTTATGTCACAGAGCTCTGCCAGTGGCTTTTCCCATTACGGAAATTGGGGCTATTTTTTTTCCAGGACATATTTATTAACGGTAATGCTTTGGCTCTCTTCCATCTTCTGAACGGAGTGCTTATATGCATTCCACTGAAGAATGTAAATTGAATTTTTTCCATTATCTGACCCATGTTCTTCTTAAATCTGATGTGACTTTTTCCTAATGTTTCTAATAATGGTTTTCTTTGTGTGTATTTCTGATTGAAGTGTAATATACATATAGAGAAGTACAACAATCTTGAGTGTACAACTTGATGAATTCTCACAAAGTAAACACACCTGAGTAGCCAGTACCCAAATTAAGAAACAGAACCTTCCCAGCACCCCCAGAAGACCTCTCATGTTTCTTCCCATCACTCTCCTCCAAGGGTAAACACAATCTAACTTCTAATAATAGTGATTAGTTTTGACTGATTTGAACCTTATATACTTAGAAATAGAATCATGTGGTATATACTTTGTCTTGTTGGGCTACTTTTCCTCTGTGAGATTCATCCATGTGGTTGTTGTTGGTTGCAGTTTGTGCATTCTTGGGTGTTATAGTACTCTGTAGTGTATCCATGGAGTCAACAGACTACATTGTGTCCATCCATTCTGTTGTTGATGGCATATAGGTTGTTCCCAGAATGGGACCAATGCACTTAGCTGATTGCTGTAAAAACAATTTATGGGACTTGCATGTGATTGGTAATAAAAATTGTTATGCTTATATGTTAACGGATACTCTCTCATTGCAAGCAAAATTCTAACTTAAAAAAAAAAAATCGTACTAGAGAAAATAAGGTGTATATCTTAGTCCCCAGTGGATTCCCAGAGCTGGTTTCATGTTGGAAGCAGATAGCAGACGGGTTCAGCAAACATTTGTTTAGCATGTAAATGAACTTTACAAATAGGCAAATTCAATCTTTATGTAAGAAGACTACCACCTAAGAGGCCATCTTACTAACTGGTGAGCTATGTCAGTGTGGGCATTCCATCAATGACTGAATGATTGTTAGCAGGACTATTGTAAAAGAATGTCTGCAGTGGGTGGGAGGCAGGTAGGACTAGATGACCTTAATTCTAAGTTGCTAGGATTCTATTTAACATGTTGTAATTACACAAATAATGTCACTCTGGGTGAAAGTCAGCAAGAACAAAGGAAAACAAATTGTTTTGTCTTATTTTTTGTTTTGAGGTTATTGGTTTGGTGAGGTTTTTGTTTTTGTTTTCTGGTTGGTTGTTTTTGTGTTTTTTTTTTTTTCTTTTCTTTTCTGTTAGATACTTTCCAAGGAGCACCAGAGGAAGCCTGTGTTTCAATAAGTAGCAGCTTTCACTCTACATTCATTTTGCTTAATTTTCATGTTTATTTTGTAACAAAGGTCTCAATAGTTGTGTCACGTGGCTCTAGTGGTATTATTGCTTTTACTCAAGGCAGAACAACATTTTTAGGCAAAACAGGACATCATACCATAAAGAGCAGAAATTCAGCTGCCAGACAGCTCATAATGAATCCTAATTCCACCATTTATTAACTGTGTAACTTTGAGCCATTTATCAAACCTTTGGTTTCCTTGTCTGCAAAATGTGGCCAGGAATGGTACCAATCTCATAGTGTCATCATAGGGATTAATATATGTAAGGCACTTGAAATAATGCCTGACACATAGTAAGCAATCGATTAGTATTTGCTTTTTTTGTAAGAACCATCACTCATATCGTAGACATTGGTTAAATGCTACCCAACTTATTCAGTTAGTACTCATTAAAATATTTAGGGTTGATGACATGCTGTGTTATTTATTTGGTCTTAACACAGGGCAATAATGTGATTTCCCTTTTCTTCCATGATTAAATACGTGGACCTTTGAAGGTAGAGGTTAGGGAGGAGGAGTATGTGCACCCAGCAGGCAGACGTTACTGGCAAGCAGAAGAGAGACTGTGTAGAGAGCTCCTGGGGATCTCCACAGTCAGAGCCTTGGAGGACTGGAGATGAGTCCCAAATAAAAACAGAGTTCATCCTAGAGGACTAGAGAAGGCTAAAATTTGCTTAGATAAGGCAGTGTTCCTTCACTTGCTTGTTCATTAGCCATTCATCCATTTCTGTACTCTTCTTTTTTTTCCCTATAAAGGATTTACCACCTTAGTATTCCTCCCCCAATTCCTGATCAAAACCTTCCAGAGCATTTAAAACTCTGGCATTTAAATCTGTTTGTAAGAAGACCTTGCTCTCATTGATGGCTTTTTGTCTGTATGCACTGGAATTAAAGCATCAAAGTGACCTCTAACAATTTAGAATTGCACCAGATAATAAACCCAAGATGAACCCTAACTTTACAAAAGTGACTTTCTTCCTGTTCATCAAATTTTGATAAGGTACTTCTGTGAGGAAAAGCCACTGAGAGGAAAGCATCTATACTCTCCTGCTGCTTCTCTGGATTAAACAACAATAATAAGCAAGCCAGATCACAAAGTAAAGTATAAATACAAATTTCTACTTGCAAATTTAAAATGTTTGTAGCTTTAAAAATTAAGAGCATAATCAACACAAAGATAAATTGAACAATGGAAATTAGCAGCAACTGTAACAAATTATGTTTTTATAAAATAATCTCACAAATCATTGAGAAAAAAATGTGGACTTCGCTATTTGATATGAATAAGAAATTCACAAAATGCCCTATAATTACTTAGCTAATATACCAAGAAAATGTTCAGCTGCACTAGTAATAAAGAAATGCCAATAAAAACACAAAATAACATTTCTCTTTATCAAAGCAGCAACTGTTTAAATGATAATACTCAGAGCTAATGTTTAAGGTTGAGTAAGTAAAAGCGTCTATGGGAGACTCAAGTGGTCTTTAGGATTTAGATTAACAGTAGTTGTCACATAGATGTTTATTCCTTTAGATCCCAAATCCCACTTCTGGAAGTCCATTTTAAGTATTTAAAAATCTGGCAAAGCTCAGTCAACGAAGATATCTATCACAGCATTGCTTAGATAGTGAAACATTTAAAATCACTCAAAATTAGAAGATGGATTATGTATTCCATTCACTACAGCAATGAAAAATAATGCTTACATAATTTGCAATATAAAAGAGTTCTGCAATAATGTTAAGTGAGGGAAGCAGGTCATAAAATATAGTGTGATTACAATTATGTAAATACCATGTTAAAAATCTAGGCATCACACAAAAAGACAAAAGAAATATATCGAAATGGCACAGAAACAGTTGTTTCTGGGTGGTGGGACCAAGTACAAGGTTTTCCTCCTTTTGATTTACCTATGGGTATATACATCATCCACACAATCTGTAATAAGGATGTTTATCTATTACATTGGAAAAAAATTTTGGTAATTGAAAAAATAAACAAATGAGGAAAAGAAAATATGGGAGCTTTCATTTTCTCTCCCCAGCAGAGTAGAACAATTTGTTTTCTCTGAATTGTGGCCACCTATTCTGTTTGTGGACGTAGATGCTAAATCCCGTGTCCTCCCAGCCAAAGCTCTCCCCTGCTACAGCATCTTGGCCTGCAAGATCAAGTCTGAAAGCCATTTGAGACCATATTAAAAACCAAAAGGAAACCCCAAACATTTAGTGCTTGAGTTTTTTGGAAATTTAGTCTTCCTCCAATCAAGTCTGAGAAATTTTTAAAATTCATTTTTCGGAAACATTAAATCCAATTTTAGTTGTATTGCTGATTAAGTACCTTATGATTTTTGAGATCACCATGTTTTAAAAAACGTTAAGCATATTCATATTCAGGGATTGTGGGTATAAGTAATATTCTCCTTTCTCATTTGTTGTGTGAACTGCCCTTATCAAGGCCAGACTATCACTGGAAGGTAGATAAAGAAAGTACTGCAGTATTAAAGCTTATAAATGGCTAGGGACTTACTTGCAGAAGGTTCCAGGCTGATTTCTATGGCATCATGGGCTCTGGTTGTCATCAAAACCTCCTCTAAGATTCTGAAGCCCCAGTTCCATGGCTACCAGGGACGTGGGACCTGGCATTAGGAAGAATACATGTCTGTTATGTTTTACCCTTGTGAGCCCGTCTGACGGCCAGGGCACTGGTCAGGTCAGGTGTCACGTGTGTCTAGCACATCATGCTGCTGACTTCTCAGACCTTAAGTAGGGACCCAACCAAGGCTGGTCTTTACCGTGAGAGGTCCTTATTAAAACTTGGTCCCTGTGATTTCTCCCCTCTGCAATCTTTCTTCCAACAGAATCCAATTCTAAAGTAGCTATTACTTTATTTTATTTATTTTTTTTAAGATTTTATTTATTTATTTGAAAGAGAGAGAGACAGCCAGCGAGAGAGGGAACACAGGCAGGGGGAGTGGGAGAGGAAGAAGCAGGCTCCCAGCAGAGGAGCCTGATGTGGGGCTCGATCCCAGGACTCTGGGATCACACCCTGAGCCGAAGGCAGACGCTTACCGACTGAGTCACCCAGGCGCCCCAAAAGTAGATATAACTTTAAAATAAAATACAAGGAATAAATTTTGGCTGCGAAATAATGCTTGTTAACCTCTCTTAGCGGGTTTACATTATTATAAATTATATATTATACATAATACTATAATATTATGATAGTATATATTAATACTATACCAAACTATTCTAATATGTGTTCTATGTGTTTAATATTATGCTGATTTTAAATATTAGTCCCAGAAAAACAAAACATTTCAGTGGAATTTCAGACATTGTTATTAACCAATGGGGGAAAGATTTTAGGAGTCTGAACTTCCCAAATAACCCATATCACACTCCAGTGACTTATCAGGCTGGCTTAGGCTGAAGGCTGTACAAGATATCTTAATTCCTAATTTTTCAACATGGGCCAGAAAAAGAAAGGAACAACTCAAGAATTTCAGATAACTACTGTGGATTCTAAAATCTCTAACAAGCATCCATCCCTGAAGAAAGCTGACCTTTTTTTTGTTTCAGGTATCATATGTCTTTTCAGCTCAACACTTCAGGTCATAAGTATATGTCACATTGTTCAACAAAACTCCCTGATTGACAGAAGCTTTGTGAAACAGTGCTAGTCTCTAGAATTGAAATGAGAAAAATAGAGTTTTCATCTGGAGTGTACCAGCCATCAGATCAAAATAGCAGATATTTTGATTCTTTGGTTCAGAGGTCACATATCATTCAGCCCTCAGTTATAGACTGGGAGAAAGTTAATGATTGGTGTGGGATGGTTGGCCTCTTCTTATCTGGGCTCATCTAGTCAAAGACCAAGTGTACATTTTCATTATCCAAAATCATTTTCCAGGAAATAATTTTATAATAGCTTTGTCTTTTACAATATAAAAAGAAATGGTTTCTATCTCCAGTTCTGGTCCAGAATTATCATTTTGTCAAACATCCACAGAGTTTTTTGTTTTGTTTCGTATTGTAGTTTAGGCAATTCAGTCGTGTTTCTTTAATACTCATTCTCTGTCAATTTTGAGACATGCTTTAAGGAGGCAGTGCATGTTTGGAAAGATTACTGGATGCTGTGGATCCAACTTTGTGACTCTGGAAAGTCAAAACTTCTGAGCTTCAATTTCCCTTGTCCATAAAAAGAAGATTCCGCCATCTGTCCTACAAATCTCTTAGGGTGTGGTGAAGATCAAACGTAATGATACGTGTTAAGGTACTATAGAGACAGAAACTATTAATAATAATTAATAAGAAGAAAAAAGTTAAAAGAATTTTTATATAAATTTATCTTTATAGGATAACTAGAGCCGCAGTCCTTCGCTCATTTGCTAAATATAGTAGGTTTCAATTTTGGTTCTGCTGCTGACTAGACATGTGACCTCAAACAAGCTATTTAACCTCTCAGACTCAGTTTCTTCCCTGATAGTGCCTATTACTTAGGGGTTTTATGGGTGTTAGGGACTATAATGCATGTAAAGTATAGAGCAATGTGTGTGACGGCTACAATTACTATTATCACGGATCTGGGTTAAAGTCTCACCAACCAGTCTAATAATTTTGATCGCAGTTTATGGCCATTGTGGAAAATTATGGTAGGCAAAAATATTTTTCCTTGAAACAGGGTTAATGTTCCTCAGTAATTGGAATTATTCAGTAATTGTTTTTGCTGTATCCTTTATTTGACTAAAGAAGTATTTATAAGGACTATTTAATGGTCACATCTTTATTTTAGAGAGAACATTTCTTTTTGGTATGGTTAAAGTTTGTTCCACACAAAAGTACCATTGCAGTATATTTGATTTTTTTCTCTTGTTTGTATTTATTTATTTAATAAATCTCCTACGAGTTGGGCATTATGTCTGGATTAATGCTAGCGATGCAGGTGCAGACTGGAAGCTGGCTATGGTGAGAGGGAAGGTATCAGGGAGAGCCCCAAAACTGTCTCTTTGCCTAAGCTATTTCAGTTGACATGACTATGAATAACTCAGACATAGTCTGAGTTGGAAGTGGGAATTATGCCCTGTTTGTTCCAAGGGCAGCCCGTTTCAGGTCTTTGACCTCCCCAGGGAGGGTACCGAATCTCCCCTTCCCCACATCATCCCAAACTCTTTGCAACGCTTGGGTAGTGTACTGCCAGGACAACTTCAGCCTGTCTCCTGTCCGGTCCCACCTACACACCTGAAGCCAACCCAGAAACAAGTCAGGTTTTTTTGTTTCACCTATCACGGCTGATTAAATTCTCATTTCTGTGGAGCAGCAGCTTAGAGTGAAGAGAAATAAATGTTGGCAAAGACACTTTTAAGTGCTCATTAGAATATAGACACAGACTAGAAACTTTCTAAGAGCTGAAGGAGAATATTCCAAGTACTGAACATTCTATTTTTTCATCATTGCAAAATTAAATTTGGAACAGAATAAATTGGGAGATGATTTGCCTCATAATAGAGTGTGACTAGAAGTTGAAATTTGAAATTAGTATTACGAAGCAAATCTAATCAGTTTAAAATACAAATAAGAATACTTCTAGATCACTTCAGAATACTAAGGTAAGTATATGTAGATTTTATAAAACTCTATGATAATATTCTTTTATAGTATTCTACCATGATCTTGTGCATCTATTCAAATTTGGAGGCCTTAGTATGAATGTATTAAATCATTTCCGAAGTTTTGTAAGTGATCATGCTGACTTAGGGTAAAGAATGGAATGTTGGGTTCCATTATTTTTCTATTATTAACCGAGTGTTTTCTATTGTTTCTATTACCAGAAACAAATAACGAAAATCAATTCTCCATATTATTTTCTAATAATTCCTCAAAGCCTAGATTTGTCCTCTTTATTCCAGCAAAGAACCTAGTTTGGTTCAGGAGATAGTCACATTAGAAAGAAAGCGACAAAATGCTGCCCACTGCCCATGTCAAGTTGTATTCTGGGTAAGATTTACACCTAATTGTGTGGAATAATAGACCAGGCCTTCTCCTTTTTATACTTTTATTTTGGGGATAGAGACTCACACATCATTATTCTTATCATCTGATATGTACTGACGTCCTGCCATATGCAGGATTATATAAGCTACAGACATAGAAACCTGCCCCCTAAACTGTCTGCTACTGTGTTCATTCCCTTGAAACTTTGTTTCTAAAATGGATATTTTGAAATGAATGTACATCAAGAGAATTGCAAAAAGGGTCAAGTAATCTACAGAATGATATTTGTGTCAAATGCAAGGCAAAGACAATATTTTCTTTACTGGGAGTTGTGTACATTTTGGTTCATTTCTTTTACCCTCTTGGTACACAAAACCAGGAAGGGATATTTAACTTCAAATGTTCCTGAGTTTTCTTCTTTTCTTTCCCTGAAGCTAGTAGCTTAGTGGCCCCTAAAATATTTATAAAAACTGCTGTCATCTTTGTCTAATAAAAGCTAGGTAGGTTTTTTATTTGATGCAATTTTTAGAGTACGGGAAAAGGGGAGGGAGGGAGAGGTCTGATGAATGGTTATGTGAAACTAGGTATCAGGATTTTACTGTACCTGAGAAAAAAATCCACGTAATTTTCCTATGTTCAATTGTTATTATTGCTTTATAGCTCTTTGGTGAATTGGCAAAAGATATTGAGAAGTAGGAAAGGCTTTTTATTTAGGACCATGTCATATGCTTGGGTCAATTTGAAGATGAAAGTATTAGAAGTAATATTACATTTCTTACCATGGCAGTCAGCCAAGTCATTGGAGTTACTTTTAATTAAACCCTAATAAGCTCTTACAGAGGTACAGAGACCAAAGCAATATTTCTTTTGAATTGAATGGACTTTTTTTTGGTCACAAAGCAGGCACTCAGATGTACACACTGTGGAGAGATACAGAGAGTCATCCCACTTATCCACCATGTTGCTCTGTGCCCCAACATGTTAAGCCCTTCCTTCACCCTATGTAGTTTCCTTAACTGTCTGAACACTTTATGCGCCCAGTATAATGATCTGCTTTGCAGTAGATGATGATAAAATTAGCCCATGCATCATCAAATATGATTGCCTATATCTAATCAGGTGATTACCCCTTCACAGTACTCCTCTCCTTCTTACAGCTGAAGGAGTGTTTACCACTATTGAATGGTCTTGCTCTTTTGCTCCATATGCTTGTAAGAATCCCTCTCTTTTGTGTTCCACCTCCCCTAGGAGGAAACTAAAGACTCTTTCCCAACTTTTTTTTTTTAGCAAAGGCACACGTATGTGTCCTAGGTTCTGCCGGTCCTAAGGCGTCTTTCTAAAAAAGTGGGAAAGCAGCACTAGCAATAGCCATTTCTAGCAAAGACAGAGGGGAAGGGATCTAGCTTTTGAAGGCAGTAGCCGTGAAGGTTCTGGCCTTCCATCAGTGGTGGAGTTATGGTATCAGTGCCTGAGTTGGTGGCTCTGAAATCTTTCCTGGACCATCCCATAGTGTAGTTCAGATGTTAATTTCCACCATGTAGGCTTTAAGCTTGATCCTTTGATCTTCTCTCAGAGATACTGTAAACTACTTAATATCTTTTAATAGATTCCTTTTCTGTTTGAATTGTCTCATGCTCTTTTGTTTGCAACTAAGAACTCTGAGAGATTTATGGATGGAGAATTTTTTAAAAACAAGTGTTTTTATTCAACCCTACCATTTTATTAAACCTTCCTGTGCCAGAGATTTGCATTTAATGCTTAAAGGACTTCTTTTTCTTCTTCTTCTTTTTTTTTTTTTGTTTTTTACTTTGTGTGTTTCTAAAACATATTTGAAGAAATTTAAACAACTTTAGGCAGTTTTACATGATATCCAGAGAGTGATTCAGAGAGGCAGATGTACCCTGGGCGCCTATGAGCGTTGTTAATCAAAACATACGTAGAAAATTTAAAAAAGAATAACGTGAATAGTCACAGTAAGGGAGTGGGAGGATGAGGAAGGAAAACAACAGAGCAGCATGAAGAGTGTTGCAGCATAAATATAAGGCTGTGCTCTTACTCCACACTAGCATTTTGTGTACTGAGTAAGGAGCCCATTAAAGGTAATATGAAATTTCAGGTCAGGGGAGGATGGCGTGGAATGGAAATCTGAGAAAGGACTGCAGAAAAAAGTACATTGCAAATCTGAAGGTAAAGGGTTTCTTCAGAGAAACCTGAGCTCAGGCCCTGGACATGAATGGGAGGAAGATCATGTCTTCAGCAGGGCTTCTCTCAGGGTATAAGAGCCTTCCTTGAAGTGTAATCTTGCCAAAAACAAAACAAAACAAAACAACACACACACACACACACACACACACACACACACACAAATAATAATATGTGCATTACACCTATTATATAAGCAGCTGTTTCTTCCTGGAGTGAGTCCTTTGGCTTAAGGACCTCTGTTTTAGTTTTGCACATTGTGAGTCATTTTCTCCATTATCATCCCCCAAAGCCTATATCCAGAGCTCCTCTTCATGGGCTTTTTGCTAGGTCCCGCTCAGAGCAAATCCAGAAGAAATTTTTCCTGCCTATGAGGAATTTACAATCAGACCTCAAGGAAGCTCCCCTATCCCTCTCTTCTTCCCCTTGATCCCTCATGGTAGAAACCCAGTTTGTATCCTGGCAGGCACTGGATTGAGATGGTCAGAAAATTGAGATCAACCCTTCCCTAACATTTCCTTCCTTAAATACCAATGTTCTGAGATCAGAATGTCCTTTCACTGTTCATATTTTCCTGTTGTTAAAGTGATTTTTAAGATGAAACACAACAAAATTCTAAGAATGACATACTTATGAATAATCAAAGGAACAACATTGAAAGCTATTTTCACCTCTTCCTTTTTCGTGTATTAGATCTAAAAGAAACTTAAAAAGGAAAACAAACATTGTAGTTTATTACTATCTTTGATATGCAACAGGTTGGTTTTGATGTTGTTCATAGGTATAATTTAATACCAAACTTTAAACTTCACCCAAAGCAAAGTTCTCTGAATGCTTTGATCCCCCAGAATTACTGCATAGAACAGAAAAAAGAAGATCTCAAGGAAGAACAAAATACTCATCTGAATAGTCAGTGTATATAGCTTTAGAAAATGAAAACATTTATGAATTTTAAAATATGTTATCCCTTGCCTGGTAAAATTTTCTTAGAATACATTACCCAACAGCAACCTGTGACTAAAAATAGTAAATGGAATATTCTTTTTAAAAAAAATAGAATATTTAAGTGTCCTGCATCAACCTCTAGGCCAGAGGACCAAACATCTGCCAGAAATCTTAAAAATAAAAAACTTACAATAAAACGCTTGCCTGGTTCTTTATGAATAGAAATTGACAGGTATTGAGGTGGGTACTCAAAGCACAATCATTCACATTCCTTTAATAAGCCATCTGTCTTTTACAAATTTTATAATTTATTCTTTCTGATTACAAGGAAGTATCTCTTACTTTTTAATGAAAATTATAGAAAAATATTTTAAAAATTTAACATTTTAAATATTTCTTTTTTTGTGATTCTATTAGATGTAGAGTACGTGTAGTTGAGATCATACTGTATATACAATTTTATACCATGTGTTTTTTCTTACCATAATGTAGTGATTTCTCTATGTGTGTTCTCTATGTGTGTGTCCTCTGTGTGGTATACACACATACACCACAGTGTGCTAAGCCAGTCTTCTGTGTTAGATATTTAGGTTGTTTCCAGTGTTGTATGGTTATAAATAATACTGCATTGAACAGCTTCGTGGGTCAAGTTTCCTGTTTTTTAGAGTTCCAATTTAGGAAAGAGTCTGAAAGTGGATTACTGCATCACTTAGGAGGAATGGTGTTAGAGCTCTTGGCATAAACTGAAGATTATTTCCTTAAACCCTCAAATAGTGGTACCAACTTCAGTTGCTATCAGGGATTTATCAAAAAGGACAGTGCATGAGATTCTCTTACCAGCGTCTGGGCTGTCTTATTGTCTTATGCTCCTCCCCCTTTTAAAAAATTGAAGTTCATGTGAGGGGATGCTGTGAGAAAAACAACATACACAACTCTCTTTGTAGTTGTTGAAGACATGCTCTGTCACTGACTCCTTAGGACAACATTAGGGAGAAATTGCCCTCAGGTTTCATTGACAAGGGAAGCTGTTTGCAGGGAAACAATTGATAATCCGTGTTCCCATGAAGCCCTGCAATTGCATGCATTTCTTTCTTGGACCATTAGGGGTTTCAGAAGCCAGGTTGTGACTCATTTTCTAGCCTCATGGAAGACTTACTTTTTTGTTGTTGTTGTTTAAATTTATTTAAATTCCAGTGTAGTTTACATACAGTGTTATATTAGTTTCAGGTGTACAATATAGTGATTCAACAATTCTGTACATTACTCAGTGCTCATCATGGTAAGTGTTCTCTTAATCCCCTCCACCTACTTCACCCATCCCCCCATCCACCTCCCCTCTGGCAACCATCAATTTGTTCTCTATAGTTGAAAATCTGGTTTTCTTTTTGTCTCTTTTTTGATATGTTCATTTATTTTGTTGCTTAAATTCCACATGTGAGTGAGAACATATGATATTTACCTTTTTGGACTGATTTATTTCACTTAGCATTATACCCTCTAGATCCATCCATGTTTTGGCAATTGGCAAAATTTCATTCTTTTTTATGGCTGAATAATATCCCAGTATATGTATATATACCACATCTTTATTCATTCGTCTATTGATGGACGCTTGGGCTGCTTCCATAATTTGGCTATTGTAAATAATGTTGCTATAAACATAGGGGTACGTATATCTTTTTGAATTACTGTTTTCATATTCTTTGGGTAAATACCCAGTAGTGGAATTACTGGATCATATGGTATTTCTATTTTTAATTTTTTGAAGAATCTCTGTACTGTTTTCTATAGTGGCTGCACCAATTTGCATTCCCACCAACAGTGCAAGAGGGTTCCTTTTTCTCCACATGCTCACCAACACTTGTTTCTTCTTTTTATTTTAGCCATTCTGACAGGGGTGAGGTGAGATTTCACTGTGGCTTTGGTTTATGTTTCCCTGATGATGAATGATGTCGAGCATCGTTTCCTGTGTCTATTGGCCATCTGTATGTCTTCTTTGGAGAAATATTGTTCATGTCTTCTGCCCATTTTTTAATTGGATTATTTTTGGTATGTTTGTGTTGAGTATATCAGTTCTTCATGTATTTTGAATATTAACCCTTTATCAGATATGTCACTTGCAAATATCTTCTCCCATTCCATAGGCTGCCTTTTAGTTTTGTTGATTGTTTTCTGTGCAGAAGTTTCTATTTTGATTTAGTGCCAGTAGTTTATTTTTTAGAAGGCTTATTCTTTGGGGGCACTTGGGTGGCTCAGTCATTAAGCATCTGCCTTCAGCTCAGGGCATCATCCCGGAGTCCTGGGATCGAGCCCTGCATCGGGCTCCTCTGCTGGGAGCCTGCTTCTTCCTTTCCCACTCCCCCTGCTTGTGTTCCCTCTCTCGCTGGCTGGCTCTCTCTCTCTGTCAAATAAGTAAATAAAATCTTTAAAAAGAAAGAAAAAAGAAGGCTCATTCTTTGAACTTATTTTGGCTTTGATTTGATTTTCTTACCTTAAAAATAATTTTAATGTCATTAATTCTATTTTTAAACTGCTTTAAATTCTTAAAGAAAATAGATGTGATCTAAGTTAATTATTAAATGGTTTTCAGTTAAGGGGCACCTGGGTGGCTTAGTTGGTTAAGTGACTGACTCTTGGTTTTGGCTCAGGTCATGATCTCAGGATTGTGAGATGGAACCCTGCATTGGGCTCTGCATTCAGTGGGGAGTCTGCTTGAGATTCTCTCTCTCTCTCTCTCCCTCTTTTCCTCCCCTCTGCTCACTCTCTCTGTCTCTCTCTCAAATAAATAAACCTTTTAAAAAGTAAAAAAAAAAATAGTTTTCACTTAAGTATTTGTTTGATGATGAAAATATATTGTGGCTTTAAATTGTATTTTATTGAATATTTGTTTATCAGTCCAGTTGTAGTTCCTCCTTAGCAGTTTCCGATTTGTTCCTTTTGCCCATTTATCTCCTAAGGCCTTATTTTTCCCTTGATAATTTGTATGACTATTTTGTGTAGTAAGGCTATCAAGGTTTTCATTCTT
This sequence comes from Ursus maritimus, assembly GCF_017311325.1. Lineage (NCBI taxonomy): Eukaryota > Metazoa > Chordata > Mammalia > Carnivora > Ursidae > Ursus > Ursus maritimus. The sequence continues at coordinate 30,919,591 of NW_024426663.1, read as the reverse complement.
TTTCATAATTTGTTGCAAGTAATTGCTAGTTTTCTTTCTTTTTTAAAAAAGATTTTATTTTATTTATTTGAGAGAGAGAGCGCAAGCAGGAGCTGAGGGGAGGAGCAGAGGGAGAGAGAGAAACAGACTCCCCCATGAGCAGGAAGCCCGATGCAGGCTTGATCCCAGGAACCTGGGATCATGACCTGAGCCAAAGGCATCTGCTTAACCAACTGAGCCACCCAGGCATCCCCGCTAGTTTTCTTTCTGATTTTGTATCATTTTTATCTTTAAAAAGTTCCCTTGTTATTTAGTCACATTTTCTACAGGAGGCTTTAGAAGCACTCAGTCCATGAACTGATGGATAGTAGAATTGATAATAGTAGTATTGTTTGTAATTTCTTTAAAACCACTTCAGGTCCAGTATTAGTCATCTGTTATACTCCACTGGTTTACAAACTACTCTATGGCAGTGCCAAACTGAATTAATTATTGCACCTTATTATGTTTGGGGAAGGGATGCTTAGTTATTGTCGTTTTACCAAAACTTCCTAAGCAATCCTTACCTATTTTATTTTTCTGGGTACACTTAAAATTATTTTGATAACATCCCCCCAAATTTCTTAAGTATTATGTATTCTATTAAATCTGTAAATTGACTTTGGAAGAATAGATATCTTTATAATATTCAGCTTTCCATTTAAGAATGTTTCTCCATGCATTCAACTCTTCTTTAAGTATTTTAGTAAAACTTTATGATTTTATTCATTTAGTTCCCACAATTCTCTGGCTAAGCTTACTCTTGGGAATTTTATATCTTCTCTTGCTTTTGTGAATAGGATCCTTTGCCATTATTTTTTATAATGGTTATTGTCAATATATAGAATGACCATAGATCTTTGGACATTTATCTATATTTAGCCATTTTTCGTAATTTTTTCCTTTGTGTTTATACATATAGAGGCTTAACAACTACATATAATGATCGTTTCTTCTACTTATTTCCTATGATTATTTCTTAAATTTTGGGTCCATATTTTAATTCCATTGGCCAGTGCTTTTAAAACCAAGGTGTAAGGAATACTGATAATAATGGGCTTCTTTTTTTCATTCCTGATTTTAATGGGAATGTCCCCAGTGTTTCCCCAATAATAATATGGCTGTTGGCTTGATATAAACACATTTTTGAGAATATATTTTCCTATACCTAGATTTCTAATGAGTCAAAAGTGAGTGTGAAATTTTAAGGATTAACATTTCAACATATATTGGGATATAGTCATAGCACTTACTTATGTGACCATGTGATTATTATTTAAACATTTCTTATAACTAAACTATACTTTCATCCTGATAAAACTAGTGAGATGACAGTATACTCTTTTTCTTTTCATTGTGTCAAAATCTTGCTGGCATATTATTCCAGATTTTCAAATCTATATTTGTGGTTGAGATTGGTCTTTAGTTCTTTTTTTTCTTTTTGTATTACTGCTCTGAAGTTTTTATATCGTGGTTTTCTACTTTCATAATTAATTGGTTAACTTCCAATGTTTTTTTACCATTCAAAATAGTTATCATCGTAGCGATTATCTGATCTAAAAAGGTTGAGAAAATAATATTGTTTCTACTTCTGTTTATCTTTACCCTGAAACACTCCAAGAACTGTTTTTTAAAACCTATATAAGAGGATAAAGTATAAGTAGGACAAAATAAGAATTTGTAAAGAAGTATCACAGCTTTTACTGACACTAAAAATGGAAAGAAAAGTTCCCTTGAGATTACTTGAAGGCTATGTTGCCTGACCTAGTCACCAAAGCCCTCATGGCCACCCCACACTAATGAGGCTTTTTTTTTTTTTTTTAAAGATTTTATTTATTTATTCGACAGAGATAGAGACAGCCAGCGAGAGAGGGAACACAAGCAGGGGGAATGGGAGAGGAAGAAGCAGGCTCACAAGGAGGAGCCTGATGTGGGGCTCGATCCCAGAACACCGGGACCATGCTCTGAGCCAAAGGCAGATGCTTAACCGCTGTGCCACCCAGGTGCCCCTAATGAGGTTTTTTTTTTAAAAAAATAATATCCTAATATGACAGCAGATGGCATAATATCAAAGTACAATTAATAAAATTGGCAAAGTGCAAAAAAAAAAAAAAAAACGGAAAACCATCTCTGGGATTTGCACTCTCCCCCATGGTCTGCCGCAATACAGGAGGTTTAACATTCAGAGTATCAAATGGACGCACTGCTTGTTCTTTGGGGCCTTCATAAATACAGTCTTAGTAACAAATGAGCTTTTTTGAGGAATGAGCAGTAGAACATTTGAAGTTATAATCACTCTCCACCAAGAATCTGTGGTGCAGATTTTTTGTATTGACGCCATATGCTTTGAGACTCAGCTAAAGCGTCGTGGATCTGCTGTATTCTCGCAGGCCACCTCCCTGACCTGTGGCTGCTTCGTGGGTCTGAGCACGGCCTCTCATTGCTCCATCCTCACACCCAGCTGCACCTGTGAGAATCTGTGGAATGACTCTTGCATCAGATGGCCTTCTACCTTGCACTTTCTACCTTCCCTTCAAGCCCTGGATACCCCTGTTTGTCATTTAGCTGCCCTAAAGTGAGTATCTCTTGTTTTGTCTTGCACAGAACCACCCCGCCCTTCCTCTGGGAGCCACATCCTACTCTCCTGCTGCTAAGTGGCCCTTCCTCAGATTCTCTGTGGTCCTGGTGGGTGTGTTGCCCTTGGCCCACTCCTCCACCTGTTGTGTCCCAGGCCGGGCCATTCAGACTCTCCCGAGAATCCCAGGCTAGTCACACAAGGGCTAAAGGCAGAGGCAGCTGAATCATTCCAAAGACCTAAAAAGAGGCTTCTCAGAGTTCAGTAGTCTCCTGGCTCCTGTCTTTCCTAGACCTGGCCTTCAGTTCTTCCTGTGGTTCTGACTGACTCACTTTTCTTCCGGTCTCTCACCTTTTTTGGCCCAAGTTAGTCTCAGGTTCATTTTCTGTTGTTTACAGACTCTACACTATCACAGGCCTCATAGCTGGATTCAAGCTCTGTGTAGCCCCTCTGGGTTGTTGTCCCAGTTGTACTATCTGCTGGCTTGTCACCTTGGCTGCATTCCTGGAAACTGTCTGTCAGGGCACTCTCCATGCTCCACAGCTTGGAATCCAGTCCTGCCCCACATCTAAGACCATCGCGGGACCCTAGGGCCCCAGCCCACATCACACTTTTTTCCTCCTGGCAGAGGAGACCAGGCACAGTGCCCCAAATTCCTGGGGGATTTCGCCAACCTGAGCTCTTACCACATCTCTGCTGTCCACCTGCCTGTGTTCTAAGTGGAGTTTTGCCAACTTGCTGCCCTTGTCCTAAGGATCCTCAACAAGCACCTTGTTTATATGCAGATGTTTCCAGGTAAGAGGAAGAGGAGGTGCCCACCACAGAGACAGCTGTGCCTTTGGACTCCTACCCAGTTCTGTTCTACAAGGCGAATGTGTACTGTCCTTGGGACCAAGGCCCTCCGCAAGAACACATGTAGCAACCTGTGATGGTGGCACTTGAGTATCCTTTTTTTCTGGCAAGAATCCGTATGTTCTCTGTAAGTAAGATTATGGAGGCCTGACTTCTCTGGGGCTCTGAGGTGTCAGCATGATAACCTCTAAGGCCACTGCCTGTTCACACTGATCTCTGAGCTGGTTGTTTCAGGGTGTCTGAATCTTGTCTTCTTCTGGAAAGGTGGTGCATGGAAGGCGTCCTTAGAAATTGTATTTTACCAAAGCGACATTTGGCCTGTGTGTTAAGTTGCAGCCATCTTCTGGTGTCTTATGAACATTGTATTCTTTGACTGTTGGCTTAACCTATCAGGATGATATGCCAAGGAAATCTCTTCACTGAGCATTCTGAGAACCAATGATCTGGAATATCTTCTACCCATTTCTGTGCTACTTCTGCATTACCTCTAGGAAAACCTAAAGAAATGTGTTTTGGGGATCTCTTTAAAGGAAATCCTGGGCCAACTTCTTTTCTTCCAAGGGGTCTCTGAGCCTACATCCTCAGAAAGCCTTTAGAAATGAGCTACTTCTTTTGGAAACAGGAATTTCATGGCATTGAGGTGACCTCTGAGGTGGTGAGTCAGAGGGACAAGATGGAGCCCACCATACTTTTAAGGCACCTCCTAGGAACCTGACTGTGCCTCTTGTGGGATGCATGAAAAGGGGTGGAAAGAAAGGAGGAAGCTTGTTCCTCAGCAGCTTAGAGAGCAGACAATGGCCTCATAGCCCCACACACTGAGCTTTTGGTAAACTATAGCTTAGTCCTTATGCCAAAGTGAGACTTTCTACTCCCTTCCTTGGGATTAACAATAGCCTGGGATGAGCTTGATTTGAATTTTCATTAATAGTAAAGGTAGGAAGCTACTTTTTTGGGATTTGAAGAGAACCCCTGGCAAGTGTATGGGGAAGAGGCACTAAGCTTCACCTAATCCATTAGGCCCCATTATTAAAGAACATTTAATTCTGGGCTGCCATTGCAGAAATGAGCTTAAGTTTTAGTAAGGGAGATCTCATGTCCATATAGAATGTATCATTATGCAGGGTACTATGACACCCAGAAAACTCTTCTTGGGACTGGGAGTGGAGCAAAGGCATGGGTAATTCAAAAATATTTTTATCAGCAGGGAATAGCTTTAGCCGAAGTGTAGAGCAAGATAAAACATGAATTAGACTATTAATACTAAATGTTTCCATCATAAACATTCATAGTGGTTGCTGCCTCTTAAAAGAAAAAGCAATTTGTGACACAAAAGTTGGTCAGGACCAATAGCTATGGATTATGCTAAAAACAGAAGTGAACCTAACTTCCTGAGAGCTTACTACATGCATTTTTAATAGTTAGATCATATGCGGAAAATCAGCATGTCTGTTATTAAAATAGAGAAGCTGAGTATTAGAACACTAATTTGAAGCAGGAAAATTATAAAAGACAAATTCTGAACATGGGAACAATAATTCTCCCTTAAGCAGGAAAATAATTTCATAGAATTTAATGTATTAACAAACCTGTGGTAGAATGTTAAAAAGGAAAATCCAGTCAGCGATAATATGAAAAACCCAGTGGGAATATTAAGACTTGAGCTATAAATCATGTAGATACAGATGATCCATAACACTTATTACAGAGCTTGGAGCAGCAACAAAAGTCACTGAAAGAAACAGCAGGAAAAATTTCAGAGAGATTACTTTTGCTACAAAGTAGGGGTGTGTGTGTGTCTGTGTGTGTGTGTGTGTGTGTGTGTGTCTGCGTGTGTTGGTTTTAATCTAAATAAAATGAAAACGATAGGCATGCTGGAGGTTTCTTAAGGTATTGTACTATTACCCCTCCAAAAGGCATTGCTAGATTTGAAGCTGAAAGCGCCTCATACAGAGAGATCCTTGATAAGTCTCATTTTGGAAAAAGAAGTTCAAGAAGGAATGTGGAACATTAATTAAATGAACAATTATTCAAATGTATTTACACCTCTCATATGGAAAGCATTGTATTAGGGAGTTTGTGAGCTTTCAAAGGCTGTGGCACTTCAGGAAATGAGACAGGATACTTATAGCCAAGCTGGTAGGTAAGGAGGCCATACAGAAAGTAGAAACTAAAAGCTCTCAGTGTGTGGAGATGGTTATATCTGCCTTTGCACAGTGGTTGTCTCAGTTTGGGTTTAGGGTTTGATTACGTGTGATTTACTGAAGAATTGATCATGTGAAGTATAGTGAGCAGGTGAAGAGGTGAGATAAGGAAGGGAGGAAAGTCAGTAGCTTGTTGACTATAAAAATTTGTTACCTCTATGGCCAACTGGGAGCTATCCTACTGAAAACTTTCTGAGAGACTATATAGAATGTTCTCAGAATTGTCCCTCTGTGGGGCAGTACATATCTGTCGACTGCCATCCTTCGGTGATTGACAGTTCCCCAGGCCCATTGTGTAGGCACCGGGATGGCTGAGGTCAGAGAATGGCCAAGTGATTCAATGCTTCCTCTGTGCTGAAGTCTCTCTGGTGGGCAATACATGAAACATATGGACAGGCTGAGGCATTTACACTATACTCAGAGGCACTACACAGTCACTGAGAGACTCGGAGCGAGCGAGTTGCCTACTCACAGCTGTGCTTTCTCCTGGGCATCCCTAAGCTAGTGGCCGGGGCACCACATGTGTGAGATGGCTCCAGTTTTCTCTGCCACCATTCAGATATCAGGAGCTCCTCTTTCTGGCACGGAGACCTCAGGAACACAACACCACAACACCCCCTCTGTATCTTACCAGTAGTCACATGCACTGAGGTTAGACGTTTCCTGAATGACAAATCTACTTTATTCTAGACATGCAGATACAGGGAGCAAACCATACACAGAGGGACAATTAGGGATCCAGAGAGTCTACCCAAGGTGCAGCCCTGAACTGATTAGTTTCCTTTCATTCATCTCTCTCTCTCCTAACAGGAAGGCTTTCCAGACATCACATTCTGCTTCTATTTACCCACAAATGTCTCTTATGGACATTTCTACTCCTTTCCCCATCTCTGCCCTAGCATGGACTCCCAGGTGACATGTTACCTTTTCCTCTGAGCCTCCAGGGGAAGCTAGAGACCTCCTCAGGCTCTTGTTTCCTGACCCTGCCTGGTGCAGCTCCTTCCCTGGCAGTTTGAGCAGAAAGATTCTTCCAGAATCCGAGTTTTCACTGAGGTTTTTTTTTCTTTCTTTCATTTTCAGCCTTCCATCTGGACCCTAAAATCTTCCCTTGTGCTTAGTAAGATCCTGAAGCCATTCTGGCTTCAAGAAAATATTTGCCAAACACCTTCTATGATTTAGGGACCAACAGATGAAGACATCCTTCTTGTTTTCTTAACAGAAATGAACTCAACACACAGCTCAGTTTAAATCAGTAGACATTTGTGGAGAAGCTACTATGTAGCAGATACTTTTTTAGAGTTGTGGATAATGTAAGTGTAAGAATGTTTTCAGCTGCGAGTAAAGGAGGTCTACCCAGAAGCTAGAAAGAAAGGCATACGCTTCAATCTTACAATTGTTTTCTATAGATCTTAAAAGACCTGGCCAGGGAGTAAAGGAGATTGATAGCATGATGTCTGGCAGAAAGGGAGGGGACTGATGATTCACGACTCTGCAGTCACAGAAGTTCCAAAGAGGATGTTATTTGAACACAGCAAAATCTCCTCCAAATCAGGTACAGCCTCCTTCAGGGCATATGAGACCATATTAAATTTAATCCACTACTTCTTGAATTTGTTTTTCAGTCAGTAATTATTATTGATCATAATAATGATTATTGCCATTAAAGCTTTAAACTCTAAACAAAATGTAATCCACCTAGTTAGGAGTTAGATTTGGTTTTGCAAAGGCATCAATTTTCATGCCTTTCTGTAAAATATGAAGAAACGTGCTCTTAGCATTCTGTGCAAAATCATTTTGTTAAATATATGTGCACAATAAAAAAAAAAAAAAAGATTGATCCCAAAATAAAATCAAGGTTCTTTAAGGAAGGAGGAAGTTGTGTTATATGGGTGTGGAAGTTGGATTGGATGTCGGTAGGATAACCAGAGAGTTGAACAGGTGTTCAAGTATGATTGGTTATTCCTTGTAGTTTCCTATCACCCGAAAATACTTAAAAGCTTGTCTTTTATTTTCCTTCAAGTAAAGGAAGAATCGTGACTGATAATTCCAACACCTGAAGTCTTTTCTTGAGGAAGGACTGAAGTTTCTTCTGTGATATCTGCTGACTCTCCTTCATGGTGTCATCCTTCCTTGCATGTTTAGTTGTTTTGTGTGCTTCATCATTTACTAGATTCCACTCAAAACTTATTTGAGGGAATTTTTTTTTAAGTCTAGGATAAAGGAGAGCTCCTCCAGAAAGAATTTGCATTTCCTTGTACCAGGGCCCTGGGAAATTACCAGCCCAATGTTAAACTGAATTCATCATTTCATGAAAATTTGGGGCTTCAAACCCAGCCACCAAAGGGGGACATAAAATTTTTTAAGTAAGGCATTCTAAAGCAAAGGGCCCCCATCAGGCACAGAACCCTTGCTTGCTCAGGACTACGGGTAGTACTGGTTGCAATGAACATCTTCATGTGCATTAAGTTTTTGAGGCTCAAGGTAGGATTGGTGTTTAGGGAGTGACCTTGAATTAGGAGCTAAAATTGTCAGGAAAGGTGCAGAGTGATGTGGAGGTCTGAGCATAGCAGCAATGTTTAAAAGTGTACAATAACCTGACGAAGTGAGATTCAGAGCTTTAGGTTGTTGGGAGAAGGGAGGAACAATGTTCTGGAAGCAGCACTGAGGAACAAGAAGGACGCCACCTTCTTATCTCCTGACACCATGATTCAAGAACCGGAGAGGGAAAAACTTGCGAGGGCTATGGAAGCAGCTTTTCTAGGGCGAGAATCAGGCTTCCATTAGATAATGCAGGAAGTGAAAGGAACCTTGAGAGAAGAGGCTGAAGATGTAGGGCGTTTTACTAATGGTGGATTGTGCCTTCCAGAAGGCTGAAACAGAAAGTTCCAGGAGCTGGATATGGGGAAAGGGACATATAAGATGTGCTTCATCGTAGGAGATGAGAAACACGCTTGAGATTCTCGAGCTGCTGGTGGTAACCAACATGAGTAGGTCTTAAGGGCTTAAGGAGATTAACACTGGTAGACTCAAGACATAGAGTGTTGGGGAAGCTGTGAGCATTGAGGATGAGAAGAGTGTCTGCCTTGTTATTGACCCCTAATGATGAAAGTGAGGAGAACTGGAGTGATGTGACCTTGGTCCAAGTGTGTGAGGCTCTATTGAGGTCTCTGTTCTGGAAGCCAGCTGTTAGTTACCCTAAGCTTGTAGGAATATCTTATAGAACTGGCACCCCAAGGCACAGACTTGGGAAAACCTCACTCTGGCTACTAAAAGGGGGGGATATTAACATTTATTCTATGCCTACTATGTGCTAGGCACTGTGTTTCTTGTGTGTGTTATCAAGTGTAATCACCACAGCGTCTGTACTTAGTATGAATTATTTTTACTGAATCCACTTTACAGATGTAAGATAGATGCTTCGATGCTCCTTAGGTGTGTTTAATGGCTTACTTTCTAGCATGCTCAGCAGATACTGCACTGAGGAATAAAATTCCATATTGGTAGGGTGGGTAGTGATGTCAGAGCACTGGGATTTTGTGGGGACAGTGCAGGTGTTCCCTTTACCTTCCATCAGCTCCTACAAGACAAGTATTTTTAGGAGAGAAAACACATCCTTATAGTGAAGGTGTGAGGAAGACTATTCTGAGTGCTGGATCCAATAGGCCTGGGGCCAAGGGGTGCACCAAGTGGGACCCTAAAATGAGAGCAGCTTTGGCGGGCAAGCTGAAGAACCATGCATCCCATTGTCATGAGAAAATGTTTGTTGTCCTCCAAAGACACAGCATTAAAATACCCTCCTCCAACACAAGGTGGTCTTAAATTGGACATTTCTCAAAAATACACAATTGGGAATTTTCCTGTAGGAGCTGTTATCTTCAACAGCATCAAGACAGGAAAGCTTGGCAGCAAGAAAAATTTTTATACTTCTTTAAATATCTTCCATGGACAGCACAGGGAAATGATTGAAGGAAGAGATAGCATAGTACAGGGCACATTGATCATTCATGGTTTTCTGAACTTCTCTCATTGGAGAAATAATCCATTATCATATGACATTTGGGGAAAGGTTCTCAAGAGCTTGTCCATTTGGAAACCCAGTGAATCACCAGCATATTTTGCAGTTGAGAGTTCAAAGTTTTATGTGTAATATGCAGGCAATCTGGATAAGATTTATTATTTTTTTAATTTCACACTGTCATTTCCAGTGCTGGATGTACAAGCATTCCCACTGGATATATTTTCCTTCTCATTGTAACAACACAATAATTTTAGCCTAAATAATTATTTAATTTAAATGATTTGCTTATGTAGAGGGATCCATGATAAATGCAAATGAGCATGTTCCCTAATTTTCATGCTTTCTGACCACCTTACAGCACCATAAATGGTTGCAAACTGCAAAGCCTTTAACCCAAACAAGACTCAGGCAGGTTTTCAAAGACCGAAGTAGCAAAGCAAGTAGAAGTTCAACAGGACAGGGGAATCATAACTTAAGAGTTCTTAAGTGCCTGAAATAGAGAGAAGGGAAAATTATAGGCCAAGGACTCTCTGTCTTCCTCTTTCCACAGCATCATGCATGGTGACACAAACCAAGCCAGAAAGCTCATGTGACAACACGGCTCAGAAAGGAACCACCTCATCCCCACTAGCTTCTCCGGGCAGGAGGCTGCCAGACGTGCCTGGTATCTCTTCTTTCCGTTGCAAGTACGGATAATATTTATATTTATATCCATACAGTGATCCATTCAATCATCCAGGCATATTTACACGAATAGAACATATTGGCAGATAAACGGTGTGTGTGTGTGTGTGTGTGTGTGAGAGAGAGAGAGAGAGAGAGAGAGAGATCCACCCACTGCATCCCGCTCAGGCGTTGCGCTTTGTCTTGCTTCGGGTCACCCATCATTAGAGCAGTGATCTTAGGGAAGACACCTGCCAGTGTGGCCTCTTCCCACCCTGCATTGGTTCCATGTGAGCGCGGAGCTGGCAGGGTAAGGGATTTGGGGAAGCCCAGCTTCTCGAAGCATCTGGGTGGCAGTGCTCGAGATTGGGGTGAGGGGTGGGGAGCATCGAGGGGCTACCGCCAGAGGCCAGCGGACGACTACGCCCTCCTCTACCGCCGCTGAGTGGCCACGCCAGCCTTGGGTAAGGCGTCGCCCGAGTGGGTAGGCTTCCCCGAGCCGCTGAATCCAGCTTTGCAATGGGGAAGCTCGAGCTGAGGTCTCTAGCACGCCAGTGTTATTGAGAATACAAGCAAAATTCCCTTGCCTCTCTCTCCTTTTTAAATATTCAGTAGTTTCCCCTAAAAGAGCCACTTTCAATGTCTGCCTGTGGATTCGGCTGTCTGGCCGAATGACCTGACATTAGGGAGACCTCAGACACCCAGCAAAGTTTCCTCCTGTTTGCTCTTGCTGGGCCTCAAGTTTCCACTCGACTTGTATGCCAGTGTGGAGGTGAAGGGTGGAGGAACTCGTCAATTTAGCCCTGACAGGTGGCTCCCTGGGAGCCGAGGTCAGTCCCCGGTCCAGAAATAGGGGGCAAATCCTCTCTCCCCTGACACCACTTAGGTCCAGCATTCAGAATTCCTTGGTGTCTCGCGGGACCAGACTAGGGGCGCCGCCCCCAGTGCACCACGCAGAGTCGCACTCAGTGATTAATTAAGGACTGGCGCCCCTTTCCTTTCCCCCGCTGCAAACTAGGAGCCCTGACTCCTCCGAAAGTACTTGACCCTTGAGGGTAGCCCCTCCCCTCCCCCCAATCCCACGCTGCATCAAGGCCTTAGCACCCGGACTTCCCGGAGCCAGTCAGCCCGCCCCGCACGGAGTCGTGCGCCGCTCCCGCCTCCCCCGCGCGCGGTGACTCCCTCCTTGCGCACCGCTCGTACTCTCGCCACGCCGCCGCCCGGCACTGCAGCACCGCGGGGAGGAGGCGCAGGCGGAGGAGGGGGAGGAGGACCGCAGCGTGCAAGCCCGGAGCCACTTTCCCGCCCCTCCTTTCGTCGCTGACAAGCTCGGAGGAGTCACCACTCCGCGCGCTGCAGGCGAGAGTGGCAGACGGAGGCGGCCCCAGGGAGCGAGCCCGAGCGACGCCTGCGAGGCAGCAGCTGCAGCGCTGACACCATCTAGGGCAGGGGGTCCCAGGCGGCTGGAGCGGTGAGTGAGGGACCCCGGCAGCGGTGGCGGGTTTTCCAGCCGCCACCTAATTTCCCTTCCTGACCGGGGAGCCGGGCGCTGCAGCGTGGGGAACTTTTTGCAGCCTTGTAGAAGCGCAACTTTGCCCCGCGTGCCCCCGAGGAAGCGGTTGCAGGTGCCTGGTGCTCCCCGGCGGGTGCCTTTGCTGGGGCGGGACTGGGGAATTCGGAGTAAAGCAGATGGATTGACTCCCGGATGCCCAGGGTAGGTCAGGGGAGGCGGGCGCACTTTAGCACGGATTCTTGGGGGAGGCGGGTGGGCAGCAGCGGGGATTCGAAAGCCGCGCCCGCCTTCTGTGGGGACCTCCACAATACTTTGCTTACGTGGTTGGACGGGGAGGGGAAGGCTAAATTAAAACAAGCAGCTCCGAGCCGCCAGCCAGGCGTCTGACCCGTACCCCGACCCCAGCTTCGGGCTCAACTTTTCGGCGGGGATCACTCTGCAGACGTGCGGGTGGCGGGAGAGCAGAGACAGCCACATTGGGCGATGTGCGAGCCTGAAAGAAACCCCGGGGCTTAAAAAAACTATTCCACGGAAGTCTCCGAAGCCCCCGTCTAGTGTCTGCGCGAGAACCAGAGAGGGATGGAGAACAGGGAATCCCGCGGGGCTGTGGCTGTTTGTAAGTGCTGCACCTCGCTACATACACTACGTCTTCATTCAGCAAAAGCCTGAGCGCCCACTGTACTCCAAGTGCGGCGAAATACACCGACTGGTTTGAGGCTCAGGACGGGAGAGGGCTGTCACCCATAAACAAGCTACCTTTCAGGTGGCGGTGAGAGCTGTGGGGGGCGATCACCGAATCCATCTGACTCTTTCAATTGTCAGACTCTTCCCCCTCCGCCTGGGTTCTAGAACTGGGAAGACTTTTCTCCAGCTTGTCGCGGGGACCTCCCTGGGCTGGGCCCATGAAGACTGCGGAATATGGTGATGAACTTGTGGGGCAGCGGGCACCCCGCCGCAGATGCACAAAACCCAGGGCCTTTCTGTGGGCGTGCGGGGAACCTTAGGCGCCGGGCGCGCGGGGGTGGAGGGGGAGGGGCTGAGTCAGAGGCGCGGGAGGGGCCGCCTGGACGGCGGGAGCGGGGGGTTGGGGGGCGCTCACGTCACCCGCTGCGTGTGCCGGTGATGCAAATGCAGACCCGGGAGGGGTGGGCGGGGATGGGGGCTGGAGGGGAGGCGGCGGAGTCTCGGTCTGGAAGAGCGCGCGTGTGCGTCAAAGTCTCTCGGGTGATGGATGCCCCGCAGCGCTCCCGGCGCGGACAGCGCCCACCTGGCGGGGCGGCGAGGAAAGCCCAGCAGGGCCGGGTCGGCCGGCCGGCCGGCCAGCAGCTCCGCAGTGCGCCACAGTGCCGGGAAGGCGCCGCAGCGGCCAGGCGCTCCCCGGGGATCCAAACATAGGGCGTCTTTTAAGGCGCCGCAACAGGGATGTCCTGATGGCCTCCTCTCTCAATAGACCGCATTCCTAAATATTTAGTCGATGGATAGCGCGAGAATGTTGTTTCAGTTTGATTCTTAGCCTTAATCCTGGAAGAGAATTTGGCATTCATCTCTAACGTGTTCACTCATTTTCTGTGGCAAGTTCCGAAAAGCCTCGTGCTCGTGGCAAGTTTTCATGTGAAAGCTTCGACGTTGAGGTTCATGAGATTCCGTAGTGTTCCCCCATTCCTTCACCGTTCTTCAGTTTTGTTCAGAGGCCTGGCCTCTAAACGGGGCTTGAGAATGGCTTACAAAACAGTGTGCTGCATTCCTCTTTTAAGACATAAAAATGTGTATGGAGAGCATTCCCTGGGAGAAAATAAAAAGCCCAATCCATGTTTCATTTTATTTATTATTATTTTTTAAAAAGACCCCACTTTCTGGAAGCCTCCTGGCAAAGGTTTTTCTATTGGCTCTGCTGAATGAGTCCAAATCTGCAGTATGTGTGACAAAAGGGTTGAAAGAGGGGAGATGGAGGGGAGGGAGAAAGGATAAAAGGAAGGCAGTCATCAAAGAGCCCAGAGACAAAGATCCTAGTCCCTGCTTCCCCAAGCATTATGTTATAATCACCTGGCAAGTGATTTACCCTCTTGGGTTCATCCTCCACATTTGAGAAGTGTGAAAAATAGCTCAGACTAGCTCTTACTACAAAATTGTTTTGAGGACAAAAGATGGTCTCAGAGAGCTTTGTGCCTACAAATTCTCTATGAATGGAAAATATGATGAAACACAGTCCCTTTAAGGGAAAAAGAAAACAATTTTATCTTTTAAAAAATTCTGGAGACAGTCACCAGTGCTGTTCCTTTAATGAAATTTAGCCTTCAATGTCAGTGAACACAGACAATAGACTTTTCCTAACAGTCTTATATAAAATCAGATGCCATTAGCTGCTGTCTGGAGAAGGAAAAAATAAAAGTTCTGGATTACATCTGAGTGTTTTTGGTGATGTAGTAGAGAAAGCAGATTTATTTTTCATGACCTGATGACAGTAAAAATAGCTTCTCTGGTGCAAGCAGCAGACCAGCCTAAGAGCTTTTAGGTAAAAATTCTACTCATTATTAACCCAGTCATATTCCCTAAGTGTGGAAGGTACCTCAGAAAACTGGATGCAGTTTCCACCCTTAAGGAGATGACCACAAAGGGTATCATAATGTGCAGTATATCATGTGACCACAAGTTCCAGAAAATCCATTTCCTATAATTAGGGATATTATCTCTTACTCTAATGTGAACTTGTTGATGGTACATCTGATTTGTCGAAATGCCTTGCTGACTACTCACAATGTTGTTATTCGTATCATTCATACATAATGAATGGTTAAAGTTAAAATGCCTTTTTTATCCAGTGCGGCTCTACTAAGGAAAAACCTATGATTCACTAGTGCTTCTTGGTTCCATGTTGCTTTGGATTTTGTCTGACCCATGGTTTACAACATGTATATCATTGTCCGTTTAACACAAACTCATCATTTAGGTCGAGTCTGTCCGTAAACCTGAGAGAGGCAGCCCCCTATCTGTGTGTGGTTTTGGTACAACATTGCTAAATTGTTTTTGTTTTCGCTTTGCTTTTTCCATTCCAGCCCTATTGAGCAACCAGTGTAAAACGTTGCAGTGAATTGAATTTGGAGGTTCTTTCTTTATTTGACACAGCTGAAATAAATGAGGGGGTCAAGTTACTGTTTTAATTCTTGCTGGAAATATGTCTCAATGTTGTATAAAGACAGCATTTATTTTTATCACAAACACCTCTTGTAATTAGGGACACTTGGTACTAGTTGCGTATCATCATGGCTTCCCCTGTTGGGAAGAATTGAACAAAATGAAGTAAGTGTAGAGGGAGCAGTGGATTGGATGGTTTGGTACTTTCTCATTCTAATATTCTTTCCTTCTATGCGATACAGAAATATATGATGAGTTGTATTTTATTTTATTTTTAAAAATTTTAATTCCAGTACAATTAATATACTGTGTTATGTTAGTTTCAAATGTACTATATAGTGATTCAACAATTCTATACAGTACTCAGTGTTCATCATGGTAAGTGTACTCTTAATCCCCTTCACCTATTTCACCCTTCCCCCCACCCACCTGTCTTCTGATAATCACCAGTTCTGTAAAATTCAAAGTCTGCTTTTTGTTTGTCTCTTCTTTTCTTTGTTTGTTTTGTTTCTTAAATTCCACATATGAGTGAAATCATATAGTGTTTGTCTTTCACTGACTAACTTATTTAACTTAGCATTATACCCTTTAGATCCATCCATGTTGTCGCAAATGGCAAGATTTCATTCTTTTTTATGGTTAATATTCTGTTGTGTGTGTATGTATGTGTGTGTATATATATGTATATGTACATATATATATAACACTTTCTTTATCCCTTGATAAGTTATGTTTTAAATTTGAACTTTGCTTATAAGTAGAATATAAGAAGTGTTTTTTAGTAACTCATGTTGCAGTTTTACATGGAGCTGTGGGCTCTGTTTTTGTAGAATTCATCTATTAGATTTTGTGTTATACCATCATGATTGTGGATTAAGACATTTTTAAAAGACCAAATTTGAAAAATAATAATCTCAGTTTACTAATCTCAGTAAAGCAGATATTCAGATGAATATAACATGACAAATTTTATCTTATTTTATTTAAAGATTTTATTTTTAAGTAATTTCTATACCCCACATGGGGCCCGAACTTACACCCCAAGATCAAGAGTTGCATGCTCTACAGACTGAGCCAGACAGGCGCCCCTAACATGACAAATTTTAAAAGCTTTCTGTTGAGCACCCAACACATACTATGGCTGCTATATCATTTCCTATGGACAGGATGTACTGCAAATGATTAAGACTGGGAGGTAAGAACTATATTAATGGATTTTAGTCTTCTCATAGCACTTGGGCCTTCTTACAACTCAAAGCACAGTGAGATTTATGACAGATTAGACCAAGTGCTTTTTTTTTTTTTACTACTCTTTGAAAATCCTGTGAATTAGAATCTTAGTGTAGTTGAATAGACCTATGATTCTTAGCAGTCCTGTGTACCATACTTTCCTGGGGAGTTTATTCAAATGGAGATGTCTGAGCTTCATCTTAGACATTCTAAATGAGTAGTTCCATGGATGGGCAAGAAATATCCTGTTTATCAAGCTCTGCCAAGTGGGTTATATGTCATCATTAGGGGTTACACTTGCAGAAGTACTTGAACTAGTACTTGACAGTGTGGCACTGTGGCAGGGCTCTCTAGGCTGTGTTGTTGTCTCCAATATTTATTGAATCTCTACTTGAAGCTTTCAGAGAAGTCACCTTCCAGCTGGCAAGACAGACCAAGTTCTGGGGTAGGAGTCAGAGGTGGAGTGAGTGACATGGGTGGTTGGGAAGAACCCTGTGGAGACAGTTATGCAGATGGTATCACAGAAGAAAGCGCGTAGGCAGAAAGAGCAGCATTTATGACAGGTTGCTCTGGTGGCAGGAAGGCTGAAAACCTTAGCATGGCCTTCAAGGCCCTCGATGGCCTGGCCCCTGCTCCCTTCTGTGACTTCATCTTGCTTAACCTCCAAACCTCTCCCATCCTTCAGACATCAGCGCCATCCTGCTCCAGCAAGCTGCTGTACCCTGCCCTATCACCTGTTCCACCCTACCTTCACCATATTAACTCCTGATGTTCTTTAGACTTCAGTCATTTTCCCTTTCTGGAATAGCTTCCCAACCCTCTTGGGGGTGGGGGGATTCTTTCTTCTCTCACAGTGTTCTTTTCTTTATAAATAAGGTTGTTGGAGAAAAACAGAATACTCAGTAAATTTGAATTCAGATTAATAAAACATTTCCTAATCTAAGTATGTCTCAAATATTGCATGGGTCGTACTTATATTAAAATATGATTTGTTTTTTTGTTTGAGATTCTTTCATTAATACCTGTCTCTCCTGACTGAACTACAAACTCCAAGAGGCCAAGGACAGAATTAGAGATAGGTTGTTGTTTTGTCTTGCTGTTTATCCCTAGTGTCTAAAACAGTATCTGGAGCATAGTAAGAGCTCAGTAAATTTTATCAGATGAATTCATGAGCTGCTTGAGAAAAATGGTGTAACCATGGACAAGTTTCTTAATCTCTTAGAGCCTTAATTTCTTTTGCTGTGAAGAGATGATTTTTATATCTATTTTTCAGGACTGTGTGTAAAGGGTAAATGGAAAAAACATGCAGAAAGCTCCTAGCATGTTGCCTTGCAGGCACTGTACTGTAAAAGATGTCTTTTCCCTTCAAGCAGTATTTGTTTTGTAACATGAAGGGCTTCCTTCTTAATGTAGGAAACCCCGCTTCCTTTTTATTATAATGCAATCCTGTAAGTAGTCAAATGTTTCCTAAATATTTACCAAATGCAAGGTACTCTGGAGATTCAGCTATGCAGTTATAAAGGTCCTGTTCGCAAGGAGCACCCACCTGTGGAATGGTAACACTGAGGGCTCTCTTCTTGGGCCACACAGGACGTCATGGTTAGAAAGGCCCTGTGTTTGGTTCATGCTCTGCCATCATCTCTTGAAATTTTTTGAACAAGGGACCCCCCATTTTCCTTTTGTCAGTTATTAGCTAATCCTGGAGACCTATGCATATTTGTATACACATGTACATGTAGATCATTGTAGTCTTTATAGTGACCCTGGGCCTCTCAGTACTCAGAGAACTTGTGATTTTCCCCTGTTACATGGTGTGTAATTGACTGAACCAAGATCAGTGACTTTTCCAGTACGTCATGACGGTCTTCACCTGATTCCAACTATCCGGCATGGTCCAGGACTTTGAGTGAGCGTCAGAAACTTTTAAAGAACTAGCTTCAGTTCTCCTGTCCTTGGGTCATTTCCATGGACCTTCCCTCCCTGACACTGCTCCCGCAGCTTCTGAGAGAGACTGCAGCTTGAGGTTCTAGGTCTGCCTTTGTAAGAACACCAGGAACATTGGCGATGTATTTTAGACTCCATACCCTCCAGTATTCAGGTTTTTAAATGTGCGGATCCACACAAGATAAATAGTGATCTTGGGGGGTTGAAATTGTTCTAAGAGAAATATCTGAGATGCTTGTTCTTTGCTTTAAATTACCTAGCTGAGTCACGCAGCTCAGGAGCCTCTGCGGCTGGGAACAGCCATGCATTTTTGCAGTGGGTAGAGAAAGTGACCCACTTTGTCATTTCAGTCTCTGACTAGTTTGTTTTAAAATATACTCATTGTCATATTACTCTTTAGTAGTGTTAAGGATGCCATTTTTTCTTTTTTTAATTTTTGTGCTTATGTGTGTTTGTGTTGAAAAAGTGACATTCTAATAATTCCACCGGGACATTCTCATGTTTGCCTTCACCCTAGTATTATTTTCAACATGTGACAGCATGCTCCAGTGAGTGCACATTGAACACTTTATGAGCTGTGTTGAACACAAAAATAATTTAAGTATAAAGATTATTATTTTTTGAAGTATCCTGTTAAATCCACAGCCAGGGTTTCCTTTTGGCCACATCAGTGTGAAGGTAGACATACAGACCCACGCTAGCATCCACAGTCATTTCCCTGGTTCTGTTCCTACCCCAGTTGTGGATTTCCAGTCTGCTGCAAAGATTCTTCACTACTTCTTTGAGCTCTCAGGGATAATTCCTGTGGTCCTTGACTCTCCTTCCCTGCAGCAGCATCCCACAGTGGTGCAGAGCAGATCTCCCATTGCCCAGAATGCCCTGGTTTCAGTATCATACAACCTCTTGATGCTACCATGTGTTCCTAATGCCCCTGGAGAGTTTAGAGGGTGTGTGAATGTATGAGGCTGGTGAGAAAGCACTTCGGGTGACACAACATCCTGCATTCACAATCAATTGTCCCTTCCTACTCCAGCCCCCTGTCCCAAGACCATAAATAGTGAGTCTCAGATTGTCTTCTGCTTGCACTGAGCTCTTTACTGGGAGATTTCTTAGTCCCTGCCTTTCAGACATGCTCAGAAGTATCAGAATATTAAGATAAATCATGAGAATTTTGCACAGGATGTTCTGTGCATATTATTTGTGGTTGCGAAAAATGGGAAACAATCTAAATGTCCATCAGAGGGTGATCAGATCAATTAGGGTATATCTAAATAACGACATACTGCACAGACATTGAAATGAACCTGTATGTACGAACATGGACATATTTTGAAGACACGTTATTAGTTAAAAATGCAGCAGTTGATTGACCAGAATATGTCATATGTCTCAATTAAAAAAATAATGTACATTAGAAGTCTGGAAGGACAAAGACCAAACTATTATCTTTTGGGGATAAAATGGAGAGGACCTGACACTTTTCACTTTATATATTTCTGAATTGTAATTAACAGTAATTATGTATTACTTTTGTAATTAAGGCATTAGTAAAGTTGGTAAAAATGAATTTCAAGTTGCCCATGTAATGTTTCTCAAATATGTCCAGATATTAGTGTTTTAGTGGCTAAAATGCAGTGCCAGTTTTTCCCTTGGATATTTTTTTAGTTCTTAGTATAGGAAGGTAATTGAGGTTGTGAGAACATAAATTATTTTGGTGCTCAATAAAGCTGTTTTCATTTTGAATGAAAAAAGGGAACTCACCTATAAACATCCAGTACACCAAAACACTGAGAGGAACTGTGCCTTGCTGACTTAGGTCATTAAAGTCAAGGACCTCTCCTCCATCTCCCACCTCTGTTCTCAATAAATCTTACGTGTCCAATGGCTGTCAAAAGCCTGTATTGCTACTCAGAATGTTTTGCTTTTAGGGACATTTTTCATCCTATGGCTGTGTACTTGATGGGATTGGAGATGGACAATTTTTATCTTCTCTTCCATGGGTCTGGAATGTCCTCCCTCCCACCACTTAACCTTCCCAGACTCTCAACATATACCCACTCATGGAAAAGTCTCCTACTTGCCCTTCAAGCCTCAGCTTAAAACTTCATGCCTCTCCATGGCAGAATTTGGGTCCCTTTCTTTGTTTCTCCCAGTCCCTTTGTAGCCATTACCATCATAGTACTGCTCACACTTTGTCATTATGGCCCTCTGCATGTTTTCCCACTAGATTCTGAGTCCCTTGAATTTAAGGGAAGAGGCAAAGTCACTGAGATCTTTGTAACTCCAGGTGCTGGACACATAAGGGCTGAACACATTTTAAATATTTATTAAGACTTTTTAATTGAAGTATAATATACAGAGACAAAAGTGTACATATTAAAAGGGTATAGCTGAATTGATTCTCACAAAGTGAACACATCTCTTTAACCAACACCCAGATCATGACAGGGATGATTCCCGGCACTCCAGAAGCACCTTGCACGTCCCTTCCAGTCACAACCTCCTTCTGGAGGTGCCTCTGGAGGTGCCTAACACAGTTCTCCCTGTCCTGCTCAGATGCCTATTTTTTCATGCCCAGTGTCTGGAAAACTGCTTGGCAGAGCCTTATCACTGCTGATGGACATGAGAATGTCATGACTGTGCACAAACAGATGCTGTCTCCAGATGGCCAGACTCTCAGTCCACGAGATGCCAAAGGCAGAGAAAACAGTCCCTAATTTGCTCACTCTTCTGGGTTCTTCCTGTGACCTCATGAGCAAGTCTGTCATTTGACCTCCACTTTTATCAGATTGGAGAAGTTTCCTTCTTTTTCTGATTTGCTAAAATTTCTTATGAATGTGTATAGAGTTTCATCCAATGCTTTAAAGTCTCTGATTCATTACAAAATAATTTTTTAAAAGATTTTATTTATTTATTTGACAGAGAGAGAGACAGCCAGAGAAAGAGGGAACACAAGCAGGGGGAGTGGGAGTGGAAGAAGCAGGCTCCCAGCGGAGGAGCCTGATGCGGGGCTCGATCCCATAACGCCACGATCATGCCCTGAGCCAAAGGCAGACACTTAACGACTGAGCCACCCAGGTGCCCCCAAAATAATTTTTTTTAATAGGTAAAGGTTCCAGAGTTTCTATTTCTTCTTATGTCAGTTTTGGTAAGCAGTCTTTAAAAAAAAAAAAAAAGAAAGAAAGAAAGAAAGAAAAGAAATTTGTCAATTTTATCCAGGTTGTCAAGTTTATTGCATAGTTACTTAAGATCACTGGTTTGTTTTTATTTTGTGAACTCTTGTGATTCTTGTGTCTAATTGTATTTCTTCATTGCTTTCTATGCTTAGTCAATTTTTTGTATAGGTTCTAGAAACTTCAGAGTCATGTGGCATTATCTGTAGATCATTAAAAATGTATATGAATTATTTAAAATGCATTCCTAGCTCATTGGAACATGGAATCATTGCTTGTGGTTATTTGCAAATATTTAAACCTGTTCTTTGTTTTATTTACCATTGAATCAGACCTCAGAATATCAGAACATTAGTAACTAGATAGAATGACAGATACATTTAATTAGTTTTACAAATATCTGTATGATAGAAGCCAGGTTTATAGAAGATTTCAATTTCTTTGAAAGCAAAGGTGTTGATAAAAATGAAATACTCATGGGCTTGCTGTTGATCTACTATTTGTTTAATGTGTATGTGTTAATAATCTGAAGAGATAAATGAACCATGATTTGAATTTTGATGACAAGGGTTTTATTTGGTGAAAACCATGAATGATCAATTCTTACTGCCTCTCTACTTGCCTTTACATGGATCTACCAGACTGTGGCAGACTTTGTAGATTCCATCCTCTAAGGCGATTGCGGGGTAGCAAGCTCATGAAATTCACATTGGCATGGTTTGTTGGAGGGCTCTTCCATATCTCAGCAACTCATATAGCTAGTGACTCAGTGTTGCATGTTTTTTATAGTGCTGCTTAACTTCTACCTTTTCCCTGGATCCCACCCATTCCTTGTTTTTCCTAATATCCAACCATTCCCTGTCCAACATCATGAATTTCTTTTTTTTTTAATTTAAATTCAATTAGCCAAGGTATAGTACATCATTAGTTTTTGATATAATGTTCAATGAATTTCTTATTGATTTTTCTATCCCTCCTTTAACCACTTGCCTCACGTATGCTGGGGAAAAAAAGGAAATCTCATTTGATACATCAGACATTTATTGCTACATCATGGTGCCTAACTGGCTACTCCAAAAGTTAGCAACCTTAAACAATTTCTTTTTGCTCATGCCTCTGTGGATTGGCAGGCTAATTTACATTGAGCTTTGCTAGGTTTTCTTCAGATTAAGGTTAGGTTCAGGTCTTTAATCCTACTTAGAATAATTGGCTACCCAATTCATATTTTTTGCATGGGGATGACAGAAGTACAGGAAAGATGACTAGAAACATGTGATGCCTCTTAAGCCTAGGCTCAGAATCTGTGCATGTCAACGTCAGCCCATGCTCCACTGACCAAAGACATATAATGCATAGGGCAGTTCCACAGAATAAAGCATTGTCTCACACACTGCACAACTTTCCCATGTCCCATCAGACATCCATTTAAGTGAAAATTTCATTTCTTTTTCTTTTTATAATAATTTTTTATTATGCTATGTTAGTTACCATATAGTATATCCCTAGTTTTTGGTGTAATGTTCCATGATTCATTACTTGCATATAACACCCAGTGTACCATGCAAATATGTGCCCTCCTTAATACCCATCACTGGCCTATCCCAATCCCCCACACCCGTTCTCCTCTGAAGCCCTCAGTTTGTTTCCCAGAGTCCATAGTCTCTCATGGTTCATTCCCCCTTCCGTTTACACCCCCTTCATTCGAAAATTTCGTTTCTAATAATTCAAGTCTAGAACTTTTTCTGTTAAGTACAAGGATTTTTTGTGTAGTTTATATATATTTTTTCCTTGGGGAAAACTACTTATAAATCAATCAAGGGAAGACTATACTTTGTTTTATTTAAAATTTTACCAAGAGTTGCTCATTGTTTCCAACAATCATGTCACCAGCGGTAACACACACTAATTGTGATATGTAAGTTGCTAATAAGCACACCTCTATTTGTCTCCATGGGTGTTTGTTATATTCATGAAGATTATACACCTAGAAGCAAGCATTTCATGTCTTCATTTTGTATTCTAGAGTTGTTACACCAGAAAATTTACATATTTAAAAATGTATTTTATTATTTTTTTTCTATTTCTCCTTGACACTATTTGGGCATTGGGTAGTTATTTTGAGTGTATGTGTTCAGGTGGGTTATTTTATCTATGAAAATTATTTAATAAGGCATTGCAAAATATATGTTACTACTGTATGTTGTTGGATTGCTCTTAATTCTGTATATTTTAGTACCACGTGTAGTAACCTGATTTATATTTGGGGATGAGAAGGGCAAATTGTAACACAGGGAGAGCTCTTCCATTTTGGCATTGTCTCTGAAGGGAGCACACTCTTTCTGTGAAGATTGCCACATTACTCTCTCTCTAGCGGTAGTTGTCAAGGGGGTAGTGTAGAAGCTGGACTTGCTTACGGAAATGCTGTGTCTGTAGAAAATATACAAGCCTTTATCATAATTCTACTTCTAAGGCTCACCCACAACACAAGTAGTGTGGACACTTGTGCTGTGAAGGTATGAGTTTTTACTGTGCTGCCTTAATCTTGATTAGCGATGGCTAAGCACAGGGGAAGCTTAGAGGAGTGAAGAAACAGACATTTTCAAAGATGGCTGCTCTAACAACTGGGGGAGATAACCAGTAGGAGTCTGGTGGTTTCTTCTAACCCTGCTTTTCAAATAACAATTTCTTGTTATTCTCTGAGGTCACTGCTAGACAATGTTTCCTATGGGATTCCCCTGCCCATCTTCTGGTATGAGGGTGGGAGCCATCTGATTTGCTTCCACAAGAGACTGAAAAAACAGGGAATGAAAGGTTGGTGACCTGTCTTGGTCTGTAGTTCAAGGATAAGATTATTTTTCTTATCAACAGAAACTGGTGTAAGGGTAATTCAAAAGGGGGACATTGAAGGAGTGACCCAGAACTGAATATTATATCCAGTTTGTGTGCCTTTTAATCCAAAGTTGGAGTGTTGATAATGGCATCAGTCACTTTATCTATGATGTGCAGTGGGCATTGTTATTGGGGCAGAGCTCCAAACATTCATTACCGTGAACCTGAATATGTGATGATCGTACCTGCCTTTTGGGATACCGATGTGTGTGCACAAGAAGGCTTGATTATATTCAAAGGCAGTGAATAATTAAAAAAAAAAAATCCAGACCCGTAAAGGTTAATATCCACTTCCCAGCAAGCCTGAGGAGAAAAACCAGTGATTAGTATAATTGAATGTCAGACAGGAATACAGGCCATCTTCTACTTCCAGCTTTATTTAACATCAGGAGTATCATATGATTCTTCTTTAAGGGTGACACCAATGAAACCTAGTGGCTGTGGAAGATTTGGAGTCATTTGAGCTCTGCCTAAATTATACACTGACAAGACCTGAGCCAAAGTTAAAGGGATATTTTGCAATAGACAACTAATTCATTTACTCCCAACTTTTTGACATTATGCACACCCTTATTATCACCATATTACGCAATTGCTATGTTAGACATTTGGTGAACATCATATTGCATTTAATAAAGATCTTAAAAAGTAAAAAAATTAAAGCTCCTAAATGAGATGGAAAATAAGAGTTCATGCTATGTCCAATTGTTGGCTTAGAAATTTTTTCACTCAGTAAATGATTTTGAAAGAGGGTAAAGCAAAATTTAAAAAATTATATGATGAACTATCTTTGCCTAAAATTAAAGTGCAATGAAGTGTGACCCTGAGCTCTTGGGGCTCCCAGTGATACTTTTGAAGTTTCTTCTGCACCTCCTTCTGGCCATATTAGTGCTTTCCTTTCCTGGTATGTATGTGTTTGTTGGGGTACTCAGTGTGTGTGCGTGTGTGTGTGTGTGTGTGTGTGTGTGTGTGTCTTGTCTTCATTTCCTCTGCTGGTAGTGATGTGTTGTGACATCTTCCCTCAGGAAACCATGAAAATGTTAAGTGCCTCTCAGGGTCTTCTGATTGCATTGTGCTTTTCTGCTTAGAGGGGTTTCCTCCTTCCCTTGAAGGATAACTAACCATTGATTTTTTTGGTCTGGCTGACATATGACAACACAAAACTCTTTCATAACAGTTTTCACTGTCCCTGACTGACAGTATTGGGAATCAGGATGCCTAGCTTCTCAGTGTAACAGCTTCTCAGGTGAGCCAATGCACATGTCCTCAGCCTGAAGTCCCTTTGGGTTTATAGTCATGAGGGTTCAGCTCACCTGCTAGTCATGGTGAAGGGATTTATGATGGTCGTGTCTGATCAGATCAGATTTTCCTACTTTTCACCAAGCTGAATTTTTCATTCAAAATTCCAGACTTAATTCTAAGGACTAGTGTGTGTCTGCGTCTGTATATTCCTTAAGCTAATCACTTTCTTAGGTCTCAGAAGAGATGAAATTAGGAGTTGATGGTCAGATGTGAATTTTCACTCTTAGTTGAATTTTGTAAGTGTGCCAAAAGCCTCTACATGTACAGCCCTGTCAGCAAAATGGCCAGAATATTTTATTTATAAAATGCTCAGAGAATATTTATAATGTCGATGGATTATAAAATTAGCAAGTATTTATTAACTTTGTTAAATATTAGGATTATAAAAAACAGAGGAACTTTAGATGAATCATGGCATGTATTACTTAGTCCTGACTTGTGTAAAGCCACCTTTTAACTCAGCTGAGGTTCAAGGTATTTTTACTTGTTTATTAGCTCAAAAGCTACAGGTATATTAAATGAAAAAAAAATACAGCTTCACAGTATGTGGTGAAAACTAGCATCCAAACTACAGTTAATCCAAAATAGCACCAGTTATTGCCCTAAATGGACACTCATTCTTATGAGCATATGAGGCACCAGAATTTATCTTAAGGATTTAAAGTTTCAATGCACAAGATGGTGCCTACCTTTTCTTTTCTTCTTAACAGGACACAGGAGAAAATAGACTTGAGTAGATAACTGAAATATTTTTTAAAACAAAATCAAAATTTCAATTCCATTTCAGTTAACAAATGATCATCTCCTTTGTGCAAGGGGTGTGCTATGTTCATTGGGAAAAATGAGCTGGGTGAGATTCAGCCTGTGATCTCAAGCACACAGACCTGTGAGGGAGGGCTCAGGTGTTTTATATATAAATATTGTCCAACAAAGAGTGGGCATTCAGTATAAGCAGTCTGAAACTGCAGTGGTTTGAAGGTGGCATTGGGACATTTGCTTAAGGGCTTCTAAATCCCAGCACTATTGACGTTTGGGCCAGATAATTCTTTGTTGTAGGGGGCTGTGCTGTGCATTGAAGTTAACAGAATTTCTGTCTGATACCCACTAGATGCCAGTAGTATTTTCCCCTCTAGTCATCACATCCAAAAATATCTCCAAATGTTGCCAAATGTCCCCAGGGTAGTAGAGAGTGTGCAAGATCGTCCCCAGCTGAGAACCACTGACCTAAAGTATAAAGAGAAACTTCAAAAGCAGTCACTTTTGAGATGAACCTTAAAGGGCAGATGGGATTGTTTTCAGGCAGGGAGGGAGATGCAGGGTATTTGAGGCAGAGCTGGAGCATACTGGGGCAGCTGGGAAGTGCAAGTTATCCTATTGATGGGGTGAGAAATGGTGTAAGCGCTGGAACTTGGCAGTGGTGGGAGATTGAGCTACTGCGGTGGATGGGAATCCTTGAAGGTCAGGTGCAGCAGTTTGGGCTCAGTTTGAGCAGGGAAATGAACTTGAAAGCAAGTGTGCAATGGCTTGGGTAGGGAGAGCGTTGAGGTAAAGATACCAGTTAGGAGTGGCTAATTTCAGTTACTTCATATAGATGGAGTGTATGTTACTTGCTCAAGGTCACAGAACTATAAATAGTGGATTTATACCTGTGCGGCTTCAAAACCCAGGTTCTCTCCATACACGGAGGGAATCTGCATATTCTGTGGTGCTCTGTAAGAGCATTACAGAGACTTGTTTGACTTAGACAGTTTCCATGTATGCTTGCTGAGAGGCGTTCAATAAATATTCATTATTTATCCAACAGGAAAAAAGACCCTGACTTTAGCATTCTCTTTCATTAATGTACTTCTGTGATGATCACTAGCCTAGAATTGCCAAGGCTCAAGTCCTCTCTGTTCATAACAAATGAAGCCTTAGCATGTGAAAGATCTAGATTTTGTTTTTCATTTGTTTGATTCTTCCATTAGACCCTTATATAAGTGCTTTTGGTATGCTTCACTGCCTCCCTCCACACGCATTCTGTTATAATGTAAGCCTGCAAAACCATATAGGGATGTATAAAAAACTATGTAGTAAGTAATAATGCATAATTGAAACTGCTAAAATATTCAGTATGTTGTTTAATGGATTTCTAAAATTACCACACCTTTGATTCATTATTTACCATTCATTTAGTCCTCGTGTGTTTTTTGTAGTCACTGAAATGCAGAGTGGACATAGTAAGGAATTTTGTACTATTATTTACCTGCATTCCTAGTTTTTTTTTTTTTTTTTTTTTCCCGAGACAGCATGAGCAGGGGTGGGATGGGGAGGGCCTGAGGGAGCAGGAGAGTGGGAATCTTAGCGGGCTCCATGCCCAGCACAGAGCCCAACGATGAGAGGCTCCATCTCATGACCCTGAGACCATGATCTGAGCCGAAATCTAGAGTCTGATGTTTAACCAACTGAGCCACCTGAGCACCCATCCGCATTTCTAATTTTAAACTCATTCCTAATTTTATGACTGTAGTAAAGAGCAGCATATTTTTTTCTTGTGCATATAGAAATTTAAAGAACAATTATAAAACAAAATGTTTCAAATAGTGTAATGCTGAAATTCTTTAAAAATGTTAATGGCTTGGGGCACCTGGGTGGCTCAGTTGTTAAGTGTCTGCCTTCAGCTCAGGGCGTGATCCTGGCGTTCTGGGATGGAGTCCCACATCAGGCTCCTCCACTGGGAGCCTGCTTCTCCCTCTCCCACTCCCCCTGCTTGTGTTCCCTCTTTCATTGGCTGTCTCTCTCTCTGTGTCAAGTAAATAAATAAATTAATCTTTTAAAAAAATAAGATAAAAATATTAATGGCTCTTTACAATGTATCTTAAATGGGTGTATAATGATTGTAGCAAAGAAATCTAAAGTTTTTTTTTCCTTCAAATCTTGGGCTTTTAACATTATCAGTTATGGCCACCGAAGCTGGGTTTGCATGCCAGCCTGTGGCATATAATCTTCACTGGGAAGGTGCATGCTCTTATGCTAACTACCTATATTAAGTTGGATTAATAGACTAATTATAATGGCAAATATTTGTTATTGCCTGGGTTCTGTTTGTTATAGTACCTAGGCTATTTTCATACACTGTCTCATTTATCTTCATAATTCTACGAGATTAGTACAGTTAAATTTTAATGTGTTTTCTGGTGAGTTCTAAACATTTAAGGAAGAGATAATACTGATTCTACATAAGCTTTTCCAGAATATAGCAAAGGTGGATACATTTACCAACTCATTTTATGAGGGCATATTTACCCGACTTTTAAAACTAGATAAAGATGTTACAAGAAGAGAGCTTCAGCCAATATCCTTCATGAACATAGATGAAAATATCTTCAACACAATACTAACAAATTGAATCCAGAAATTTATGAAAAGCATAATACATAATAACCAACTTAATCCTGGAATGCAAAGCTGTTTCAACATTTGAAAATCAATGTAATTTATCATATCAGCCTAGTAGATGCAGAAAATCCATGTGATAAAATTTAGCACTCATTTATGATTTTTAACAAACTCTCAGCAGAGTCAGAGTAAAAGGGAACTTCTTATAAAAGGCATCTACAAAAACCTTATAGCTAAAATAATATTTAATGATGAATGGTTGAATGCTTTTCCCTTAATACTGGGAACTAGGCAAGGATTTCTACTTTAACCATTCCTATTCAAAATTATATTAGAAACCACAACCAATGCAATAAAGCAAGAAAAAAAAGCAAAAGTCTTGCAGATTGAACAGAAAAAAAACACAACTGTCTTTATTAACAGATTATATAGTCACGTGGTTGGAAAGTCCCAAAGAATCCACACAAAAAGTTACTAAAACTAATATACAAAAGTCAGTCATATTCTTAGGTGATAGCAATAAATAGTTGGAATTCAAATGAAAAAAAAATTACCAATTTCAATAGTACACAAAAAGAAATATTTATGAATCTAGCAAAATGTGCAATATTTTTATGTTGAAAATGACAAATCACTGATGAAGACAATCAAAGATCTAAATAAATGGAGAGCTATCCTGTGTTTGTAGATTGGAACACTCAATATTATGAAGATATCAATTTCCCTCAAACTAATTTATAGATTCAGTGCATCCCAATCAAAATCCTAGCTGATTTTTAAAAGTACATATGAAGCAACAAGCTGACTCTAAAATGTATATGAAAAGACAGGGAACTAGGATAGCCAGAACTTTGAAAAAGAAGTGAGTTGGATCATTCACATTACTTGACTTCAAAATTGATTCTAAAGCTACAGGAATCAAAAGAGTATCATATTGGCAAGTGAATAGACATATGGAAAATGGAAAAGAATAAGGATTCTAGAAATAGACCCATATGTACATGACCAGTTGATTTTTGGAAAAGGTACAGAGACAACTGAATGGAGAAAGAACAGTCTTTTTAACAAATGGTACTTAAAATATTTGGATATTCTAATGCAAAAGACGAAACAAATAAAAACAAAACAAACAAAAAGACAGCTCCCCAAAACCAAAATAATTCTCCATCCATACCTTTACACTGTATGCAAAAATTAACTCCAAATGAATCATAGAAGTAATTGTAAAACATAATACTATAAATCTCCTGGAAGAAAATATAAAAGAAAACACTTGTGATTTGGGGTTAGGAAAAGATTTCTTAAATGTGAAATCAAATCATGATCCATAAGAGAAAAACTTGACAAATTTAACTTTGTCAAAATTAAGACCTTGTGTTTAGATACCAGTGAGACAGCAAAAATCAAGCCAAGGACAGGGAGAAAACATTTGCAAAATCTTTATTCAATAAGGGACTTGAGTGCATTTTATATATAAATAAGTCTCAAAACTCACAAAGTAGAAAACAGCCCAGTAAAAAATGGACAAGATATTTGAATAGACACTTCATCAAAGAAGATATATGAATGGCAAATGAACACAGGAAAAATGTTCAACACCATTCTCATTAGGGCAATGCAAATTAAAGCTACAAGTGTGTTTGTTGTCCATTTCACTAGATGGGAATTTATTGTATAATGTTTTCCATTTATTGTACAGTGTTGTCCATTTATTGTATAGTGTTGTCCATTTCCCTAGATGGGAATTTATTGTATAGTGTTTTCATTTATGGGAGATTAAAACAGGAATGGATTGAAGATTACTCCCAGTAGAGTAACTAAAATTAAAAAACAACCGACAATACCAAATGCTGACAAAGATGTGGGACACTGGAACTGTTATACATTGCTGGTGGTGGAAATGCAAAATGGTACTTTGGAAAACACTTTGGCAGCTTGCTTTCTTTCTTTCTTTCTTTCTTTCTTTCTTTCTTTCTTTCTTCTTTCTTTCTTCTTTCTTTTAAAGATTTTATTTATTTATTTGACAGAAAGAGAGAAAGACAGCCAGCGAGAGAGGGAATACAAGCAGGGGGAGTGGGAGAGGAAGAAGCAGGCTTCCCAACGGAGCAGGAGCCCGATGTGGGGCTCTTTCCCAGGACCCTGGGATCACGCCCTGAGCCGAAGGCAGACGCTTAATGACTGAGCCACCCAGGCGCCCCACTTTGGCAGTTTCTTACAAAGCTTAACATCTATTCATCATATGGTCCATTGATCCTGATCCTAGATATTTGCCCAAGTGAAGTGAAAACACATGTTTACACAAAACGTATATGCGAATGTTTATGTGGGCCTTATTTATATCTCCAAAAGTTGGAAGCATCCCAAATGTCTTTTAGCTGGTGAATGAATAAACAAATTGTGATTCATTTATACAATGGAATTCTCCTCAATAATAAAAAAAGGAACAAACTACTGATAAATTCGATGAGGATTAATCTTAAATGCATTATGCTAAGTGAAAGCAGCCAGATACAGAAACTACATACTGTATGATTATATTTTTCCATGACATTCTGGAAATAGGAAAAAAAAAAAAAAAGAATGTTGCCAGGCCTGGAGTTAGAAGAGTTGATGGCAGATGGGCCTGGGGAATTTTGGGGGTGAGAGAACCTGTTCTATATCCTGACTGTGATGTGTTGTTGTTTGCCAAACTTACAGAATTATACACCAAAAAGGGTAAATTTTACTGCATGTAAATTATACCTTAACAAAAGATTTGAAAAGAATTTAATGTGTTGCCTCTCCAGATTACTTTTCCACATCATCTAGATTTGTTTCTAACTTGTTTTTCCTGCCTTGGCAATCCTTATCCTTGTCTTTGGTAACTGGCTCTTCTCCCAGCTCCCCCCATTGCTCTCTGAATGGACTCTAGCTCCTGGTAATTGACTCTGGCCCCACTAGGTCCTCCTCTGGTCAAATAGGCAGAATTGACTTCCCCAGAGCCAACCCCTAGCCAACCCTATGTTTTGATCTCATTATACTCTGCACCACAGCCAGTGAATGGCCGTTTCTTTCATTTTACCTGTTTACCTAGAAGAGGGTAGATGCCTGCCACCTTTCTCCTTGGATTTGTTTGCTTCCACAGACTCACCCATACCACTGAACGGTGATGTCCAGTTTTCTTGTTCTTTATCTAGGTTTATAGTGTACATCCAGTGTGCCTGTTGTCCATTTAGTACATGCAGATGGGAAATTTATAGAGTGGTGTTTTCAGTCATGGGAGACTACAGTTGTGATTCTCCAAACAGTTCAGGTAGCTGGAAGTCATGGTGCTCTTTCTGCAACACTGTAAACATATTGATATATTAAGCTTAAAATAAACATGTAGGTTTGTTCTAAGTCAGACCCTATACTAGATTCTAGTAATGATAAGCCATATTAAATACTAGTGGTATAAGAAAAAATTAGTAAGAAGTTAAAATGAGAAGATTACAACCACAATGATAAACCATATTAATACTAGTGATATAAGAAAAAATTAATAAGCAAAAAGTTAAAATGAGAAGATTACTTTTTTTTCTTCTGTGAAATGAAAAACAGTTGCCTTGTTGTTTTAATAGTGGAAGGTCTCCATCCCATTCACCAGTGTTTTGTAGGAGCAGAATTAGGTGACTAGTGAAGCCTGAATACCTTATTCTTATAATTAAATCTTTTTTGGGAAGTAGATTATGATTAGGGCCAACAGAAAATTTGTTATCCAAATGAGGACTTTTTTAGTTTAAAAGGTGGTGGGGTACTATTAACAATTATTCTAGGATATCAGGTATAAACTAAAACTATCCCAGGAATGTGGGATATATGGTGATCCTAGTTACATGGCAGAGGTATACTCTACAGATATTCAGTAATCATTCATATTCACTCTTATGATGGTTAAAAATGTATTAGCAGTTCTTCATCCATTTTTCTTCATGAATTGCATGGCACACTATATGAGCATAGTCAGCTATAATTCCTGGTCAACACCTATAATTCTGCTCTTTTTTTTTTTTCTACTCAAGTTACAACAGAATGCAAACGAATATGAGTTGATACTTCTCAAATTTTACCGTGCATGCAAATCACCTCAGGATCTTGTTAAAATGCAAATTCTGATTCGGTAGGTCTGTATTTCTAACAAGTTCCCAGGTAACGTCAATACTGCTGGACCAGTCTTTGAGAAGCAAGGCTCAAGGGGAAACCTTTGAAAGTCACTAACCAGTTTGGGAACTTGGATTGTTGGTAACACAAAGCACCCGATTGTTTGTATGATGGATAGACAGTCAAGTACTGAGACACTAAAATGGAGATCTGTTGATTCATAGTAATTAAATGTTTTGGTCCAATTAAAAGAGTGAGAAAAAATTTACTCTACATTTCTTCATGAGAGCTATGCAGCCAAAGTCAGATAAGACCATTCACTGCCTCTCTTTAGTGTTAGAAAGCTTGAAGGAAATAGCTATATTCTTCACACATACACACACACACACACACACACACACACACACACACACACACAAGAAAATGAATGGGTTATTGTAAGAAGTTTCTCTGAAAGTAATTTTAATGAAATGTTTTTCTGCTTCAGATATTAAGAAGAATATGACTGCTAGTATAACCTTACATTGCAGGTTGGTAACTATGACAAAATGGAAATCATTACTTTAAACACACACAAGGGTGCCTGGGTGGCTCAGATGGTTAAGCGTCTGCCTTCGGCTTAGGTCATGATCCTGGACTCTTAGGAGCGAGCCCCATTGGGCTCCCTGCTCAGTGGAGCGTCTGCTTCTCCCTCTGCCCTTCTCCCCCCCTTATGCTTTTTCATTCTCCCTTTCTCAAGTAAATAAATAAAATCTTTTAAAAATTTTATGAACTGAGGGCTTCAGAGGGGAGGGGGGGAATGGGATAGGCTGGTGATGGGTAGTAAGGAGGGCACGTATTGCATGGTGCACTGGGTGTTATACGCAACTAATGAATCATGGAACTTTACATCAAAAACCAGGAAAAAATTTTTTTTAAAATAAACACACACAGACATACATATAGACACACATGCACACCCTAAATAGTATCTACCAGAAGTCCTTCTGCCCCCTTTATGTTATTTTAAAGTTTTACCAAGTGTAGTGATTTTTTTGGTAATACTTACCGGCAAGCAACATACTATTCCAAATTAAGATATTTTAAGTAATACCCAAGGTTGCTGTTTCTAACACTTTTGTTTGACCAGAAATATGTTCTAGAGGAATTCCAGTTAGATGAAACTTCCCCACATCTTCTGCATTTAGCACAGTGTAGAGGCAGTTCTGCTGGATGGTTTTAGAATCTGAAAAATGAATCACAAATGTAAAAAGTCAAATTGCTGAACATATAGAAACCCAACCCAAAGAAGACAGGACTCTGTCCTCCGAGAGCTCAATTTACATTAATGGCTTGTCCTACACTGAATTATTATGTGCATTCTTCATATCGTTGTCCCCTTTTATCAGTTTTAGACACAAGCAGATGTACACTAAGTGCTTTCTGGTTTTTTTTACTATCTATTTTAGACAAAGTAACTGGTTTATTCCTAAGAGAGAAGAAAAGGTATTGATGTCAAATAAATAACTAGTAATAGTGAAAGACAATTAAGGCATTTCCTTGCAAATGTGACTTTCAGTGTCTTAGGTTCCTGTTAGTTTGTACATTTGCTCAGCACTGCCACTTTTCCATGAAAAATACCAACCCTTTTATAGAGCACAAAAGGAGTGATTTAGATACTGAACTAAAATCAACTAATTTCCACTATCAAAAGTCATAGTAATTGCCTACTAACACTGATACCCATAGATGCTACTTCTAGTAGTTAGGTAATACAAGTCAAAGGCTGACAGTTTTTTTAAAGATCTTTTATGTCAGATTTTAATTAATAGTTGAAGAAAATAGATCAAAGCTGTTAAAACACTTGCCTAACTATAAACTAGTTAGCGACAAAAGTAGTCTAGAAATCCAAACTTTTTGTTTATAGTTCAATACTGTTTTTATATTGTCTTCTCATTGTTTTTATTTTGTATTGTATATTTTTTAAATATTCAGGACATCAGCAAGTTTTATAAATTTTAATTTAAAGAAGAACAGAAAATACTTCCAAAAATAATCAATGAGGTATTAAGGAGGCAACTAGGTCTCTAAAATGTGCATTGAGTTTGCTCCAGATTTACCAAAACAATTTTTTTCCTGTGTACAACATAGTAACTCAACAATTATATACATTACAAAATGCTCACCATGATAAATGTAGTTACCATCTGTCACCATACAAATTTATTACAATATTATTGATGAAATTCCCTGTGCTGTACTTCTCACCCCTTCACCTATTTCACTCATCCCCTCCGCCCCCTTTCCCTTAGGTAATGGCCAGTTTGTTCTTCGTATTTATGAGTCTATTTCTGTTTGTTCATTTGTATCATTTTTTAGATTTCACATATAAGTGAAATTACATGGTATTTGTATTTCTCTGACTTCTTTTATTTAGCATAATACTCTCTAGGTTCATCTATATTTTTGTGAATGGCAAGATTTCATTCTTTTTAGGCTGAGTAATATTCCATTGTGTGTGTGTGTGTATATATGTATACATATATGTGTGTATATATACATATATGTATATGTATCTTTATTCATTCATATATATATAATATATCTACATATATCTATAATATATATATCTTTATCTATTCATTTATCAATGAACATGTACGTTCTTCCATATCTTGCCTATTGTAAATAATGCTGCAATAAACATAAGGATGCATGTATCTTTTCAAATTAATGTTTTCATTTTTTTTGGATAAATATCCAGAAGTGGAATTATTGGATCATATGGTATTTCTGTTTTTTTGAGGAAACTCCATACTGTTTTTCATAGTGTCTGCACCAATTTACATTCCTACCAACAGTGCACAAGGGCTCCCTTTTCTCTACATCCTCACCAAAACTTGTTATTTCTTGTCCTTTTGATACTAGCCATTCTGACAAAATAATTTCTTTTTACTACTTTGACTTGTTCTGCCATCCTCCAAAGAAATAGACTAAGGGAATATAAACACCTGCTTTCAATCACCCATGGACTTTTTACTGAAATTACAGAGTGGAGGAAAGACGAAGGGAGCTGAATTTTCATTTTATTGTAGGTCTGTTGCCTGATTTTACTTGACAGGCCCTGTATGTAGTCTATGGACCGCTCTAGGAATATGTTCATTTCCAAGGTCTCATTACCTCATGTGCAAATGTTGAAATACATTTTGGCGGAGGACAGTGATAGGATATAGGGTGGCTGTGGGTAGCACTGTGAGCCTTTTGTAGATGACCACCTATACATGATGTATATATAACTGTTCTTTTTTTTTTTTTTTAAATGATTTTTTATTATATTATGTTAGTCACCATACAGTACATCCCCGGTTTCCGATGTAAGGCTCGATGATTCATTAGTTGTGTATAACACCCAGTGCACCATGCGATACGTGCCCTCCTTACTACCCATCACCGGTCTATCCCATTCCCCCACCCCCCTCCCCTCTGAAGTCCTCAGTTTGTTTCTCATAGTCCATAGTCTCTCATGTTTCATTCCCCCTTCTGATTACCCCCCCTTTCTTTATCCCTTTCTTCCCCTACCAATCAACCTAGTTCTTATGTTCCATAGATGAGAGAAATCATATGATAGTTGTCTTTCTCTGCTTGACTTATTTCACTTAGCATTATCTCCTCCAGTGCTGTCCATGTTGTAGCAAATGTTGAGAACTCGTTCTTTCTGATAGCTGAGTAATATTCCATTGTATATATGGACCACAACTTCTTAATCCAGTCATCTGTTGAAGGGCATCTCGGCTCCTTCCACGATTTAGCTATTGTGGACAATGCTGCTATGAACATTGGGGTGCATATGGCCCTTCTCTTCACTACGTCTGTATCTTTGGGGTAAATACCCAGTAGTGCAATGGCTGGATCATAGGGTAGCTCAATTTTTAACTTTTTAAGGGACCTCCACACTGTTTTCCAGAGTGGCTGTACCAACTTGCATTCCCACCAACAATGTAGGAGGGATCCCCTTTCTCCACATCCTCTCCAACAATTGTTGTTTCTTGCCTTGTCTATTTTTGCCATTCTAACTGGCGTAAGGTGGTATCTCAGTGTGGTTTTGATTTGAATTTCCTTGATGGCTAATGATTTTGAACATTTTTTCATGTGTCTGTTAGCCATTTGTATGTCTTCATTGGAAAAGTGTCTGTTCATATCTTCTGCCCATTTTTTGATTTGTTTATTTGTTTCTCGTGTATTGAGTTTGAGAAGTTCTTTGTAGATCTTGGATACCAGTCCTTTATCTGTAGTGTCATTTGCAAATATATTCTCCCATTCCGTGGGCTGCCTCTTAGTTTTTCTGACTGTTTCCTTGGCTGTGCAGAAACTTTTAATCTTGATGAAGTCCCATAAATTCATTTTATCTTTTGTTTCTCTTGCCTTTGGGGATGTGTCATGAAAAAGGTTGCTTTGGCCGATGTCGTAGAGGTTGCTGCCTATGTTCTCCTCTAGAATTTTGATGGATTCCTGTCTCACATCGAGGTCTTTCATCCATTTGGAGTTTATTTTTGTGTATGGTGTGAGAGAGTGGTCAAGTTTCATTCTTTTGCATGTAGCTGTCCAATTTTCCCAGCACCATTTATTGAAGAGACTGTCTTTTTCCCACCGGATGTTTTTTCCTGCTTTATCAAATATTAGTTGCCCAAAGAGCCGAGGGTCCATTTCTGGGCTCTCTATTCTGTTCCATTGGTCTATGTGTCTGTTTTTGTGCCAGTACCATGCTGTCTTTGTGATCACAGCTTTGTAGTACAGCTCGAAATCCGGCATTGTGATGCCCCCAGCTTTGTTTTTCCTTTTCAACAGTTCCTTGGAGATTCGGGGCCTTTTCTGTTTCCATACAAATTTAAGGACTATTTGTTCCAGTTCTTTGAAAAATGTCCTCGGTATTTTGATCGGGATAGCATTGAAAGTGTAGATTGCTCTGGGTAGCATGGACATTTTAACTATGTTAATTCTTCCAATCCATGAGCATGGAATATCTTTCCATCTTTTTATGTCTTCCTCAATGTCTTTCAAGAGTGATTTATAGTTTCTAGAATATAGGTCCTTTACGTCTCTGGTTAAGTTAATTCCAAGGTAACGTATGGTTTTTGGTGCTATTGTAAATGGGATGGATTCCCTAATTTCTCTTTCTTCGGTCTCGTTATTCGTGTATAGAAATGCAACTGATTTCTGAGCATTGATTTTGTATCCCGCCACGTTACTGAATTGCTCTATAACTTCTAATAGTTTGGGAGTGGCTTCTTTTGGGTTTTCCATATAGAGTATCATGTCATCTGCAAAGAGAG
The DNA here is from genome assembly GCF_017311325.1 of Ursus maritimus. Classification (NCBI taxonomy): domain Eukaryota; kingdom Metazoa; phylum Chordata; class Mammalia; order Carnivora; family Ursidae; genus Ursus; species Ursus maritimus. Next base: position 30,881,275 of record NW_024426663.1, on the reverse strand, counting down.
ACATTTTGACTTCTTCTTTGCCAATTTGAATACCTTTGATCCCTTTTTGTCGTCTGATTGCTGTTGCAAGGACTTCTAGTACTATGTTGAATAATAGTGGCGAGAGTGGGCATCCTTGTCGAGTTCCTGATCTTAAGGGAAAGGCTTCCAGCTTTTCCCCATTGAGAATAATATTTGCAGTAGGCTTTTCATAGATGGCTTTTATGAGATTGAGAAATGTACCTTCTATTCCTACACTCTGAAGGGTTTTAATCAGGAAAGGATGCTGTATTTTGTCAAATGCTTTTTCGGCATCGATTGAGAGGATCATATGGTTCCTGAGTCTTTTCTTGTTGATATGATGTATCACGCTGATTGATTTGCGAATATTGAACCACGCTTGCATCCCAGGTATGAATCCCACTTGATCGTGATGGATAATCCTTTTAATGTACTGTTGGATTCTATTAGCAAGTATCTTGTTGAGGATTTTGGCGTCCATATTCATTAGGGAAATCGGTCTGTAATTCTCCTTTTTGTGAAATCAATCAAGCAGAAACCAGAAGTACAGTAGAGCAGATCAACAGGACTAGAAGCTGGTTCTTTGAGAGAATCAATAAAATTGACAGACCCCTGGCAAGACTTATCCAAAAGAAAAGAGAAAGGACCCAGATTATTAAAATTATGAACGAAAAAGGAGAGGTCACGACGAGCACCATTGAAATTGGAAGGATTATTAGAAATTTTTATCAACAGCTATATGCCAATAAACTAAGCAATCTGGAAGAGATGGAATCCTTCCTGGAAACCTATAAACTACCAAGATTGAAACCAGAGGAAATTGATTCCTTAAACAGGCCAATTAATTATGAAGAAATTGAGTCAGTGATAAACAACCTTCCAAATAACAAAACTCCAGGCCCAGACGGTTTTCCTGGGGAATTCTACCAAACATTCAAAGAAGAAATAATACCTATTCTCCTAAAGCTATTTCAAAAAATAGAAACAGAAGGAAAGCTACCAAACTCATTTTATGAGACCAATATTACCTTGATCCCCAAACCAGGCAAAGACCCCATCAAAAAGGAGAATTACAGACCGATTTCCCTAATGAATATGGACGCCAAAATCCTCAACAAGATACTTGCTAATAGAATCCAACAGTACATTAAAAGGATTATCCATCACGATCAAGTGGGATTCATATATAACTGTTCTAATTGTATTGGTCGTAATCAGCTGAACCCTTTTGAAAAGGAGCTGGCCAAAGTGCTGAAATGGCTGGCCTGTCCAACAAAGAGCGCTAGAGCAGCACTCCTTGAACTTATTTGATCATGAAACAATTGAAGCTAAATCCAGTGGACAATTACTGATTACCATCTTTTGTTACCTGTCAGCAACATTTTTGACGTGGTTGATTATTACCTCCTTGTGCTAATTGTTAAGATACTGTCTCTCAGCTCCAAGACTACTTTTCTGTATTCTGTTTGTATTGATCATGATGGGATTACAAACTAGATCTGACATGGCTGCATGTTAGGTTCTGCCAGTAGGAGATGCTAGAGGGAGACTGAGCGTCTGGAGGAGGAAGAATGGGCTTGTTCCTTCTCAGTCACTTCCCATTGGCTTCCTGTCTACATGTGGTTCTCCTGAGTGTCAGGGCTTAGAAAAACATCTTCACTCCAGAAGAGACAGTTCCTTTCTGTTGCTGCATATTATTCCAGTTTGTAGTTGTTCCAATACTTACAGGACCCGCCTGTACTGGATTGAGTAGTGTCCCTTTAAAATTCATGTTTTGCTAGAACCTCAGTATGTGACCTTATTTGAAAATAGAGTTTTTGCAGATGTAATTAGTTAAGATGAGGTTTTACTTGATTGGCCCTAAACCCAATGACTGGTTTCTATATAAGAAGGCCATGTGAAGATGGAGGCTGGGATTGGAATGATATGTCTTCAAGGCCAAAGAATGCCAAGAATTCCTGGCAACCACCAGAAATTAGGAGAGAGGCATGGAATAGATCCCCCTCAGAGCCTTCACAGGAAGCATGGCCCTGCTGACTCCTTGATTTCAGGCTTCAGGCCTCCAGACCGTGAGAGGATAAATTTCTTTTGTCTTAAGTTTCTTTTGTCTTAAATTTCTTTTGTCTTTGTGGTAATTTGTATGGTAGCCCTGGAAAACCAACACACTGCCTCATCATAGCCTCCTCAGAGACATAAGCACCAGATGGCTGGCAGCCTCTTCTTAGGAAAAGCTTCCCAGACCACGAGGTCCCTCCTTTGAGCTCAGAAACGCCAGTACCAGTTGAGCAACACCTGCTTCTCAGGAGTCTGAGCTCAGCTCTGTGGGGCCTTCCTCTAAGGTTATTTAATAATTCAAACACCATTCCTTTGGTTCCCCAGCCCTAGAGGTCATAGTTTTTTCATTCAGTTCCTTATAGTCCTATCTTTACCCTCTTGTTACCTGGTTAACAATTTCATTCTTGATAAATATTTACTTTGAATTCTGTCAACTGAGTCCCCTCACTGGATCCCGACTGATAACATACCTCCCTGACACTCTCATCATTAAATCCCAATGAAATCACACTCTCTTGGGCCTCCTCTTACCCCATAGATCTCTTCTTGATCCACTCTGATGGTTTATCTCTTTTTTCCAGTCTCTTAACCTTTCAGTCATCCAGGGTTCAATCCCCCTTCCTTTCCCTCCCCTCCTCTCTCTTCTCTATCTATGTTCAGTCTCTTGGTGATCTCATCAATTCTTATGGCTTAAAAATCCCCTGTGCTGTTGACTCTTAAGTGTATATAACTTTGATCCAGACCTTTGTCCTCTGAACTTCAATTACATGCTCAGCATTTCCATTGGATGTCTGATCAGTAGCTAAAATTTAATGTGTCCAAAACCTGAACTCTTGATCCCTTCTCCCCACTCCCAATCCAAGCCTGCTGCTTCTGCACCCTACCCCATGGCAGTTGATGAAAAAAATCCATCCTTCCCCTCCCTCTCTGTCTTCTCACACTCTACATCAGGAAGTCTTTGTGTCTCCACTTTCCAATTTTATCTGGAATCTGACTATTTCTCACAGGACCTGCTGCTCCCAACCCCTGTCTGACCCCCCCCCCCCCACCGAGTTACAGAAGTAGTTTCTTTCTTGGTATCTGTTTCTTTCTTTTTTTAAAATTTAATTTAATTTAATTTTTTAAGTTCCATGATTCATGGAACACCCAGTGCACCATGCAATACGTGCCCTCCTTACTACCCATCACCAGCCTATCCCATTCCCCTACCCCCCTCCCCTCTGAAGTCCTCAGTCTTGGTATCTGTTTCTATTCTAGTTCTCTAGAGTCTATCCCAACATAGCAGCCAGAAAAGTCTCTTAAACTGAAGTCAGTTCGTGTCCCTTCTCTGCTCAGATCCTTGCAGCGGTTCCTCTCATACTCAGAGTAAAAGCTGAAGTCCTTACTAATAACCACAAGGCTTTACATTATCTGATCCTTTTTACATTTCTGAGTTTATCTTCTACTTTTCCCTGCTATTACTCTGTTCCAACCATTCTGGCCTCCTTGTTGTTCCTCTAATGTGCTGAGAATGATCGTGACTTAGGGATTGAGTCCTGTCTGCTGCCCTAAACATTCTTTCTCCATGTATCCTTTTGGATGACTCTCACCTCCTTTAAGTCATTGCCCCAATCTTTTTTTTTTATGTTTAGTTAGCCAACATATAGTACATCATTAGTTTTTGATGTAGTGTTCAATGATTCATTAATTCCCTAATTATTACTACAACCCACCCCCTTCCCACTCTGAATCCTCCTTGCCTTACTATTTATTTTTCAGGCATAGATTATCTTCTAATGAACTAGGTTATTTATTTTAGTTTTTTTTTATTTATTGTCTTTCTCCCCCTGCTAGCATGAAAACTCCACAAGGCAGGGATCTTGCTTGTCATTGTTGCATCCTGGGTGCCTAGAATAGTGGCTGACACATAGCAGAAAGGCAACAAATATCTGTTGAATGTTTAAAGAATGAATGTATTCGCAGATCTCTAATAGAAGCTCAAGAAATGAGCAAAACACTTGGGTTAAAGTAGACCATAAAAATGAGTACACCAAGGAATTAAATACCACCAGAGATGACCAAATAATCCAATGGAAAAATAAACACAACAGTGGGTTTCTTATGAAAAGCAGTAAGTGGTCCAAAAATGGAATAATTAATGTTTTGAAGTATTCTAATTTGAAAGCAACGGAGTGTTGCAAAATGTGAGGATTACAAAATTGTCCCTAATTCCAACAATTTGAGAGCAAAAAGGCTTTGTTGCTTTTGTGAGTTCTTAATGTTTAAAATATAATAATACCTATTAACATTTCTTCAACTTCTATTCCACCGAATATAGTTTAAGAAATGCTGCCATAGAATAATGAGCTGGCACAAAAGTTCACTTTTGCACATACACAATTTAGATATAACAAGCAAATAACACCTTCTAGTTTTCAGTTTTCTTTTCAGTAACATTTTCATTCGATACTGTGTTTGGGAGTTAAGAATTGATTACATAAAATACGTGAGGAGTATTTGAAAATCCATAAAGGAACAATTTTCTCAGAAGAATTTTTACAGTGTTTTGTTAAGATCAGTCATTTAAAAATGATGTTTAATTTTGAAAAACATAAAACATCTGCAGATCCCTTTAAACTTTACATTACACCTAAGTATGCAAAAAAACACATTTTCAGAAAAGGTCATGCACATTTAGTCTACACAACACAGTAGGCAAATGTTGAAGATATTTGGTTTTCAGGATACTTTTTTGGAGGTATTTGTCTACACTGAACCTAGAAAACCTTTGTTTTAGAGCCAGTGACCTGTTATCAACAGAGGGCAGGGAACTGACAGAAGATCATATGATGTGAAAGCAGCTTAAAGATTTTTTTTAAGCATTAAGAAAGCATTTTTTAAAATTCTTGCTTTGTAAAAAGTAATAAAAGACATGAAATTAAACAATGTATGAAAGTAATAAATTAACTTCTCTTCTATAATGTGGTCCATAAAAAGAGAGAACGTAAGAGTGGGGTCCTCTATGTAGGTAGAAAGAAGGACATAGAGAGAGGGATTGAGGCAAAAGAATTTGGAAGAGTCACACAGAAGGGCAATGATAGGAATATGAGAACAGAGAGTGGTTCAGACATTAAGCTTATCAGAAATTAGAGACATGGGCAACATTTGCCGAACTTGTTCTAAAGACATATTTTAATTTCTATATTTTTACATAAAATTTTTAAGCACAGGGGCGCCTGGGTGACTTAGTCAGTTGAGTGTTGGACTCTTGATTTTGGTTCAGGTCATGATCTCTGCATCCTGGGTTAGGGCCCCAAATTGGGCTGTGCGCTGAGCAGGGAGTCTGCTTAAGGATTCTCTCTCTGTCCTCCCCTCCCCTCCCCCCACTCGTGCTCTCTCTCTTTCTCTCTCTCAAATAAACAAATCTTGAAAAAAAAATTTTTTTAAAGCACAGTTGTCCTTGAAATTCCGTTCTTCACCACATTAGAAGGGAAATACCTTTCTGCTCTGGAAAAATGATGCATCTATATCCTGTAGAGGAAAAAAGGTTTATTTTCATTGGATAACCTTAAAATCATTTAACCTTTAGGGCGTAAAAGACCGAATTTTTATTTTAAGCTGAAGCTTTAAATTTATCTGTTGCTACTTGACCTAGGGATCAAATAGAAATAAAATGTGAGTTGAATACTCCATCCTAAAGCAGATAGAGACAACTTGTTAATTTGGGTAATTGCAGTGAAAAAAAATTGATTTGGTTGTCTGGCGTTGTGTAGACAAAGAAGAGGTTGACTGACTAACGAGCTACGTGTTTGTGTTGGCTTCTTATTTTCACCACTGTCCTGTTGACTTTAGAGGCGAAGTGATTAGCCCTAGAAATTTATATACCTCTAAACTTATTGATTAGTTTTAATTGTTTTCTTGTGGAGTTCTTAAGATTTTCTCTATCTAGTATATAGGAAACTAATACAATGGTTTGTGTCTAGAAAAGATATTTCAAGACAGGATGACTTAAGTCAACTTTGATTTTCTATAGAAATAGAACAACAGAGGTTACATTTTGTTACCTACTGTTCTTCAGGGGAGCCACTACGCACAGCATTTTTAACCACCTAACAACTGTAAATGGTGTCTCTAAGCACCAAATAGTGAGGCATTTTCGAACATGCGTGCCACAGAGGACTTTCTTTTATGTTTCTTGAGATCTTTCGGCAGAGAATGCTGTTGAACAGGAAGGAGGCCTTGTGAGCATGTCTACACAGAAGGCGTGCAGGGAGTGGAGGAGGCGGGACAGGAGCAGAGGAGGACATAAGGGGCATGGAGTCTCACTGGTAGCGTTCTCTGCACCTGTGGGAAGTGGGTCATGAATGTCCATGGCAGTGAAGCATGCGCAGAAATACACTTGGGTAGCGTGGTTGTGTTTGCATGTGGAGTGAATAGGCAGGGCGTTCTCTCAAGCCAAGGCATGATCCTGAAGGAGCCATTAATCTAACTCAGCAGACCTTCAGGGTCTGTGGAGTTCACGTTTGGAACTGGACAATAAAAAGGAGTCCTACGAGCCTCTGACTGGTAGTAACAATGCAGGTGGATCACAGCGCTGCAAGGCTGGCCTGCCGCAGTGTGCTACGGGGCGGGGGGAGAGGGGGGCAGACTGGCAGCCCGTTGGCCCTGATGCTGCTGTGGAGCTCTGTTGGTCTCCGTTTGCCTCTTTCTGTGCATTGGATGGAGAAGTTAGAAACTGAATTCGGGAATTTGGGGTGGAATGAAACACACTGGAAAGCGGGCAAGTATTGCCTGCCTGCCATAACGATGCTAAGAGCATGAGTGTTTGAAGTTCAGCACCACTGCGCATCTGAAAGAGAACAAGATGCAGACTTGGCCTCACGTGTGTTAGAACTGGCCTGCTGTGACTCTGGGCCATCCCAAAACATCGCTCAGTCTCCATTTCTTTGTCTATGAAATCCGAATGAGGATCCAAATGAGGATCATATGAGATAATGTATATGAAATTGCTTACAAATGTTAATGTACATACAGATGACCCTGCACAAATGCATATCCCTGAACACCAGGGGCAAGGGTTTGAACACTGCCTGTACTGCAATTTCTATATTATGAACAAAGAGAGGAAACAAATATTTGGGGGGAGGGGCAAAGGGAGCAGATAAAACTTACTGATTCTTCTTACATTTAGGAAACCTTTCAGGATCTTATTTAAATCATTAGGACCAAAAGCCTTCACCTATAAAAAAAATTCAGTTTAGAATATGAAATCATTTTCAGTCAGGAGGAACATAATCCACTTTACTATATTGTTTTTTGTAGTTATCGTTGTTTTCCCTTGCAGACATGGTGGGCTAGTCCTCAAAGCCCAGATGTCCCAAATACTCTGTTAAAGCCTAAGGCACTGGTCATTCTTAACAAGTCTTTCAAAATCTGGTTCACATACCCACTGGCATTACTTTAAAATAGAATCACGTCTAAGGTAGAGCCCACACTCAGCCCACGGACCTTTCTGCCTTCTAGCAGGCTAGTGAAATGGACCCCTTCCCCCCTCCTCCTGTCCTGGTCCCTTGTGTGTGCAGCATGCCCCACAGTGCTGTGTATTCTAGCTGGTTGAGATGAGGTTGGAGTCCCACCAGAGGGTGACTTCACAGGGAACAGGCTGCTCTTCCTTCCCTCTGTCTCCCATGTCTCTCCCACCATCCGTCCTCCTACCACTTAGCTTCTGCATGCCACAGGCACTCAGAAATATGGACTGGATTAAATGTTACCATGACCCAGGAGTGATTTTTTTTTAATGGTCCTTTGAATGAAAGTCCTTTCAGTAACTCACTTTTTTAAAAATCTAGACCTTTCTCAAAGAATCACATGTGATTTCCTTATGATTATAGCAAAGGTGATTATTAATAAAGAATACTTAAAATTACTACCTGTAAAATATGCGGAAGAGATTGAGAGAGGGTAAAGTAAGGCACACTTCTAGTAAGGAACCATATTTTTGTCCTCCTCCCTCTACCCTGAATATTACCAGCACATATTTCCATTTGAAGAGTGACCTACGGGACTGTTAGAATTAGATCCCGTTCTGCTGATGAAGACGGGAAGACAAAGCGAACCTCTTTCTGCAGAACACACTGGCCATGACAGAAACATCTGATGACCCAGTGGTAGCATCAAACTAATTTGCCTCCCCAAGATTAGACCGAGAAACATCAGAATTAATTTGCTTTTCCGGGATTCTACTGAGAGGCGGTGGTGTTCATCCTGCTCCCATGTTGTAGGAATTGCATTGATTGCGAGAGAAGGCCTCTGTCTTTCTTGAGGGAAGCTTCTCTTGTTGGCAACACTAGGATAATGTGTCCACCCCGGTTGCATCTGACTCCTGGTGAGGGTACACCAACACTTGTCCTGAGAATGCTTGTTCTGTAAGATATTTTGGGCTGCAGGGTCAGGTAAGTATGGATGACGTTGCTTTTTCCTCTTCATGGAGGAAGGATGCACACGAAGCGTGGATAGCATATCAAAGGCCCTGAGAAGATCTGTAAAAACAGTAAGAACAATAAAAAAGATTCAGTTTTGCTTATTTTAGTGTTCCATTCAGGCATTTGTTTTACAAAAATTTTAGAAAGTGTCAGGCATTCTTTAGAAAGTGCTGGGAATTTAGCCAAGAACAAAATAAAAGTTCCTTTTCTCATGGAGTTTATAGTTTCTGGGGATAATCAAATAATAAAAAAGTAAAAAATATATAACATGTCGGATGTAGAAAGATGTTAGGAAAAACAGCATAAAGGGTCAGAGAGTGATGATGTGGGGGCACTGTCTTAGATAGTGTGATCTAGGGCTCTACATGCAGGTGACATTGGTGAAGGGGCCAAAAGGAAGTAAGGGAGGGAGGCCGACGGTTATGAGGGAGGGGGGAGAGCATTCCAAGCAGTGAGAATAGCAAGTGTAAAGGCCCTGAGGTAAAAGAGTGTTTGGCATATTGTAGGAGGCTGAGGTGGAGTGAGGGGGTGTGGTAGAAGATGAGACCAGAGAGGAGATGGGCCGGGCCCTGTAGGGGCAGAAGGCTTGGGAGAAGTCCCTGGAGGACTCAACCCTGGAGTGATATTATCTGCCCTATCTTTGGAAAGGATTACTCTGCCTGCTATGTGGAGAAGAGCCTCTTGAGGTCAAAGGTAGAACCTCGAAGACCATTGTAATGTCCAGGTGAGACAAAATGGACATTTTGTCTTGGACCAGGTGATGAGCAGTGGAGGTCGTGAGAAAGTGACAGGTGTATTCCCATCTTAATGGTCCATAAACTTTCTTTTTGAGGAATACTTTTAAATATCCTTGGAGTGCATTTTAGAATACACTGTTGTATGTAATCAGGTGTCGATCATGTATTTCTGTCAGAGTTGAAAGTGTGTTTATACCTTCCTCCTTGGTGCTAATCTGTAGTGGATAACAGTGTCAGAGAGGTGAGACACCCAAAAGCTAATGGAAGAAATTGAACCGTTTAATTTTAGCAAGTATGGTCAAGGTTGAGTTTGGCTATTGGCCCCAGCAGTGTGACAGTTACAGAAGGCACTGGAAATCTGTTTTTGTTTTTGATTTTGTTTGTTGTTGTTGTTGTTGTTGTTGTTGTTGTTGTTGTTCTGACACAGGTACAGTTTTGCCAAAGGCTCTTGTGCACGACATGTTTGTTTATTTTTATTTCGATGTATAACGAGTTCCTACTATGACCTTAATAAGCTAATTCCTTAGTCTGTGAATGCTTTACTTGTCCACGTTTTGCCTGGTCAAATCAGTTTAGATCTCACTCTATCTCAGATTATCAGAATAACATGTGCCAGCACATAGCTTTTATTACATTATAAGACAATTATCTGTTTAGTGCTTGGATGTTCCACTAAATGGAAAATTCCTTGATGGTGAGCACCTGTGCCTTTAATTTCTCTATGCACGGAGTCTAGGGAGAGTCCAGAGTCTACTATTGAGTAGGTGAAAGTAGCTGTTAGTTGAATGAGTGCCTGGGATTGCCTTGGGGACTAAGGATATGAGATGAACCCAAACAGTCTCTTCTTTTAAAGAACTAGTAGTCTGGTGGGGTGGATAGAGGAAATCGACTTCCCTGTGACTGTTGCTCTAGGCCCAGATCTGTTCTCATACATTGGTAGAATATTCAGTAGTCCACTCAAGAGGTTTGAAACCAAGAAGTCCCTCTTGTCCCCCAGTATTTAACTTAGCAACCCAATTAGTGAGCTTGGAATTCCATGATTTCCCCATTTCCTTGGACTAAGGCGTTAAAAGAAAAAATAGGTCAGGGAAGGGAGGAGTACTTTAGGAACACCCTGGCCATTTATGTATATGTCCTGTGTAAATTATCGAGCAGCTCCTTTCCACAATGGCAGCAAAGGAGAAGGTTTTGTTGGAAGAGAGAGGAGGGCACCCATTCTTCAGTGGCTACCTTGATCTCGCAGCATTATCTTGCAGCAAGAGAGTCCTAGACTCTTATATAGAGAAGGAACTGAAGGTTACCAGAGGGAAGGTAGATGAGGGGATGGGTGAAATAGGTGATGGAGATTAAGGAGGACACTTATTCTGACAAGCACCAGGTAATGCATGGAAGTGTGGAATCACTATATTGTATACCTGAAACTAAATACAACACTGTATGTTAACTAACTGGAGTTTAAATAAAAACAAAACAAAACTTAAAAAAGAAAAAAAAATAACCAGTTTGGGAAAAAAGAGAGAGAGCCTTGGGCAGCGGGTGGTACACTGAATCCATGAACACTCCATTCTTTTGCTTTGCAGATCACGCCTCACACTACTACAACACCTCGGTCTCAAAGCTGCACGTGCATTTAGCCACAGAGCGCTGGTAGGTGTGTTCAGGAAGTCTCCGGTGCCTTCCTTGTAGAGGCCACAAGCAAAGGGAACAATGAGAAGAGCATCCCTGGGGATCAAGCTCTGGGGGTTTTATCACGTGCTCAGAGGTGCTGAAGTAAACAAAGGCAGCTGCTCTTGTAGCCATGCCCTTGGCAGCTTGCAAAAGAAAGTATTTATGAAGTAAAACATGGGCAAAGTAGAAAGAGAAAATATGCCATTTGTAGACCTTAAGGCGAGAATAGGGCAAGCCTGGGGGAGTCTGTTCCTTTCTCCTGTAGACATGAAGGGAGTTACCTGAGGTCCAGGAGAAAGTATTTTTCTGTTATCCATGTAATAATATGAATGAGGCAGATTTGATCAATCTAGCTCTGCCTTCAAATTGCATGAAAACTCCAAGTATACTAATCACATTGCCTGATGAGCTCAGAAAAGACAAGCAGACAAATAGACATTCCTCTTGGAGCTTTCCTTGCAGCCAGACCTCAGGGTGTGTATCTCAGCAACAGCCATAAACACCTCGTGAGTCTCTCCCGAAAGAGCACTGTGCTTCGTGACTCCCCAGCCTGGTTCCTGGCGAGGGAAGCGCAGCGCCAACCTATGATTAATGGTCATTTTTCCTTTCAGAAATGGAAATTGCCAGCATGATCGCTGCTGGACTGTGAATTGTATTTACAAATGACATCCTTTTATACTTCTTTAATTTCAAGTACACTGGCATTGGACTGAGGAAATACCATGTGCCTAGGGTTGCCTTTGATGCTATTTTATGTAATCCTCTGAACAGGACTTTTATTTTCCATTTTATAAGTAATGTAATTGATGATTGTAGACTGTAAATGACTTGCCTAGTGTCACAAAGGTAGCAAGGGACAAAAGCAGGATTGGAACCCAGGTGTGTGTTTGACTTACAAGACCACTGTTTATGTCTAATCATTTAGGTCATTTTAATATGTTGAGGACACCTGTTTGCTCAAGGGATGTTGTGGAGTTTCTGTTACCACTGTAGGAATAACCAGGTGTTTATTCCACTGAGATAGTGTGTGCATTACATGACTCTTGTAGTGTTCTGGCTTTGCATATAAGTAATTGCCTGACACCAGTATTTGGCTCCCTAGCCAACTTTTAAATATGTAAGATATGACTATCTAAGTTATAAATTGCCTGTGTCCACTTCTTTCTCTTCTAATTCCAGTGATGGGCAAGCAGAGGGAACAAATTAGTCTCATTTTATAGTAGCTCTGATGTGAGATTGAGTGAATATGGAGAAGAAGGGTAACTGATCATAGGTCCTTATTAAGTGCTTACTTGGTACATCTGAGGGTTGGATTTTTCTCTTGATTGCTTTGTCTGTTCTCAGGAACTTTTCTTCCAACTGTTCTCCTCCTTCCTCAAACTTGTCCTTAAAAACATTTAATAAATGCTGCCTTTATTTTGAAGTTGTCCTATTCATTATCAGATGATTATAGTCTGAACAAAGAATGGAACAGTTGTGAAAACAGGGCTAATAAGATACAGCAAAAGAAAAGAAAGTGTTTCCAATGTTTACATAAATAGGGTTTTATTAAGCTACCTTCTTTTAGATTTCCTACCTTAAACCCATCATACCTTGAGTAAAACCCAAAGTCCTCACTGTGGCCTTGAATTCCCTGATAATCTGTCCCTAGTCACTTTCCTTGTTGCCCCTCCCTGACTCTACTCAGGCCCCTGGCCTCCTTGCCTTTCTCCACCTGAGGCTATTTCTTGCTGCTCCTGTGTCTGGAAAGCTCTGAGCCCCTGGAGAGCAGCCTGGCTTATGGCCCTGGCCTTAATCAGGCTTCTATTCAATTTTCCTCTGTTCAGAGGCTCTCACCCAGACCACTGCTCTTAGAATAGCAGACCCTCCTGCACACCCTAACCCTACCATGTCCAATAGGGTAGCAACTAGTCAGGTGCGGTTATTTAGATTTAAATTTTTGCCCAATTTTTACTGGATAGCACAGACCTAGAACATCTCCATCATCACAGAGAATTCTGTGGGACAGCACTGGTCCAACTTCCTACCCTTCTTTCTTTATTTTTTTTTTAAAGATTTTATTTATTTATTCGACAGAGATAGAGACAGCCAGGGGGAGTGGGAGAGGAAGAAGCAGGCTCATAGCGGAAGAGCCTGATGTGGGGCTCGATCCCATAACGCCAGGATCACGCCCTGAGCCGAAGGCAGGTGCTTAACCGCTGTGCCACCCAGGCGCCCCCCCTTCTTTATTTTTATTTGTAGCCTTACCACTACATGAAATTATATATTTGTTTGTTACCTGTCTTGTCATTGGAAAGAAAGCTCCACACCACCAGGGACTTTGTGTGTTTTGCTCAGTCTCCTATATTCAGCTCCTAGCAGCTCCTAGACGAGTGCCTGGCATATAGTAGGTGCTTAATATATACTTCTTCAATGAATGATTGGATCTTTTGGGGGCCCTTTTTTAATCCCAGAGGAGATAAGAATTGTTGAGGGAAGTTGCTCTTTTCCTTCCGTTCTTCTCAGGTCTTGAAAGCCTTTTTGTTAACGCATGTGCTTCTGGGAAGGAATGCATTTCCTTTTCAAGTTTCCTTCCCATGATTCATAAGTCCTAGTGAAAGGAGCAGAACTGACCGCATTCACACTAAGTGGTTATTACCGCATCCCCAGATGGTCCATTTCCAATCTGGCAGCCTGTGTTTGATGCCAGGGGACTCATCTGCCAGAAGGTCTTTGGTCATTTTGTGGAAGAGACTATCTCACTCTTATTTAAGAGTAGGTTTGTGTATGACAGATTTGTAGGTGATTATGCCTAATAACACAGATTGCTTTGATGCTCCTTAGGCATCTGGTTTCCCCAAGGGGTGATGGCATCCTACTAGCTACTTTGGGACAGGAATCCAGGATACTGTACTTGTTCTGGGCTCCACTGAAGACACTCTGAGTCTGCTTCCCAATTCTCCCGCAGTGTTGCTCCTTTTAAGACTTGATCAGAGATGGGCCAGGTGCATAGAAGGGTCTAGAGAGGACAGCTGAGCTGGGACTGTCAGGGTGGTTCAGAGGCTTCCCTTCCTGAAGTTTCCATAAGCAAGCCTGACCCAGCACTTGCATCTCATCTGCTCTGCTGTATGATTGAAATTCAGTGAGTTCCCTTCCCACTGAGGCCAATGTTTTACTGTGGGAGAGAGCATACCTCCTGCCCATGAATCGATCTGACAGACGCTAAACTTTGTGGCCAGAGTGTATATCATGGTTCTGAGAAAGCAATAAACAAATACACAAATGAATTAAAAAATTTAAAATAGATATATTTATATATGTGTGTATGCATCTTGTTCATTAAATAACTGGCACAATATGAAGAAAATGTCTAAACTACACTGAGTTACGTAAAAGAAGACTTGAATAAATGTAAAGATATATTTTTGGATAGGATGACTATTTTAAGACTTCTAGTTCTTCTGAAATGCAAACTTAGTTCAATTCTAGTTAAAATTCTAATGAAAATTTTCTTGGAAAATGACTAAGAAATTCTAAAGTTCATTTGGAAGACAAATTAGATGGGATGCAAATAAATATTTGCAAAGGATGAGTCCTGAGGAGTACATGCACTAATAGATATTAAATTTATAACAAAATGATTAAAAAAATTAAGGCCAAATGGTATGAGGGCAATAGGAGATAAACATAACAAATGTAGCAGAATTCAAAACTGAAGAGAGACTAATATACGTGGGAATTTTGTCTCTCATAAAAGGGGCATTTTAATAAATGTTCCTGGAATATTTGCTTATTCATTTGTAAAAATCCCTTCCTTGTACAATATAGCAAAATAAATTCCAGAACTACACATTAAACAATGAAACTCAAATGAGTTAAAACAAATATGGCCAAATTTTTGAAACTTGAGGAGGGCCTTTAATACACTACTGAAGGCAAAAACATGAAGGAAGAACACTTTAAACAGACTATAAAAATAGTCAGTAGACTTGCCTGGCAAAAACACCATAGATGAGGTAGTTACAACATGTATGACAAAAGAAGTTATATATAAACAGTTCTTAAAATTCAATAAGAAACAGATCTTGTGTTCTTTTCTTGGGGCTGCTTAATAAATTACCACACTGGGTGGCTTGAAACACAGAAACGGCTATTCTCACAGCTCAAGGTGGCGCAGGGCTGCCCTCTCTCCTGAGGGGACAATCAGTTCCTCCTTGCCACTTCCCGTTTCTGGTGTTTCTGGGCATTTCTTGGCCTGTGACTACATAATCTCTGCCTTTATTTTCTCATGGCTTTACTTCTGTGTCTGTGTCTTCTCTCTTCTGTGTCTTAAAAGGACGCTTGCCATTGGATTTAGGGCCCACCCAGAGAATCCAGGATGATCTCATTTCAAGATCATCAATTTAATCGACTCTTTTCCAAAAATGTCACATTCATAGATTTGGGGGGTTAGGACATGGTTGTGTCTTTGGGGGGGCCACATTAAACCCACTGTGTAAACCTCAATACAAAAATGGGCAAAAGATAAAAGATTTCACAAGGAAAGAGATGTTCAATTTCACTGGTAATCACATGCAACTTAAAATGATAAAACATCATTTGGGGCACCTAGGTGGCTCAGTCAGTTGGGCGTCTGCCTTCAGCTCAGGTCATGATCTCAGGGTCCTGGAATTGAGTCCGCATCGGGCTCCTTGCTCAGCGGGGAGCCTGCTTCTCCCTCTCCCTCTACCCCTCCACCTGTTCATGCTCTCATCTCTCTCTCTTTCTCAAATAAATAAATAAATAAATAAATAAATAAATAAATAAAATCTTTTAAAAAATTGATAAAACATTTTTCTGTAATTTCAGCATAGGTGAGAACACAAGGAAATAGGGGCTCTCCTACAGGCTTCTGGAAGTTATAAATTGTCACAGCCTTTCTGAAGGACAGTGTGATATTATATATAAAAATCATCAAAACTAGGTTCTTCCTTTGACCTCATGAATTCTCAGTAAGATCTACCACAAAGGTGTGCCTCATCACATTATTAATAATACTAAAATAGTAGAAATAACCTAAATGTCCAATGATAGGAGATAGGTTAAATGAATTATAGTATACCATAAATAAAAGTGGTAGAAGAATATTTAAAAGTATGAGAAAATTTAAATATAAAATGTATGATTAAAGCAGGTTATAAAAGTGCTAACCTGTGGATGAAGATGGTAGATTGAGCACATGCTAAACCCTATTTCACATACATGGATGATATATCAAAATATTATTTTGATAATAAATAGCTGACCTCAAAAGAAAGAAAAAGAAATTGTCAGGTCCCAGAAATGGAAAGTGCAGACATAGCAGTGTGTGGGAGATGACACTGTGCCTTCTAAGTTGTGACCAGGGCATGGTCAGCAGGTAGGCCGGGAGCCAGGAGCACACTGCCTATCTCCACCTGGAAGAAAAGACAGTCCACAACTAGCTTGCCCTAGACAAGGCTGGGATTTCCACCTGAGAAGGAAACCCTGAGCTTATCAGTATCTCTGCAAATACGGAAATCCAGAGCTGAGCTACTGGTAGAAAAGCTAGTTCAGACTTTTGTGAACCCTTTGGGGCTCAAGCAGGGGCAAACTCAAAACCCTACTGGAAAAAAAAAAAACAAAAAAAACAAAAAAAAACCTCTCAAGGAAAACCTCTATAACTCCAGATTCAAGCAGAAGATTCCTCTAGAACCATAATTCTGAATTTGGTCTAGTCTCCATAACTATTGTTGGTTATACCTATTGATATTTACCACATTAGAAACTAAATCCAAGAAACTTAATTTTAAGACACAATGAACTGCAAGTACACATTTCATTAACCCTTAGAGTAATGATGTCACCACACATGTAGCCTTTGGAAAATGCCACTGTACACTCAAAAATGCAAGTGAAAACCTCAAGTAACATTTTTTCTATTATGAAAATTATTTTGACCTCGCAGATTCCTTGACTGGTCTTTAGGGTTTCCTGGGAAACCCCAGACCACTCGTTGAGAGCCACTGCTGTAGAAGGTATGTTCATAGCCAAGAATTACTAAACCTGTAATGAAGGCCTGCACTATTTGAGATAGTCTACTAACCCAGTGAATGGGAAAATTCATACCTGAAGACTGAGAGATAATAGAATAATCTGAGAAGGGCTTCAAATCCAAATGTACGGTATGATCTAAAGGAATAATATGCAGAAGCATCTGCACAGTCTAAAGACTGGAATTAGAATCACTAATTGGTAAGAGTGGGGATCTCTGGATGGTAGAAATGCATATGGTTTTTATTTTATTCTTTGTAACTTTCTGAATTTTCCAATTATTTCTTAAGGATGTTTTAGTTTTATACTCAGAATATTGCTGTACATACTAAATTAAATTCAGACACTTCTTCAACAGAATATTGCTCACTTTGATTCACTTGAGAATATTGTTCTATGAAGAGGTCTAGGACCTTCAGAAAAGTTCATATACCTAAACAGTTTTGTTATTTGAATAGGCCTGTAGACTCCACTGATGTGGAGTGGGTGGAGCTTTCAGCAGTTGCTGAGGCCAGCTTGCCCTGGTTTAGGAGAGCTATTCTCCATAGAACAAATTAATTGTGTCAAAATTTCATAAAAAGGGGGCACCTGGGTGGCTCAGTCGGTAAAGTGTCTGCCTTCTGCTCCAGTTGTGATTCCAGGGTCCTGGGATTGAGCTCCATGTGTTGGTCTCTCTGCTCAACAGGGAGCCTGCTTCTCCCTCTCTCTCTGCTTAAGCTCTCTCTCTGTGTGTCAAATAAATAAATAAAATCTTTTTAAAAATTGCATAAAAAGAATGTTAATATACTTAAAATCAAAATTTCCAGGCTCTCTCAATGGCATTACTTAAAAATATGCAGATATGGTAAATACTCTTCATTTTTGTAGCAAATATCTCATAAAAGATAACATTTTGTAAACTTAATTTCAATTTTTAAGAGACTTGAAATATTGTATTTATTTAAAAATATTATTTTAATGTAGAATTTCTGCCTTTCATCTTGCTTCTCTCAATTCTAATTAGTGAGTTTTATGGTATTTTTTAATAGATAATAATTTTTTAATAATGTTAGAATTTAGATTTTTTTTTTAAATTTGACACATATTTACACATAAGTTTAAAGGTTTGGAGGACAAGCGGCATCCTTAAATAAAAGTCTGATGTCAAAGATTTGGACAGGCTGGGATGATGGGTCTGTATATATTCCTTTATCTCAGACGTCCTCTCCTCCCTCCCCAAAGCTTCTTTTCAGAATGCTCTTTCACTGCAGATATACATTTCTGCATTTTAACTCCAGTCACCTTCAGACAGTGTTTCTATTACACAAGGTTAGGCTATATGAAGTAGCAGTGTAGACATTCTTACATAGTACTTAGAGCTCCTACAAGGCCATATCCATCGTCTCATTTTTCTCCACCGAAGTCCAGAGCTCGGATATGCTGATCTTTTTTGTTGACAGTTACTTAAGGTCCAGAGGTTTCAAACCTGTGCTGAC
Organism: Ursus maritimus; assembly: GCF_017311325.1. Taxonomy (NCBI): domain Eukaryota; kingdom Metazoa; phylum Chordata; class Mammalia; order Carnivora; family Ursidae; genus Ursus; species Ursus maritimus. The sequence goes on along the minus strand of NW_024426663.1, from coordinate 30,862,849 downwards.
TAAGCATTTCAACCAATGTTTTCTGCCAGAATAAGCATCTTCATAATCTATCTGGTGTTCTGCACTGTGTCTATTGGACTATGTTCTTTTAATAATCACCAGAGCATTTTATTCAATATAAATTATACCTCAATGAAATAGATCTTAAGCCTTTTTTTAAAAAAATCGTTATCTTTGGACATGTGAAACAGCCTTAATAAAGAGGTATCTAGTTGTTTACAATCAGCCCTACTTCCAATGTGGGTGGTGGCTACTGAGTATTGCCTTTCTTTCTGACACGAATCATAGACTAAAATGTGTATTAGTTTGGACTAATGCATTATAGAGTCCTTCAAAATATTTCTGGACTTGTTGCAAATTTTAATGTTCATGTCATTGCCCTTTTATTTTAATGAAGCTCTATTTTGTGACATTACTATAATGTCATCACATATAATTAGTTTTATGTTCTATCTCCTAAGAGATGGAAAGTGATAAGGCTCTCATTGGGGTGGCTGGTGTGTGCTGTTATAGTCCTGACCAAATTATATAGCACTGACTTAAGGTGAAACATTATTCCCTCTTCTCAACTTCCATTCAGGTACAGGGATTTCCACTGCTCCCCAGGAGAGACAGATGTGGGAAAAACACTTGCAGCTTCTCCATTTCCCACCATGCACATACCCTCACTGCCCCCCAAGAAAGAAGGAGCAATTTCTCTGCAAACTGGGGGAAAGACTTTGGCCTGCTGGCCTCAGCTCCCATGGAGGTGCTTCCCTAGGTCTGCTACTCCTGCAGCATGGGAAGCTCCCTGGACAGCCTTCTCTCCAGGAAGGAGTCCTGCATGGTGCAGAGTCCCATGACTGGGAAGAAGGTGTGGCATCCGGGATAAAGTGTGGGCACAATTCTCCATCAGCTGGTGTAACTGATCACCATTTGTCTCCTCTGTTGAATGTCTCTGTTAGATCCGAACTTAGGAGGCAAAGAGGGTTGTTAGGTAATGAGCTCCTTCCCCCAAACCCAACATGCTAGAGACCTGCAAGGACTTTTGGGGGTTTCTGTCATCCAGGCATGGGAGGTGGGGCTGTCTTCTTCCCCAATTCTGCAGTTTCAGATCTCTGTTACCCTCATGGGCTCCCATTTCTACTAATTGCTGGTAGATGTAGTCTAAGTGGTTGGGCTTTGGAGTAGGCTTGTGTAGGTGTGAATTCTTACTGGGCAGATTTCGGTTTTCCTGTCTGTAAAATGGAGATTTAAAAAGCGTATGACCGTTGTTAAGATTCCTGTTTTGTGATAGTGCCTAGGGCCGACGTAATAATGGGCCAGCTATTGTCATTACTCTGTGCACAATGGCTTCAAAGCTGCATAAATACAGTTATTAAAATGATGGACTCTCCCAGCATCCAGAAGATTCTGGAACATTTTGGTGAGGAGGACCTATCCCAGATCTTTTGATGATGGTGCTGATGAGGGGTAAAGCAGAAGGAAGGACTGGAGGTTTGGGGACAGTGTGGGGAAACTGAGAGAAACAGCTGTGTGTGTGCTGGGGAGGGTTGTGCATGATGGGAACACATGTAGGATGATTTTGATATCATATATGGTGTGAGTGAGTATATGCTGTGTGGCATCAATCATCAAAGGAAAAAAAAAGAACTGAAAATCTGTTTTGTGAGAATAACTCTCTTTTATGTGTATAAATTATTATTTGTGCAAAATGATTGGCACACACATGGAAATAGAGCTGATTTGTGCATGTCATTAAATATATCCGATAAACTGTGCTGTAAATATTATTTGGTTGTAAGAGCCACTTCTGTAAATACAGGTTTTAATCAGCTGTGGGTCCTACTGCTTAGCATGATTAGCAGGGCATCTAAACAAGTAGTCGTTAAACCCTTATTGTAGCAGATCCTGTGAATGCCCTGCCTAGATACTCTTGGACCCTCTTCATTGTCTCTGCTTTCCTCCCCTGGCTCCAGGGGCCTTTGCTTCCACCAGCCAGCACCTGTACCCCTTCAGAGGACCGTCCTTGAGCCCTGGGAGCTGCTTAGCTTTGGATGCAGAGAGTCAGAAGTGACCATAGTCCATCTTCATCCTGGGTGGCCCTTAGCTAACAATGGGTGGGAGTGGGAGTGTGAAAGCCCCGCACCTTTGCCTTGAGTGGGAATAACTCTGAGTGGAGGCTGAAGCCTGCCTCCCCCCAGGACCCTGCCTAAAACTGCCCGTCCTGCCTCAGTTGTCCCCTCCTTTACCAACTCCTCTTAATAAATGGTTTGCACCTGACTCCTTATCATGGGTTCTGTTTCTGGGGAATCTGAATTAAAATCACTTAATACATGTCACATTTTCTCCTGGACACAGCATAACCACCACTTATTAATCCTCACAGCACTGTGAGGTGGTATGTCATTATCCTTATTTCATGGAGAAGTACACCGTCTTGCATTACGGAGAACAGGCAGCTGAACTTGACTGGAGGTGGTCGGAGGTTCATTGCTTTGCCTTCTTTCCTGCCCTTCTTGCCCACTGACATCTTGTTTAGAATGACTACAGGATTATCTTTTGAAGTACAGCCACCATGTTGGGATGGTTTATCTGAACAAACAAGACCATTTTTTGGAATTATTATCTGTATAAAGCCTATCATGAGTGAAGATAAGACAGATTTAGGCAAAAGACTATAAAACAATTTTTGTGTAGGAAACCAAGGTACCAGAATGACCAGGAGGACTGTTACTGCATTTACTAAGACCTTAGCAAGAGCACTGGGTAAAGCAGAGAGGGGTAAGGGGCAAGTCTTTGGGGTCAGACACATCTGGGCTGGAGTGCCAGGTCTCTGCTAATGAGCTTTGTGACCCTGGGCCAGTTATTTAATCTCAATAAGCCTTAATCTTCCCACCTGTATAATGGAGACTATAAAATCTATTTTGAATTGAGGATTGAAGTAAGGATTAAATAAAAGAATTAAAAATGTATATAAAGTTCTTGGCACAATGTCTGGCATTGAGTACACACAAAATCAAACATTTTTTTTTATTAAAATGATGTCTGGCACATATAATGTGGTGTAACTCAGTGATTCACCCTGAAATAGAGGAATATCATTTGAGTCTCTAAGCCTCCATCCTCAAACTCTTTTCCAGCTGCCTGCTCATCTTTTCTTACTCAGCTCATGGGTCCTCCCAGCTCTCCTTTCCCCTGACTCTTAGCTCTCCAGAGGGAGGGAGGGACGGAGGGAGGGAAGGAAGGAAGGAAAAGGAAAAGGAAAAGGAAGGGAGGAAGGAAGAGAGAGAGAAAGAGAGAAAGAAAGAAAGAGAAAAGAATGAAAGAAGAGAAAAAGGAAAAGAACAAACATAAAAACCTTCCATTAAGACATTTGGCAAAAAGGCTTGTAATCACATGTTTATTTTAATTTCATTTTGCTGTCTTCCAAAACACAGGCCTTGCAGAACCATGCTTCTGTGTGCCTCCTGGGCATTTGCAGTTATTCAGTGGGAACGATGCACAGTCTGTTTGCAAACAAATACCTTTTTGTCTTTATTGCTGGGTTTGTTTGTGATGTCTGAATGAGCCGTTTAAGTGTATGTTTGTATAGCTACTTATCAAGTATTTTATACTGGATACGAAAAGAAGGTAGAAATGGTTATTATGTAACTCATGTTTGCAACACTGCCACAGAGTAGAGCTTGGGAAGTTCATGATAGAGGAGGACTCTCTCACCTTTATATCATCTCTCTACAGTGGTGGGCCACCAGAGGAGACAGCTCAGTGGACAAGTGAAAGATCAGTTACCATGTGTTCAGCCCTAATGTGAGCCAAGACATAGGCCTCTCTCAGTGAGAAAGAAAACCAAATGGTGGGTTACAGGAGACCCATGACTCTGGTATCCAAGACAGCAGTTTACTGGAGTGGCAGTGGGACAAGGGGTGTGCGTGTGTCCAGAGATGAAGAAGGTAGAGACAAAGCTTGGAGTACTTACAGGATGGGGTTGTGAAGGCACATGGCATGTGGCTTACCTGTCCCTGCTGGTCTGGGGGTGACCTCTGAAAGGACAGACCCTGACTAGACTAACCACATGTTTTATCCAATGTTTATCAAAGGAATCTGAAATCATTTGATGAACTCTACCCATTTCCTACTAATATGACGGTTATACTGGGGGGTTATGCTAGGGGGTTGAAATATTCTGTTGCAGTTTTGGGTGCCATATGAGTCTTTCTTATTTATTGGAAGGAGATATAGTGAAAGTAGAGGGGAAATGCATTTTACAAATATACTTATATATTTGCCTTTGCAGTGTGTGCATGTCTCTGAGCAATACTATTTTTCTCAATCAGAGTATATCTTTATAACACTTTCAAATGTGTTAGATGTGCTTTCAGAGGGGCCAGATGTCCTGTTTTACTCTCTGGGGAATGCCTGTGTATTCTATTAAAGTTCCCAGGGGACAGAGTTTCTTAAACACCAAATAATAATAATTAACAACAGTGAAACTGATAAGTATTGCAAGCGCTGATCACACCTGAGCAGAGAACCAGCATCCAGTGTGCATGTGGACAGTGAGATCAAAGAAAGGAAAAGCTATTTCTGTGTCTTAGTCTGAGGGGCAGTGAAAAGAGACCAAGAAATAAATGGTAAAAAAAGACAAGAAAGGAATAATAAATATTTCGTGTGGTTTTTCTTCTTTTGCAGTTCTGTTTTGACCCCAAAGTGGATGATGCAGTCAGGGCCGAACCACTGATCAGAGTCTGAAGAATTCCTGTCTTCGCATTGGCCATTGGTTGAGAGAAGATGGAAGACTCTTACAAGGATAGGACTTCACTGATGAAGGGTGCCAAGGACATTGCCCGAGAGGTGAAGAAACAAACAGTAAAGAAGGTGAGTCAGGCAGTGGACCGGGCCCAGGATGAATACACGCAGAGGTCCTACAGTCGATTCCAAGATGAAGAGAATGATGACTATTACCCATCGGGAGAGACCTATGATGGGGACGCCAATGATGATGAAGGCTCCAGTGAAGCTACCGAGGGTCATGATGAAGAAGATGAAATCTATGAAGGGGAGTATCAGGGCATCCCCAGTATGAACCAAGGGAAGGACAGCATTGTGTCAGTGGGGCAGCCTAAGGGGGATGTGCACAAGGACCGGCAGGAGCTGGAGTCAGAGAGGAAAGCTGATGAGGAAGAACTAGCCCAGCAGTATGAGCTGATAATCCAAGAGTGTGGTCACGGCCGTTTCCAGTGGGCCCTTTTCTTCGTCCTGGGCATGGCCCTGATGGCGGACGGTGTGGAGGTGTTTGTTGTTGGCTTCGTGTTGCCCAGCGCTGAGACAGACCTATGCATTCCAAATTCAGGATCCGGATGGCTAGGTGAGTGCCCTGCCTCAGTGAGACAAATTCTGAACCTGGATTATTTGTTGAGCACAGTTAACAAATAGAGTAAATACTTTTCATCCAGAGCACTGCATTTTTTCCCCAATGCTTTATTATGAAAAATTTTAAACATACAAAAGAAAAAAAAATATTGTACAAGGATGCCCATATATATCCACCACCTGGATCCTATAGCTAACATTTGATACCATATTTTCTTTATCATCTATCCACCCATTAATCCAACTTATATCTTTATGCATTTCAAAGTTAGAGCAATAGATTTTAACTTATAATATTATAAATGTTTTATTGGTTTCTCCTTTATTAACTTCCAAAGATATGCCCTTGGAAGCTAATAAAGCTATTATATGAAAACCTATTTGAGTACTTTTCTAAATATAGAGGTTAATTCTATAAAACTCTGACAAATGTGATTTCAAATTTCAAATTTTATGTATGATACTATGATTTAAATACTTTGGGGACCCTGCTAATTTTTTTTTCTATAATCTATGTGTATGTTTGCTTGTTTATCTCATAGAATTTATTCATGGAATAGATTCTTATCTTACTCATAGAATTTTCTCTAGATGACTTTTTCTATCGTTTTCAAAGTTCATACTTTTGCACCTAAACTGGAAAAACTTCCTCATATGATTTAAAAGTCTCTTTCAAATCATATTAATATCTCAATTATATGTGTAAAAATAATATGATCTCTCTATAAAATATCTAGATAGCAGATTTGATTTTTGTTTTAAAGTTACCATGGGGCACCTGGGTGGCTCAGTTGGTTAAGCATCTGACACCTGATTTTGGCTCAAGTCATGATCTCACATCTCTCACATTGGGCTCTGAGCCTGCTTGGGATTCTCTCCCTCCCTCACCCTCCCTCCGCCCCTCCCCTTGCACATGCTCGCACACACACACTTTCTCTCTAAGATAAATAAGTAAATTAAATAATTAAATTAAACAAAAATAAAGTTACCATGCCCTCAAGGTTCATGTTGTTGCAAAGCTTAGTTAACATTCCCACTTATTTCCCTTGCTTGATCTCACCACCCTGATCATGACCTGAGCCTAAATCAAGAGTTGAACACTTAACCAACTGAGCCACCCAGGTACCCCAAATGCCATTTTCTACCTGTTCTGTGACATTGCGACAGAGATATCATAAATGAGAAAAGGATTTATATCTTATTTAACAGTTGTTTCTTTATATGACTTCCTCCTAGCATCTATTTTTTTAGTCATTTAACTGAGAGAGATCCGTGGAAGCAGACTGGGGGGGGGGCGGTGGGAATGGGGCATGTTTTGCATGTTTTTGCTGGTAGACTCAACTGTGTGTTCAGCCATCAAAATACAGAACATGATTCAGAGGAGGGTCCTTAGTCATTTGTCAAATTGATCATTTCAGTGTATCGCTTGTATATCTAGCACTGTGTTTTGTCTTTGTTTTTTTTCTTTTGGTGAGCAGATATATCTATGTAAACCTGGGCATCAAAATATTTATGAAGAATTTGCAAAATCAGAACATTTTAAGAAGATAGATCCTTTAAAATACATCCACACACATATTTAATAATTGGAAGCTTAATTTTAGGACAAAAATCTTTTCCCATTATATGCTAGCTTTTATACTGGAAACGTTGCAGGGAAATCTAAACTGAGCTTGCCCTTGTGCCTTTATCTTCTTGGTCCTGAGTGGAAGCACAGCATCGCCCATGGTTCTCTTATCAGTCTATCCCAGAAACCTGTAAACCCCGATGATGTTACACACCCCTAGGTGGCATCCGGAAGTGTAGATAATGCTGTGGGACAATCAGAGCACAGATATTTTCAGGTTTCCATAAATGTTGACTGCTTTAGTGAAGTAAAAATGTGTCCCCAGGAGTATACAGTTTCCCTCAACATTGCGAGTCCTCAGCAGAAGAATTTTAATGGTTTCCTAACTGTGCCTTCCAGACTTGCATTTCAATTATTTTGCCATTGTAATTTCACTTATAATTGCATTCTAATGGAGTTTTTTTAGACAGGCGTTTAAATTGTTTTGCCATTTTCATTTCATCGAATAATAGCTTTGTAATATAATTACCACACTAAGTCACAGCAGTGGGATCAAAATGCAAGAAAGATGCATGACCCATGTTTGGTGGTATTTGGGAGATATAGATTTGGAAATAATTTCTCATTTGTTACTGAGCATTTTGTCATTTTCTCAAGGAAGATCAGGAAAAAAATATTAACAAATTTATGTCTCAGTTATTTGGGAGATAAATCATCTCTTGGTATTGCTAGAAGTTTGACTTCAAAGGAGTTAAGAGCATCCTGTGTGTGCATGTGTCTATGTGTATGGTCTGTGTGTGTATATAACATTGTTAATGGGCTGGGTAAAAGAGTAAATATTTAATTATCTAACAAACTGCTATTTGAGGGAGGAAGTGTAGTTGCTTTAAGATAATCCATGCTTTATTGTCAAAGTCTGTTTAATTGAGCACTTATTATGTGCAAAGCACAGTGTTACCACAGGGGATAATAGGACAAATAAGGACAAGGTTCTATATCCAAAGAAGTTACCCTCTAGTACGGAGAACTCACAAATGCCTGCAGGTTAATGGTATAAAGAAGCAAGTATCAATAGCTGGGAGAGAGGTGTTAAGTAAAGAGACTTGAGGCTAAGAGACCACATGAGGGGTTAGGACCTCACCAACGGAGTGTGGAAAAGGCAAGGATTTAAGTGCTATTCCAGAGGTTGGAGTCATCAGGGATTGGTCCTTGATTAATTCAGTTGGTGGAACAAGTGGACAGTTGATGAAAAGAAGGAGATTCATCAAATTAAGTAATGCAGAGTGCAGGTTTTCACATGAGGAAGAAGGATGAAGAGTTGCTTTTAGACTTCTCACTGAGAGATCCTCGGGGGTGTCCGAAGAGCCCCGCGGGTTACTCTCCGTTTGGGCTGGAGCATAGTGGGTTTGTGAGCCATCTCATTTAAGATCACACTACCAACGTCATTTAAGTGAACTTAACCAGGGGGCCAGCAGTGTCCTGCAGAAGGCCGTTTACGGGGCTGGTGGTGAGGAGGAGGACTGAGAAAGAGAAGCCGGAGCAAGAGGAGCAGCCAGGAGAGTGGGAAGGCCTGGAAGTTGTGGGAAAAGGAAGAGATGTGTAACTCTTGGGTGCTGCAGGGTTGTGCAGGAAAGGTTGCAAAGGGTCTCTCAGTTCAAGCATTGAAGAATTTCTTGGCTGTGCAAACAGCTCTTGAGAGGAGCACAGTGAGCAAGGCTACTTATTAAAGGGTTCGACAGCTAAAGAACACAAATTTTTAAACATCTTATCTGGCGTATCAGTGACTTCAGCTGCCGCTCTGATGTTACAGTAGGTTCTGTGTTAGGTTAAGTAGTATTTGTGGAGTGGCTTTATGTGTGGGGCATGGCCTGAGGCCCTGTAAGGGAGATTGAGATGAGTAAGGATTGGTTCCTATTTTCAAGGGAAATCCTGGTATTTCCCAGCTTTCCATGTCTTAGGGATTTAAGCAGACCCTGTCATCTTAAAAGTGAGGGGAGGAGCCCTAGCCGTGTGGGCAGCTTGCCTACAGGGCTGCGTACTGGGAGAGGCAGACTGTGGAACACACACCCCAGCTCATCATCCCATGTTGCTTTCCAGTTCTCTAACATTTTCATTTAAAGTCCTCTCGATTGGGTTTACTTCTAGGAGAAGACGATATTCTCAATTACTGGCAGAAATATACCACTCTGGTGTCTCAAGGGATGATCTAAAATTCATTTTTTGTCTGTGGACTCCAACAATATAATCACCTGCTGGTATTAGATCTTTTTCTGCCCTTTTCTAAAACCCTAATAGAGGATATTGTCTGGTTTTGTTTTTTTGTTTTCTGTTTTTTTGTATTTATAGACAGTACATAATGGCAACAGTCACAAATGAGAAATAGGATTTTCTCCAAGAATTAACATGTGAAATCAGCCCATAGTACAAAGTCATCTTAAAGAGGCAGAGCAGAAGTTAAAATAGAGGGGATATAAGCCCCATGGGACCAGGGGTTTTTGTCTGTGTGGTTAACTACTGTCTCTCCCCTACCCAGTCAGTTCCTGGTATATAATAGAATCTCAACAAATATTTGAGATGACAGTTTCTGAGATCATTACCACTTTGAGAACTCATTGAAGATACTGATATATCTAAAGTAAGAATGTGTTGTTTAAAATTGACTTCGTTAGTCATGGAGGACCAATGGGAGAAAGCCATAGATGCAGATGTTGGACCCTATTGTAAGGAAGGCCACATCAGCCTGGAGTCTGGGAAGACATGAGTCTTGTAGCAAAGACCTTGTGTTCTAATTCCACGCACCATAGCACTTTAAAGATTTCAAATTCACCTTTCTTTAGAATTTGCCCGTCAGGAATGTGTTTGCCAAAACCTGCCAGTCTTCTTGGCAATTCTGTTTTTTTGTTTTAATTCACCAAATGTCCATTCTGTTTTTTCCCATCTGTCTTGGTGAGGCTGACTACTGGGAGTCTGCTTCTGAGAGATGGGTCTGTTCAGCGCGTGCTGGTATGTCCAGTTTTGGAACATGCAGGACCCAGGTCCAGAGTAGGACTGGGTGGAAGTAGCTAGCACCTGGGAGGCCTACCTGGGTGGTCCCCTGAGTTTCCCGGAGAAATGTCCTATTGTCGTACATACTAGTTTTCCTTTAGAACATCCACAATATTGGCTGGTCAATTGGCATGCTGGACAAAAACGGAGGTAGACCACGAACATCAAAGCATTAAGAATATGTTTGTACATATGAATAGAATTTTACTTGACATTTTTTTCATTTTTGGAAACTCTTGGAAATTAAAAAAAATTGTAAATAATTCTAGAATAAATATAGATTTTTGTGAATTTAGGATATATTTTTTGGCTAGAAATGGAGCAGTGATTCTCATTTTAATCAATACTTGGCTATCGACTGTATCAAGTCAGATTATTTGACATTTGTACATCTTCTCTTAACAACTATAATGTTCATTCAACAAAAATTTGTTGAGCACTTGCTGTGTGACAGGTATGATTTTAGACTCTAGGAATATAATGGGAAAGAAAACAAACAAATCTCTTGTAGACCTGAAGCATGTCTTTTAACCTTTCTTTCTGTAGTTTCTACCCCTGTGGTGGAATTCCTTGGTCATACAGAGTTTCTCTCTCTCTCTTTTTACCTTGTTTGCCACTTATAAAGGGTGATCTCCTTGAAGACTGAGCTGGATGAATATGACCTGAACTATCCCTAATTTCTCTTTCTCCACCCCTCCATACACTCCTTTATTCTTTTAGGTACTAATAAAGGAAGATATATTCTTTTGAGATTTCTAGCTCCTTTATCTTTAGCTGCATGAATTTAAAAAAAACAAAACAAGCTTGGAGTTTCTGAGATACCTTTTGCTTTAGTCCTATTGACTGCTGATTGCCACTAGACTACAGGCAGATTACAGAAGCTGGCTCACTGTTCATTGAACCAGTCCTTTCATTCAGTCTGTATCACCCATTCCCAGTGCTGTCAGGTAGATTAATATATCCAAGTTGATAACAAAGTGGTGCAGTCTTAGCTTTAGTCCAAGCTTTGATCTTTCAGCATCTGGGTATACTCTTTATATTTTTCTCAGTTTTATTGAGAAATAATTGGCATACATCACTGTATAATTTTAGGGTGTACAGCATGATGGTTTGATTACATATATTGTGAAATGATGACCATACTAGGTTTAGCTAATGTCCATCTTCTCACAGGTACAATAAAAAGAAAAGAGAGGGGGAAAAAGAAAAGCAAAAATTTGTTTCCACATCATGGGAACTCTTAGGAATAAGAACCCTCTTAGCAACTTTCCTAGGTAGTTGACTCTTGAACAATGTGGGGTTTAGAGGCACCGACCCTCTGCACAGTCAAAATTCCCCATGTAGCTTTTTACTCCCCCAAAACTTAACTACTAATAGCCTGCTGTTTATAGGAAGCCTTATGGTAACATAGAGTCTATTGACATACATTTTGTATGTTACATGTATTCTATATTCTATATAAGACTACTATACTCTTATAACAAAGTAAGCTAGTAAAAAGAAAATCATAATAAAGAGAAAATACATTTACTATACTGTACTGTATTTATCAAAACAAATCTGTATATAACCCATGTAGTTTGAACCCACATAGTTCAAACCTGTGTTGTTCAGGGGTCAACTGTATATCATACACCAGTATTAGCTAGATTCATCATTTTTCACATTACATCTAGTACTTACTTATCTAATAGCTGGAGGTTTGCACCATTTGACTACTTTCCCCCATTTCTCCCTACTCCTTACCCTCCCCCTTTGCCTCTGGTAACTACAGGTCTGATCTCTTTTCCTATTATTATTATTATTATTATTTTTTAGGTCTTTGGGTATTTGTTATTGTTATTGTTGTTTTACATTCCACATATAAGTGAGTGTTTTTCTTTCTTCATCTGGCTTGTTTCACTTAGCATAATGCCTTCAAGGCCCCAACATGTTGTTGCAAATGGTAAGATTTCCTTTGGTTTTTTGGGGGCTGAATAATATTCCAGTGTGTGTGTGTGTGCATGTGTGTGTGTGTGTGTGTACACCATAACTTCTTTATCTGTTCACCCATCAATAGACATTTAGGTTGTTTCCATGTCTTGGCTATTGCAAATAATGCTGCTATGAACATGGGAGTGAGGGTATATTTTCATTTAGAATTTGTTTCCTTTGGATATATTCCCAGAAGTGGAATTGCTGGATCATATGGTAGTTCTATTTTTAATTTTATGAGAATCCTCCATACTATTTTCCCGCGTGGCTGTACCCGTTTACAGTGCCACCAACAGTGCACAAGGGTTCCCTTTTTTCTCCATGCAGGCTAGCACTTGTTATCTCTCGTCCTCTTGGTGATGGCCTTTCTGACAGGGGTGAGGTGATATCTTATTGTGGCTTTAATTTGCAGTTCCATAATGATTATTGTTGTTGAGTATCTTTTCTATACACGTTGGCTTTTCATATCTCTTTTTTGGAGAAATGTCTATTCTGGTCCTTTGCTCATTTTTAAATTGGGTTATTTGTTTTTTGCTATTGAATTGTAGGAGTTCTTTAAATATTTTGAATATTAACCCCTTATCAGATATATGATTTACCAATATTGTTTTCCCAATCCATAGGTGTTCTTTTTACTTTGTTGGTGGCTTCTTCTGCTGTGCAAAATCTTTGTAGTTTGATGTAGTGCCACTTGTTTATTTTTTATTTTGTTGCTTGTGCTTTAAGTGTCATATCCAAAAAAATCATTACCAAGACCCATGTCAAGGAGATTTATCCATATATTTTCTTCTAGAGTTTCATGGTTTCAGGTCTTACATTTAAGTCTTTAATCCATTTTGAGTTAATTTTTGTGAGTGCTGTAAGTTATGGGTCTAGTTTTATTCTTTTACATGTAAATATCCAATTATCCCAGCACTGTTTATTGAAGAGACTGTCTTTTCTCCATTAAGTATTCTTTGCTCCCTTGCCAAATATCAGTTAACCATATAAACTTGAGTTTGTTTCTGGGCTTTCGATTTTGTTCCATTGGTCTGTTTGTCTGTTTTTATGTCAGTACCATACTGGTTTGTTGAGTATAGCTTGAAATCAGGGAGTGTGTTGCCCTCCTTCTTTGTTCTCCTTTCTCATGATTTCTTTGGCTATTCAAGGTCTTTTGTGGTTTCATATGAATTTTAGGAGTGTTTTTCTTCTACTTTTGTAAGTGTGAACTAAATTTTAAAATGAGGGGCTTTGTACTCTAAAAGTGTAGGGTGCAGATTTCAGGATCAGCAGCTATGTACCCTGCCTAATAATCCCTTTGTCATTGACATCTGTCTCGGTTTCTTGAAGGGAGGTTTGACATCCACTGTCTGTGTGTGTGTGTGTGTGTGTGTGTGTGTGTGTGTGTGTGTGTGTGTACGCCCTCTGGTTCTGTTTAGCCTCTAGGCTGTCATAGTGATTCTAATTGGAATTAAAAAGTTATTGGCTTCTAGAGAACATCCTGTCCACCAACACTAGCAAAATCTTATTTGGATTCATTATTGCCAAATTGGAAAAGAAGACTCAATAATTTGTTGCCATTATATTCCTGGGTCTTATTTCCTCTGGTCATTCATATTCTCCTGAGAGAATTGAAGTTTCTAACGTCATAGTGGAATTGGCCCAAGTAGCCTGAAAAGATTCCTCCATCCAGAGAGTCTGTGATCCATTTTCACAGGATAGGAGTGAACAGAAACTCCATGCCACATTCCTGAAACTTGACAATAAGCAGCATTCTGGGATGGTGAGAATATGATAGTAAATACCTTTTTTTCTGAGGCTCATTGGGGGTTTTCTCACAGTACAGCTTTGAACCTGAAGACTGATCCTTGCATCGTGACTCCCTATATTTCTACATACTAGAACATTCCTGAATGAGGATTCTGATTCCATTGGTGGTCCTGGCCTTACATATCCTGATTCAGTGTGGAACTCTCCTTGAAGTCCCTGTAGAACTTTCCGACTGTTGTCAGTTTAGAGAATTTGTTAATTGCAGATTGGTTTAAATAAGGCAATCTGAAATGTTAATCACCTAGTAACTACAAATAATTTGGGTTTGCAGGTTTGAATTCCAAACATGAAGATGCAGTCACCCCCTTTCATGGGAAATCTAACCTCTCAATATTCTTACATAACAAGAACTTTTATAGGACCTAAGCTTCCTGAAGAATGCTTCAGAGAGTAGGAAATGGTTTGATTACATTCATCTTGAAGAGTTAATCTGATAAATTACTGAAGTAAGTATTCCCAACACACATCTTTGCAAAATGACATTCTTACCTTACACTTAGAAATTTCTTATTGGCCTTTTTAAGATTGTGAGAGAAAAAGTAAAAGAGGTCCTTGGGTATAGTTTTCATCTTCAGTTCCAAAATTGAGATCTCTTATCAAGTATAAAATGATGAGGACACAATGAGTTTTTCCACTTAATTTTTTAATGTAAGTAATTTGCTTAAAAACAATATGATGATCTTTAAATTATTTTCACATCTCTGTTATCTAAATACTAAAGATGATAAATTTTGTCATGTGTATTTTACTACATTAAAAAATGCAATCTTAAGTGAGCAAACATTTCTAAATGTTGGAATATTGCTTGTTTTTGCCATTAAGTTTATTTTTTCACTCTCAAGACAAAGCCTGGAAACAGAGAAACTGACAACTAAGAAACTACTGAACATCCTAGTGCAAGCACTTTCTGTAGCCAACTTACACTGTGGGGCTGTTACGTACAGTTGTGCAAGTTGTAACCTGCACAAAGCCACCTGGCCGGTGCTGGAATCCAGTCCTTCTTCTACTTACCAAGCCATTCACCCTGGCTTGTGGCTGATTCCACCTGCCTGTAGAAAAAGGTGACTTTTGCTAATTCTACTCTGAGGAGGCTCTTTTTGATCATTCATCCACCTAGACGAGCACCTTTCCCCAACTAACATAGAGGAGTTTTCTGTGCCAAGAGGCTCCATTACTTGCAGATCTACATCAGGTGATGCGGAGCCTGAGAAGATTCAGAAGGAGGAGGAAGATAAGAAACCAAGGTCTTACCCTTCCAAGAACTTACGGCAGATTCAGATTATTCAGAAGAAGGGAAAGATCAAAGGAAAAGCATATATAATTATATGGTGCAAATATAATTCAGTAAACATTCACCCAAGCAGTTATAGTTGTTGGGTGCTAAGTGTAGTCAAATTAGTATGGGCTTTATTTTAGTACATCATGTGCCTAGTCTCACCAGCTTAAAATACTTTGGGAATGTTGAGAAATGGGGGACTTTGTGTTTGTAAATGCAGTACATTTGAATGACTCAGAACTACAAAAATGGAAAGAGTAGCTCTGGAGGGAACACCATCATCAGAGAGCTTCAGTCCCTCTCCCGACCATGGGCATGCCTGTATTTATTGCCCAGAAATTGCTGAGTTTTGTTTTGGAAAAAAAAAAAAATAGAGAGCACCAGGCTCCACTTCTCGTCCTCTGGAGGCTAGCTGGTGCCACAGAGACTCTGGGCGGAGATGAGAGAAACCCTGAGGCTTAGAGCGCTAGGATAGTACAGAAGGGAATTTTCAGATTTGCCCTGATCTTGGACATAGCTGCGGTTTCCTGCCAACACTACCTGAGTGTCTGACATCTCAAGGGCAAGAAGTGTAGCCAAAGCTAAAGTTAGCAGAGAGGGCATATTAAAGAAGTGCTACTCCTCAGCCTCAGACGGAAGGTCCCCGGGCAGAGGCCAGGATGGAGTGCCCTTGGGTGGTGGGGAATCGAGCATGTGACAGGCTTCATACTGGGTCCACTTTATCTGCCTGTCTTGTGTTTTGTTCACACTGCCTCTTCTAGTAACTTTGCACCATTGTCCTTAATAAATGACATCGATATAATTACCATTTAAAAAAAAAAAAGAAAAGAGAAGGACAACGGACTCTGCTCGTTATGCCCCTGCTGAGGGAGTTCTCAACCAAACAGAAGACCTACTAGGCTGCACTGAGGCCAGGCTGGGGCTTGGTGGAGTGGTCATCACACATCTGTATGATCAGGTCAGCCAAGCAACATCAGAGAAAGTTGGGGTGGGAGGCGAAGAAGAGCACCCAGGGAAGAGCTCAAGGAGAGCAGGATGGAGCCACACCCCTGGGCACTTCCATAGGGCAAATTGCCTTGGAGGTGCTAGGATGCACTTTGCATCCACACGGCACCCTTGGTTTGTGCCCGGGAGAGTTCCGTTTGGGACAGAGCAGAGGATCAAGCTCTTAGAGGGGAAGTTAAAGGGACTGCTTCCCATTCAGTACGGCCCTTTGTGAAGTTAGGAAGAGAAGATGAGAAAGTTGGGCATTGCTCTACTTAAGACAAGATGTTAATAAGGTGCTTTCAAGTAAGTGCTGGAGCCCAGCTTTCTTCTAGGAGACTAAGATTTCTGTTGTTCTTTGAGAAACAAGCATTTGGAGAATAGTTGGTGACGTCTGAATGACCAAAGATCAACACACAAAATAAATTACATTCCTGATGTCTTTTGGTATTTACATTTAGGTATTTATAATGTTCAAAGAGAAGAGAAAAAGTTGTTTTAAGTAAAATCGTTACCAAGAATATCTCAGTCCTTGGGAGGTAGTTGCATGAACCAAAGTAAGAGCAAAATGTGTGGCCCCTTCAAAGAGGCTGAGGGTGGGTAGCATAAAGACCTGCTGTTAACCCAATTAATATGGACATAATGTGCCTACCAGAAAGGAGAGAACCGATGGTGAGAGGCCAAGTTTTAGGCTACCAGGTAAGGTTTTAGGATGGGGTCTCTTTACCCTTCCCAATAACTAAGTGAAACCAAATCTACCCACAGGTGATACCATAGCCATGAGGGGGAGAGCAGGAACTGAGGCATATTTGGGAGAAGTTTGGGGGGAGTATGCTTTTACCTCCAGAACCAAGAATCCAATTTACCTTTGTGATCTTATGCTTGGACTTCCCTCTCTACACTCTGAGACCATATGCTTATGGGTT
This sequence comes from Ursus maritimus, assembly GCF_017311325.1. Lineage (NCBI taxonomy): Eukaryota > Metazoa > Chordata > Mammalia > Carnivora > Ursidae > Ursus > Ursus maritimus. Next base: position 30,845,916 of record NW_024426663.1, on the reverse strand, counting down.
GCCATACTTGACTTCTGTAGGCTCATTCATGGCAAAGATATTTCTACCACACACACACACACCCCTTCTCCTGGGGATTCCAGTGGAACAGCAAAACACGATGTGTTCTGGCAATGTGAAAAGCAAGGCTGCTATCCCTCAGGGACAGTGCTTCCTGACAGCAATGAGCTGAAGTGTAAGGCAGCTACCACCTTGAGGCGGAGTCAGCATCTCCACCTTGTCAAGTTAAGGAAGGAAATGGATGGACAGGAGGAAGCCATGTGGTGGTTAGTGATGTTCCAAGTTGGAAGGACGGATGACATTAAATAATAAGAAACCAAATGTAAAATCAAACAAGAGAAAACAAATAGAAAGTAAATCATAAAAGAAATGCTTAAGAAAAAAGATGCAGCTTTGAGACAGTCTACAACATGGAAGAATCTTGAAAACCTTATGCTAGGGGAAATAACCAGACACAGAAGGACAAATGATTGTATGACTGCAGTTATAGGAATTATCGAGAGTAGGCAAATTCAAGACAGAAAGTAGATTAGAATTACTGGGGGCTGGACGGGAGAGGGAATGAGGAATTACTGCTCGAAAGTTTGAGTTTCCGTTTGGAGTTCTGTTTGGAAAGATGGTGGTGATGGTTGCAGAACATTGTGAGTGTACATAATGCCACTGAATTGTACATTTAGAAATGGTTAAAATGGCAAATTTTGTGTTGTGTAAATTCAACACAATTCAAAAGGAAAAGGGGAAAAAAAAACAATTTGAAGAAAGTTGTTTTGGAGGTGGTTGGGTGCTCATAGCCATCTTCAGAGATGGACGGAGTTCACCTGTGTCCCGTGTTTGAGGAGCTGCCCGGACTAGCAGTGAGTCCTGGACAGACACAAATGTCTTCCCAGAGCAGCTGTGCCAGCTGTTTCCTGCATTTTCACAGGAATTGGGGTCCTGACGGGGCTCCAGTTCTTAGTGGCAACTGCTCCTCCTGGTAGCTTTCTTTCTGACGGATTCCAGACTAATTCTGGGCGTGGAGTTTGCTGTAATGGCCTCTCACATAAGAATATTCTAGACTAATGAATTCTTGTTGAGCTTCTTGGGGAATATTTGAGAGTGCAGGGAGGGATTTGGATGTAGATGAATTATGCTACTTAAAAATCAGAGGGGAACCAATAATATAACCTAGAATATTCTGTAGGCAATTTTTCAGTAAGCTTGGAGTCAGGATAATAATTAGATTAAAATGTGTGACTTCGCTATGTAACTTGTTTGAGAAGTGAGGTACATATTTTAGGTAAATAAAGTTTACCTCCTCAAAAGTCAAAGCTCTTCTTATTTAAGCATATTTCTTAAATGGAAATCGAAAGTGTTTTATATTATTTCTAAATTTATCTTCAATCATTTAAATGTGTCCTGATGATTCAGGGTATTGATTTTTATTCTTTATTTAATACTTTGGTTTTTCTTCACCTGATTCAGGGTATTGATTTTTATTCTTTATTTAATACTTTGGTTTTTCTTCACCCCTTCCTATCATCCTGTCTCTGCTGCCACTTTAACTCTCTCTAACTCATCCCCTGATGTATCTGTGCTGTGGATTAGGAAACTAGATAACTAAAGTTGTTAAGAATTATCTGTTAGGGGCGCCTGGGTGGCTCAGTCATTAAGCGTCTGCCTTCGGCTCAGGGCGTGATCCCGGAGTCCTGGGATCAAGCCCCACATCGGGCTCCTCCGTTGGGAAGCCTGCTTCTTCCTCTCCCACTCCCCCTGCTGTGTTCCCTCTCTCGCTGGCTGTCTTTCTCTTTGTCAAATAAATAAATAAAATCTTTTTAAAAAAATAAAAATAAATAAAAAAGAATTATCTGTTAAATAAGAGTAAATAGACTATGAGATGGACTTGAGAGTTATTGGGTAATTGCTTGACTTTATAAATGAGGCTTTATACCAGATAAACAGGACATCCAGAAGCCAGGCTCAAGGTGCTATCAGGGTAGGCATTGGAAGGACATTGGAAGTTTTGCTTTTGGTGTGTTACTGTGAACTTTTTTCCCCAGTTGCAAATAGCTCTTTGTAAATCAGGCTAGGACTCAGCTGTGCCCAGTTATTCTGGTGAAAAGTCAAGTAGCTGGCTTAAATTATTTTTATGAATCAGGGCAGGGTTTAAATAAATGCTTTAAGAGTTTAGAATTAATGCAAAATAAACTTATGGTTTTGAAATTTTAACTTCCCTATTCTTGGTGATGTGGTCACTGACCATGATTATGACCCCTGCACCCTCTGTGTTCCCACCTTAAAGGGTCTTTGGAATGGAGACTCTTGTCACAGCAGCCCACTTGTCATTGCTCTTCAGATCATGTCTGGGGGAGGAGGGTGGAGGATTTGGGTGGCATCACATCCCTGATTAAATTGTTTGCTGGTTAGTGTATAGATTGCCTTAAACTCCTGAGTATGGTATTCCAAGTTCTCCATAACCTGGGACTGATCTATTTTTCCAAACTTTTCTGCCGCCCACTCCCCTCTCCCAGATATTCCAAAATCAGGATATAGTGTTGCCAGGTAAAATACAGGGTGCCCAGGGAAATTTGAATTTGAAATAAATAACAAGCAAATAATATTTTTATAAAAGTATGTGTCGTGCAACATTTGGCATACACTTAAAGTATTATTTGTTCATCTGAAATTCAAATTTAACTGGACATCATGTGTTTTTATTTGCTAAATCTGGCCACCCTTCTGGTAGTGGTGATAACAGCAGGAGGTGGAAGGATTAGAGTTTGTTCTTTGCCCTGTGTGTCAGACATCCCATCAGTCATTAAATTCACTATCTCAATCACTGTCACATACATTCTCAGACTTCGTGAATCAGTGCTAGGGTAAGCCCTGGGAACTGTATATATGTTTTATAAGCATTCTGAATGATTCTTGTTCAAAGGAAAGTTTTGGAAACACTATGATCTAGACCACTTCTTCTCAGACACCATATGCAGACTTCACTTGAGGATGCAGGTTTTGATACAGCAGACCTGGGGTGGGCCTGAGGTTCCTCATGCTAGGATGAGCTGGGATCACAGGTGAGGCTGAAGCTGATGGTTATGAACCCCACTGTGGGTAGCGCTGTCTTAGGCCCCTCCCCCCAGCCAAGCAGCAGCATCTCCAACATTATTGATAGTGAAGGTTAAATGTGATACTATGATTTTAAACAATGGGGCGTGTGATAATGTAAGTGGGAGTACTTCCCTAATTCACCAATATACAGCAACATGCATTACAAAGGAACCTTATGTAGCATTTTCAAGGAGAGGTTTTCTTTCCGAACAGTAAATCTCTTATCGACAGTTGAGGGATGCACATTTGTGCATTTTTTCTCCACTGAAATGGCTATTGATTTCTTTACCCTGGTCTTTCTCCTACACAGTGGGGGTCTTCACAGTCCCTAACCACATTTACAGCCATGCATCCCAGAATGGTCCCCAGATGTGCAAGGCACAGTGTGATTCTACTTTGTGAAATAGTTTCTCAGTACCAGAGCCATGGTGATAAAATTACAATGTGAATCCTTCAGGTTTTTCCTGCCTCCCGTGTAACATGAAATTGAATGACTTTTCTGAGTGTGGCTGATTGTCTCTGCAGAATCTATTTAAATCAGAAATAGGAAAAGTACTGCTGTGTCAAAAAACTGATTGGAAACTGGTAAGAGTTAACCAGACTGCTCACAGGGACAAAGGAAAGCCCTGCAGTGGGACTCGATCCAGCTGTAAATGCACACACCCAAGTGGAGGCCGATTATATGTGTGAGAAAGTGGTTGGCTTCTCCGGGCTTTCTGTCTGATCATGTAGTTAGCTACTCATTTTTTCTCATTAATAGGTCAGAGATGCCTTTGTGGAATGTAACCTTTCAAAATTTAGCAGTTTTGACACAGAAAGACACCAGCAGGGGTTCCCCCACTCGTTCATTCCTCAAATTCTTACTGAGTTGGTGCAAGACACTTGCACAGTTTTGTGGCAAATACAGAGATCCACCAGACAAAAGCCTGGGAACAAGGCACTTCCCATCAAAACGGTGGGGGGACCAGAGGACAGAGAGGTTAATTCTGTTTGAGGGAGGAGTGGTTTTTAAAAAGGTTTCAGGAGACTGTCATATTTGATCAGGATTTCCACTGCAGGCACAATGTGGACTTGCTGAGCCAGGGGTGGGCAAAGGGGGTTTCTAGGAGAGAGAATAGACTGAGCGAAGGCTGAAGGCAGGAAAACCATGAATCTGGTGTTGTGAGTAGATTGTGGTTCAGTTTTGTTGAAGTGGAGCATACGTAGAAGGGAGCACTTGGAAGGGTGGGTGGGGACTTACCTGTTCATGGAGACTCCATGAGTTTATTCTGGTACAGGTAGGGAGTGCTTGAGGTGTTAGCAGAGAAGTGATGTGGTGAGACCTCTCCTTTGGGAGACTGCTGTGTTTAGAATGGGTCCAAGATTAGCCAGCGGGATTAGTTAAGATTCATTTGCATTGAGTGGTCCAGTCAGTAGGTGTGGAGGGCCTGATTGTGGGTGATGCAGAGGGTCTGTGAGAGGAGAGGGTGTTTTCCAGTGAAGTCCTGGACTTGCACAACCCACTAGCAGTGGGAGCAAGGGAGAGGAACATACCATAAGGCATTGAGGTTTCATGCCCAGGTATTGTGTTGGGCAGGAGTGCATAAAATATAAACTGTACTTCTGGGATTAGTGGGGAAGTACAGGGAGCCTGTGTGTGGGAGGGAAGAGGGAAGAAGAGTTTAGTTATTGCAAATGCAGGAACTGAGTGTCTTAGTCACAGACTACCCTTAGCCCAGTGATCACTGGTGCCCAGTGATTTTTTTGTTGAGTTTGAGATGCCAACCAGACTCAGGACAAACTGCCCAGGAGGGCATTTAGAACTGGGTCCTGAGACTTGGCAGGGAAACTAGCCCTAGAGATGGGTATTGGAGACATCTCTGAATAGAGATGCAGAGCCCACAGGAGAGGATGCATGCCGAAGGGGAGAGCCTGTGGAAGAGAGGAGGGTAGTGACAGATCTTCAGCTAATCTTAGGGGTGGAGTGGAGAAAAGTCATAAATAAATCGTAGGAAAAGTCTCAACTGCCTGGAGGCCAAGAGCAGCAAGGGTTTCAAGGGGAGGAGGTGGGCATAACCGAGAGTGCTTTAGGGAGGGGGTGTGTGGCAGAGGAAATGACATTGGCCGAGGCAATAAGAAAACCGTTGCAGAGGGTGGAAAGGACAGATGTAAGATTAATCACTAAACTGAGTTTTAATGTCTATTTTTAAAGAGAAGGAAAACAAATCAGTATTTAAAAATTGGTTCTAAGGTACTGTAGTATATTTGTTTTGGATAATGCTTCTAGTAACATAATTATACCAGCGATTGGAGCAGCTGAAAAAATATTAATCCTTTTCTGCAAGGGAAAATTGCACATTTGTAGCTATTATCTAGTGCTCCTATGTCATTATGTGCCAATAATCACATCCAGAATATATAGAGGAGAGAAATTGGCAAACCAGGAGAGAAGTGAGTTAGCTGCTGCTATCTCACTTTATTTATTTTTCCAAATTGAAAACTGTATCAGTTACTGGTACCTCTGGATTTAACAATAAAATAAACTTTGTTGAAATGTTCGCATTTAAGCAGTCAAATAGTAACGATAAATGGTAGAGAACTGCCCAGGAGAAGGCAGCTCCCAGTTGACCACTCCCTTGGGGTGAGCCTCCGACCCAGTGAGAGGGTCCTCTAGGACTACACACTACAGCTTTGCCCCCTGGGTTTCTGCTGGATCAGTAAAGAAGCCCCCTGTTGCCTGCCCTCTCCCCACACTGGGCACACTACATTTATAGTGTGACGGTGGCTCCTGCAGACCCCTACTGTACATCACATGGTGTGTAGGATCCCTGATCACATTTTCTCAGAGTCACAGAGCGATGCGTTGTTCCCCCAGAAATGCGATTTCCCTCCTCAGAGAGAAATGAATTCTTATAGCTATGACACAGAAATGCATCCCGGATGGCCTGCTGTAAAGCCAGGAGAAGTGAGGAAAGCCAGGGGATGGACAGATTCTTCCCAGTATGGGGCAGGTGCTTCCTCTGACCCCTGCCCCCAGGGGCCTCCTGAGCTGTTCCTGTTTGGTAAAGACCCCAGCACTTCCCCCAGTTTGGACCCTGAAAGAAGTTCCCAGGAATAGCCTTTTCCCTAAGCTTCCTCACATCACCTGAATTGAGTGGGAGGCCACGCCTAATAAAATGTTAACCACCCCCTCCTCCCTGAAACTGCATCTGCCTTTGGCTCCTTCTGGAGTCTCTCGTCTCTTCTAGTACTCATTCTTCATTCTTCTCTCTGCTCCCTAGAGGGTCTTCCCAAGATTTAGCCCTTGGGACTCTGTCTGTATATGTGCTGTGATTCTAATTGCCTTTCTTTATGCATCATCCAGCAAACACTTCCTTAGCGTGGTCCCTGCCCAGGTCCCAGACTGGATCCTGGGGTTGTAAAGACATAGTCCCTGCTCTCAGGTGCTTACAGACCAGAGAGAGAGATTGGCATGTGGCAGATGAGGGCACCTAAGTGTCACAGATGCTGCAACAGGGAGATTCAAAAGAAGGAATGTCTAGCACTTTGAGAGGACAGGGCTGGAAGGATTTAATATAGAGGCAACATCAGGCTTTTTCTGATGATTTCCAGGCCTGTGGCTATCAAATGTCTAATTATGTATTCCCATTAGAATATGCAGGAAAGAAGCACAGGATGGTCCAAGGCTTTGAGGCAGAGCTGGGTTTGAATCCTAGATCTGTCGTCTAGCAGTCATGTGTCTTCAGGCAAGTTTCTCTGAGCTTAAGTAAACTAATCTGGAAAAAGAAAATAAATAGTAGCTTTGTCTTGTAGGCTTTTTAAAAACTGTGATCATCACTTTTCCAGAGCCTCTCATCCTCTGTTTTTGGTAGCCTATAGCTAGTTGTAATTAAAATGTCACCTTAGAGAGTAGCTGGGAGGATTCGAGACAATGTATACAAGCCTCTAATACTAGATGGGGAGCCTGGGTGGCTCAGTCGCTTAAGTGTCCAACTCTTGGTTTCTGCTCAGGTCACTATCTCAGGGTCCTGGGCTCCGAGCTCAGCATGAGTCTGATGGAGATTCTTTCCCTCTTCTTCTCCCTCCCCACCGCCCCTCCCTCCCTCTCGAATTCTCTCACTCTCTCAAATAAATAAATAAAATCTTTTTAAAAAGCCCCTAATACTAGAACAGTGCTAATAAATACAACCCTGTCATCGTCAGCCTTTGCCTTAACACATTTTTAAGTATGAAGTAAATGTTGTTAACTGTGTGCACCGTGCCTTACAGGAGATCTCTAGGATTTACTTGCCTTGTGTAAATGAAATTGCATACCCTTTGATCAACGCCACTGCCTCTCGGTTCCCCTCCTTCCCCTCTCCACAGATGCTGTCAACCACTGTTCTACTCTCTGATTCTCACCTTTCTAGTCTCTATTTTAAGTTCCTGAAATGGTGGGATCAGCTAGTATTTGATTTTTTTTTTATATCTGACTGATTTTACCTTGCACAGTGTCTTTCAAATTCATCCATGTTGTGGCAAATGGCACGATTGTATTCTTTTTTAAGGCTGAATAAAATTTCATTGTATGTGTATATACCACATTTTTAAAATCCATTCATCTGCCAATGGACATTTAGATTACTCCATGTCTTTGCCATCGTAAATAATGCTGCAGTGAACATGGCAGTGCAGATATCTCTTAGAAATATTGCTTTCACTTCTTTGGGGTATGTACCAAGAAGTAGGATTCCAGATCATATGCAGTTGTATTTTTGTTTTTTTGAGGAACTTCCATTATGTTTATCATAATGGTTGTACCAAATACATTCCCACCAGCAGTATATTAGGCTTCCCTTTTCTCTACATCCTTACCAACATTTGTTATCTTTTGTTCTTTTGATAATGGCCATCCTAACAGTTGTGAGACAATATCTCATTGTAGTTTTAATTTGCACTGCCCTCATAATTAGTGATGTTGAACACCATTTCATGTACCTATGGCCATTTGTATGTTTTTTTGGATAAATGTCTATTTAGGTCTTTGTGCATTTTTTAAATCAGCTTATTTAATTTTGTTTTTGTTTTTTTGCTACTGAGTTGTTGGAGTTCCTTATATATTTTGGATATGAACGCTTTATTAGATATATGACTTGCAAACATTTGAAAAAATCTTGAAAGCAGCAACAGTAAAACAACTTTCCACTCATAAGAGAGAAGTCACTAAGGAATAATTTTAAAATGTAGTGAGAAATCATTAAAGAAATTTAAATGCTAAATTAGAATACATTAGCTGAATGAAAAAGAAAGCATTGGGGAGAGACATGATACCTAGAAAACAAAAAGTAAAAGAGCAGATGTCAGTTTAACTATATCAATGATATTAAATATTTATGAATTAAACAATCCAATCAAAAGGCAGAAATGATCAGACTTGATGATAAAACAAGATCCGTTTTGACAGCTCACTTTATATCAGAAACGGTGGAGGCCAGAGATAGTGGAATAACATATTGAAAGAGCAGAAAGGAAAAAAAAAAACCTGTTAACCAAAAATCTTATATCCAGCAAAGCTATCCTTCAGAAATGAAAGCAAAATGATAGCCCTGGAAAGGAAAAATGCAGGGAGGATTTATTGATAACAGGTTTGCTTTACAAGAAATACCAAAGGGAGTTCTTCAGGCTAAAAGCAAATGACCTCACCCAGTAATTTGAATCCATATGAAAAAAACAAAGAACATTGTAAAATTATAAGAGATAGTATAAATGGATGTATCTTCTCCCTTCTTCTGTGAAATGATTTAGAAAGCAATTATACACACACACACACACACTATATATATATATATATATGCGCACACACACATATATATACACTGTACACATATATATATGCAATTATACACACACACACTATATATATATATGCGCACACACACATATATATACATTATACACAATATATACACTATATACTATATATATATATAATGTTGGGCCTTTAACTTATAGAAATATAACATGTTTGCCAATAATAGCACAAAAGATGTACATGGAACAAAACTGTACTGGGCTAAGAAAATAACTGCAGATGGTAATTTGAACACAGAAACAAACGCTTTTTCACAAACCAATTCTTTTTTTCAGAAACAAAACAAAACTCTTCTTTACATATTTGGTAGAATTCAGCAGTGAAGCCATCTGGGCCAGAGATTTTCCTGTGAGTGGTTTGTTTTTTGTTTTTTGGGTTTTTTTTGATTGCTAATTTAATGTCTCTTGTTTTTTAGACCTATTCATAGTGTCTGTTGCTTCTTGAGTCAGTTTTGGTAATTTTTGCTAGAATTAATTTTAGGTTTACACTAACTTAATTCCTGTGAGACAGAAATGTTACTCCTATATAGCTCTATTCCTTTCCCCACCTTGTTGTGGTGTTGTTAAACATATTACAAGTGTAACAAACCTAACATTACCTTCTTACAATTATTACATTATGGAATTTTATACTGGAGCTTCTAGCTAAGGCGGTTAAATTAGAGAAAGAAATAAAAGGCATCCATATTGAAAAGAAGAAGTAAAACTATTTGCAGATGATATGATCTTGTATACAGAAAATCTTAAGGACTTCGCTAAAAACTATTAAAACTAATAAGCAAACTTAGGAAATATATTAGTTTTTAAGAGCTGTTGTAACAAAGTACCACAATCTGGGTGGCTTAAAACAATAGAAATACATTTTCACATAATTATGGAAGCTAGAAGTCCAAAATCAAGGTGTTGGCAGTTCCTCTGAGGCTGAGTAGTATCCTTCCTTGCTTTGCTCGCTTCTTCTGTTGGCAATCTTTGGTATTTCTTGGTTTATAAATGCATCACTCCCATTTCTACCTTCATCATCACAGGGCCATCTTTGTCTCTCTCCTTTTCTTATAATGAGACTAAACATCTGGGATCAAGGGTCTGTCCTTCTTCAGTATGATGTCACATTAACTCATTACATCTGCAGTGCCCCTATTTCTAAAGAAGGTCACATTCTGAGGTATTAAGGGACTTCAGCATATCCTTTTTTCAATATGTCTTTTTTTAGGGAGAAGGGGACACAATTTAACCTATAATAGCAAGGTTGCAGGTTATTAAATTCATATACTGAAATAAATTTTATTTCTATACACTAGCTATGAACGATCTGAAAATGATAATTAACAATTCCATTTATGTAATTCCACCAAAAAGAATAAAATACGTAGGAATAAATTAAACAAATATAAAACTTATACTCTAAGACTTAAAAAAAATTGCTGAAAAAATGAGAGAACCTAAAAAAATGGAAAGACATCCTATCTTCATGGATTGGAAGACACTATTGTTAAGATGGCAATATTCCTAACTCTATTCTACAAATTCAACAACAAAACAATCCAGCTAGCTTCCCTATAGAAATTACATACCAATTCTAAAATTCATATGGAACTTCCAGGGACAGATAACCAAACAATCTCAAAAAAGGACAACAAATTAATTAATAAACTGTTATTTAAAATCTAGGGGCATTTACAATTTCAAGACTTACTACAAAGTATCAGTGATCAAAACTGTGTGGTACTGGCACAAGGTTAGACATACATATCAGTGAAATAGAATTAAGAGTCCAAAAATAAACATACTTCTGTAATTAACTGATTTTCAACAAATGGCCAAGACCATCCAATGTGGAAAGAATGGTCTTTTCAACAAATGGTGCTGGGACAACTGGATGGCTGCCTGCAATAGAATGAAATAAAACCCTTACCTCATGCCAAATGCAAAGATTAACACAAAATGGATCAAACACTTAAATGTCAGGTATAACTATAGAACTCTTAGAAGAAAATGAAATCTTTATGACCTTTGTTTTGACAAAGGATTCTTAGACATGACAATAAAACACAAGGAACAAAAGAAAAAAATAAACTAATTAGGCTATCAAAATTAAAAACATTTTTTGCTTCCAAGCACAACATCATGAAAGTGAAAAGACAACCCATAAAATGGGAGAAAATATTTTGAACCATGTATCTGATAAAGGACTTGTGTCCACAATATATAATGAGAAGACAACCCAATTAAAAATGGGCAAAAGACTTGCACAGACATTTCTTCAAAGAAGATTTCTGAATGGCCAATAAGCACATGAAAAGATGCTCAACATCATTAGTCATAAGGAAATGCAAATCAAAACAAGATGAGATACCATTTCACACCCACCAGGTTGGCTAGAAATAAAAAATTAGATGATAACAATAAGTGTTCACAATGATTTGGAGAAATTGGAACCCTCAATGCTAGGGGGAATTTAAATGCAGGCACTTTGGTAAAAAGTATGGAAGTTTCTCACATGGTTAATAAAGTTATCATATGATCCAGCAATTCTACTTTTAAGGTGTACACCCAAGAGAAGTGAAAATCAAAGCCTATACAAAAGCTTGTACATGAATGTGTATAGTAATATTATTGATTATAAAAGGTGGAAACAACTCAAATGTCTATAAACTGATGAATGAATAAATAAAATTTGGTGTCAAATGATGGAATATTATGTGACCATGAAAAGGAATGAAGTACTTACAAGCTACAATCTAGATGAACCTTGAAAATATTATGCTAATTGAAATAAGCCAGTTACAAAGACCACATATTATACCATTATTCCATTTTTATGAAATGTCCAGCATAGGCAAATTTATAGGTACAGAAAGTAGATCATTTGTTGTTTAGGGCTAAAGAGAATGAGGGCAATAGCTGAAGGCTACAAAGGGTTTTTTTTGACATGAAGACATGTTCTAAAGTTGACTGTGGTGATGGTTGCACAAATCTATGAATATACGAAAAACCATTGAATTTTATACTTTAAGTAGAAGAATTGGCTAGTATGTGAATTATATCTCAATAAAGCTGTTTTTAAAAAACAATAGACATGTAAGGTTGTTTGGAAAATTGACTGGCTTGCTTTGTAAAGTTAAGTCAAGTATGTGTGCAGTGGCCTTTTATGATGTATTTTAATGACTGTATAAAATGCAGGACAGAAACAAGAAAATGGTGGGATCTTATCACCTGATTCTCCAATATTAAATCAAACCTGTTACTCAGCTCTGTTAGCTGTAGACTACATTTTCATGTCATTGATCATTTTACTGAAGCTCTTTGCAGTCTATATGGATGCTCTTGGATAATTTGGTTTAGAGTATTAAGCTCTATGAGCCAGTAGGTTAATAAGATTTTAACAACACTGAAGATATAAGAAAATTTCATTGACACAGTGATGGGAAGAGGCACCATCAGATAATGGTATTTTTGAGGCCCTGCTGACCCTTTAGCCCTGGTAATACTTTCTGTCTTTTTTACCTGAAATGTTTAATGACTGCTTCCAAGGAAATGGCTGTACATTTTATTATTGCTTTTATTTTCATATAGTGACTTAGTAATATATATATATATATATATATATTTTTTTTTTTTTTTTTTTTTTAGCACCCACAGTACATACCTGCTATATGGAGCACATGAAAGGCAGGTACTTATTCATTAGGGCCTTTAGGCTGGGAATCAGAGCCCAGGGTTTCTTCAGTATCAGGCTACTGATTAGTTTTGTCCAGACCCATCTGTGGAATCCCAAGATTGTGCCAGAGGTTTCCCAACGATCTTATCACCCCTGGCCTTCTAGGATGCTGAGATTCTATGAATGATGAATTTTCTCTTTGGATCTTAAGCAGAAGAAAGTTGTAAAAATACAACATGTATGTTACATAGCATCCTATCAATATTTGGATAGCAGTGACATTTCTGGGAAGTTAACTGGTTTATGTGGACTGAGCCTTGGTATATTTCATGGGACACAAAGTATGACTTGCTTGATCCTGTCTTTTTTTTTATGATTTATTTATTTATTTATTTGAGAGAGCATGTAAGCAAGCATAAGCGGGGTGTGGGAAACAGAGGGAGAGGGAGAAGCAGACTCCCTGCTGAGCAGGGAGCCTGACATGGGGCCCGATCCCAGGACCCTGAGATCATGACCTGAACCAAAGGCAGACGCTTCACCGACCAAGCCACCTAGGCACCCCTGGGTGATCCTGTCTTTTCACCATGGATTCCTGTGCTCCCACACCTCTTTACCAGTCTGTAATCTGACAGCACTGTTTCCCAAACTGGATCCTGTGAAGTATTAAAGTCTTTACCAGAGGACTTCTCACAGCCTTTAATATGCGAATTGAGACAGTTAACAACATTTCCCAAGTGATTTGGCTGTAAACCCTTTGTTTCATGGAGTATACTTCAATGAACTGGAATTCAGAGGAATCCAGTTTTCAGGCCTCTGCCTTGGACGCCTGTGAACCAGTGTCAAAATTCACTGCCTCCAGGAAACATCTTTGGTTGCTCTGTATTTATACATCCTTGGGTCACCAGTGCTGACCACATAGTTATTATTCAAAAAACCTTTGTGGAATTAGGGGCACCTGGGTGGCCAAGTCAATTAAGTGTTCGACTCTTGATTTCGGTTCAGATCATCTCAGGGTTGTGAGATTGAGCCCCCCTTTGGGCTCCATGCTGGGCGTGAGGCCTGCTTGGGATTCTCTCTCCCTCTCCCTTTGCCTCCCACCCCTGCTCACTCTCTCTCTCTCCAAAAAAAAAAAAAAAAACTGGTGGGATTAGTGATGGAATGAACAAATGATACATACACGAGTATGTACCTGGACCATACCTCCTATTCTCCCTTCTAGTCAACATTTATGTATTAAGCTTGCATAATATAAATGAGCTCTGCTTGCTAGTGATTTTCCCCAGGAGTTTTGGGTTTGAGAGCTGAAGGATGCTGTCACCTCAGCTAGTTCGTAACCCTCTTCAATGGTACCATGTACTTCATTAGTGGTGTTGGCCTGACCTTGCCCCAATCCCATCTTGGCTCTTCATTAGCCCTGCAATTTCAGCCTTAGGAGCAGACCTTCTCCTCTGCAAGACCTTTCTCTCACACAGATCAAACACTAAGAATTTCAAAATGAAAACCAAATTAGACCTATGATGGCTGCCATTGTAAATGTTCTACTGCAAGGCCAGCAGCTTCTTTGGACTCTTGAACCTCACGCTTTGCTCCCTGTCCTAAGAAGAAGGAATTGACTATTTTGATTTTCTGTAAACTCTCACTCAGAGTATATGGAAGAAACCTCTGCAAATGCAAAGAAAGATTCTGGAAGCCCCTTGGGTTAGGTATAGTAGGGCAGACACTGATGTGGGAAAGGGTCCTGACTGGTATACACCCCTCCTATAGTCTTCATAGGTGTGCCATAAATACTTGAACTTTACTGTCTTTTGAGAATTGGGGAAACGTGTTCACCCATTGTTGTCTTTTCTCAGCAAAGATGGAGATTGTCAACACCTTAACTCAATTGTCAAGTCCAAGTAAAAATATCCAACCACCTCCTTTCTTAAAGCCCTCAAAGCACTCAAGTCATATGAGAATAATTATTTTTTAAGGTGCCATGTTTTCTTTAAATAATCTTATTTAGAAATATTAAAAGTTACTTTACTGGCTTCTCTGATACTTTTCAGGAACTCATGAATTGTTAGAGAATTGCTCCGTTCCTTTTTCAGAGAGTCTCAAGATCACATTCCGTGCAATAGCCTCGTACGCAGGGACTGCTGTTCATGTGAAGAAGAAATTATGATCTGCACAGTAGAGTAAGAACTATAGCATAGAAAATAATTGCCAAAAGAAAAAACAACCAGATTTGATTGATGTGATCCATTTAATTTGCAGGTCACCCCCATTTTATGTGCCCACTGTTTGAGTTCTGTCACAGGAAGACAAATCACAGGTTAAATCATGTGACTTATCCAGTTTTCTTTGGTTTTTCAATACCAAGCTTTTTTAAGCTTGACACTAAATTCCATATGATTTTTTGCTTTAAGAATGCAATGGAAATGAATTCTAGTTTTGGCACTCTGCATGTCTTTTTTTGTCCCTTCTTGGGACATGCGGCAGCTGGGAATGGATATACATATTTATAAATCATTTTTAAAGTACTTTGCAATTCGTAAGAAGTTGCAAAAATAGTACAAAGAGTTCCTGTGTACCCTTCATCCAGTTTCCCTCAATATAATACCAAATAAAAGCTTAGTATATTGTCAAAATAGGAAATTGACATTTCTGTGGTACTGTTAACTCAAATACAGACCTTATTTAGGCTTCAGACAGGTGTTTTGGTTTTTTTACATCTGTTCTTTATTTTGTATTTGTGTGGGGGTATAGTTGTAAGAAATTTTTATCATGTATATAGATTTGGGTAACCTCACCACACAATAAGGGTCCAGAACTGTTCCATCACCACCAACAAACTGCCTCAAGCTACCCCTTTCTCGTCAGTCACACCATCTCCCCAGCCCAACTCCTGGCAACCCACTGATCTGCTCTGCATCTCTATAATTTGGTCATTTTGAGAATGTTATAGAAATGGAATCACGAAGTATGTAACCTTTGGAGATTCCTTTTTTGTTTTTCCGCTCAGCATAATGCCCTTGACATCCATCATTGGTTATGTGTATTAATCATTTGTGCCTATTTATTGCTGAGTAGTAGGTGTAATATCTGTTGAGCTGGGGAGGTGGTGGTGTTTGTTTGTTTGCTTTTTGTAGGTTAAGACCAAAGTCAAAAAGACCAAGCCAGTAGCTGAGTAGATTCAGGAACTACTCAGTGCAGTGAGGTTAAGATCGGGTGAGAGGCAGCAGGACAGGCCCGGGCAGAGAGCAGGTATGGAATCAAGATTTACAGCAAGAGGAATAAGGCCATGCTGCCCTGCCCAGGAAAGCGATATCCGCAGCAGAGATGTGCCAAGAATCAAATCACAGTCTAGAACCAGGTGTGGCCGGAAGGAAAGCCTGGCGGGGGGGCAGAGTGGGAGTGGGTAATAAATGCCCACTGTCTCCTCCACCTGTCCTTGGCTAACCCCAGAGCTTCCTGGCCACTGTTCTCCCCGTGTGTCCTGATTTTGTTTCTGCCCTGCAGTATCTTGTGTTAATATCATACCCAGAATAGAAATGAAGATAAGGAGTAGGGTGTAAATACCCTCATAGGTAAGAGTTTGAGGTATTTTTTCCAAAATAAAGGAAATTCAGATCAGTTGGCCTAGCCCATAAGAACACAGCAGAATTCCACATCCCTGCCCTGTGGAATCTGAGGTGATTTGGCTCAGATTCCAAAACCTGTTAAAGGTGGGGAAGGTGGAAGAAGTAGAAACTGGGTTTCTTAATTTCAAGTTTATAATTAGAACCAACAAACCCCTATTCGAGCCATTAAATATCTTTGCTTAGCGCAGATCTGATAGTAAAGTTATAAACTTGCAACAAATGAAAATAAAAGACCTCTTTGTAGAAATCATCATTTGATATTATGGTAAATAAATCCTGCAAATATCTGTGAGCTGGGGTCAAACCAATAGACAACTGTTCCTATTAAATGCTGCCTTAGAAAATATTTCATTGAGGGGCACATGTGCGGCTCTGTCGGTTAAAGGTCTGACTCTGATTTCAGTTCCGGTCATGATCTCAGGATGGTGAGATCGAGCCCTGCGTTGCGGTCTGTGCTGGGCATGGAGACTGCTTGGGATTCTTTCTCTGCCTCTCCCTCCCCCCAAAAAAAAAAGAAAAAGAGAAAGAAAATGTTTCATTGAGTTATTTTCCCCCTCACCTTCAAGTTTGGAAATGTGGCAGTATGTGGACCCGCATCTATGCTCCTTCCACAAAATCATAGAAATGATTTGGATTGTGTTGGCAAACAATAGAGTCCTTGTTTAAGGCATCCACAAACCTTGTTCTCTTTAACACCACAGGCCCAAGCCTTCTATAGTGGAGCTGTTTTCCCACTTAAATAGAAACCAGTGTCAAGGTAAAGTTTGCCAGTGTAAAGGGTTCTTCTCCTAAGAAGAAATGATCAGGCATGGGGTTCATGACATAGGAGGTCTCTTCCTTACTTGATATACATGATGCAGAATTAGTACATTGAAAGAAAGTCAAGCCACATCAATTTTATTTCAGTGAGTTGTGTTCAGTGAGCAGTATCCTGCTTTTGTGTCCCATGCTTAGCGAACCCCTACATAATTATTTCGTGACCCTCTCCGGTAAAGCTTAAGACATTTTCACATTTGATCCTGCTACAAAAAGGAAAACAGACGAGCCTGCCAATAAACAGTGGTAATATTGACCTGACAGGTACCCACTATTAATACGTGTACCTACACCTTTAGACGCAGGCAAATTTACTTTATTGAATTCTATTCCTGGTTTTATTGCCAAACTGCTAGGACCAAAGAAAGCTTTAGCTGTAAGTTTTCACTTGTAAAATGAGTGTTTGACTCAATATCTCATGTCCCTTCTAGCTCTCTGTCTTCCGAGGCTTTGTGTCTTGGTGGCCCTGAATGTCACTGAGTAGTAGGAAGAGAAAAGTTCCAAGTTGCCATGACTCTTTCAGAGTTGAGTGTGTGCATTGACATTATTTTTGTGAAGATAAAATAGGAAGACATTTTTTTTTGTGAAGATAAAATAGCTTGTCTTTACAAATGGGGAAACACAGGATAATAATAGTGGCAAATACGTAGTTTTACTATGTGCCAGAAAGTTCTGAGCACTGTACAAGAAAGTTCTGAGCACTGTACAAGATTTAACTTGTTTTATCTTATTAGTAACCCTATGAGGAGCCTCCTATTATTATCCCTGTATTACAAACAATGAAACTGATGCCCAGAGAGGTTGGTTTGTCTGAGGTCACATGGCTTGTAAATGTCAGAGTCTGGATAAAAAGCATACAGTCCTTCCTGCTCCACTGAGTGGCTGGGGTGGGTGAAGAATCTTCAGACATAGGAATTGGAATCAGAATCTGTAATCAATTGAGTTATTCTTAGGCTTTTAAAAAAAATCCTGACGTAAAGGATGCACTTCACACCACTTTTTGCTCCTAAAATGATGCAGGAAGGTCAGGAACTCAGTGCACAGGACAGAGAAATCTGCTTCTATTTTTGAGACAGAATTCATGGAACCCACATTTATGGTATCTAGACCCATGACCGGTGTATGCCGGTTATCTAGCCTCTGATTGCTTTCTTCTTGCAATGAAGGGCGATCATTTATAAGTCCTGGTTAGGACATTATTGGTGAAAGGGTCCCTAAGTTTCCGCATAAATGCATGTGTCCAAACACCCCTGGCCCTCTTGATCCTGTACATAAACCATGGCCTTCTGCACTAAAATCCCTGGGTCCAGAGTCACCTGCTCCCAGTCCTGACCATCTTTTCTGGAGGGTTTCTACCAGTGCAGTCATTACTGGCTCCCCTGACCTCTAGGACTCTGCATCTCAGGGCCCTACCTGATGCTCCCTGCTTTAGCCAACTCACCCCCTTGCATGCCTAGCAGCCAGATCGCTTCTGCCCACCAGAACTCCTCACCCTGGATCTCACCCACACCTTGGCTCTAGCTCAGACAATGATGGGTGAAACTCTTTCACCACCTGTAATCATATTGACCAAAAACAAAAGCAGGCAAGCAAAAAAGCAGAAAGTACAAGATAATTCGGGACCCCTGGGTGGCTCAGTCAGTTAAGCATCTGCCTTCAGCTCAGGTCATGATCTTGGGGTCCTGGGGTTGAGCCCCGCATCGGGCTCCCGTCTCCCTCTCCTCCCTGCTCATGCTCTCAGTCTCTCAAGTAAGTAAATAAACTCTTAAAAAAATATATAAGATGATTCTATAAAATTTTGGACATGTTTGTGTATGACAGATCTATAAGCAGTAATTAAGTGAAAAAGTATTGACTAAATTCCTAACCTTGTTTTGGAGATGGTATCACAATGGGTAGTAGCACTCTCCAACCAAATGCCCAGTGCCCTATGAGCAGGTCTCCCTAGGAGGCAGCTGGCTCTGTCTGGCCTGTACGCCATTGTTCTTGCTTTCATGCTGCCCTGAGGTGAGTGTATCTCCCCTTCCTTGGCAGCCCTCACCTTTCTCTCCTATATTACACTCTAATGAGTGTGCATTGTAAGGTTCAGAGATCAAAGGTTCTCACAGATTTTCCCATAAAATATAAAACAATCCCCCTTTTGTGAAAATATGTAGGCTCTGGGCATTTAGTAGTTCTGAAATGACGTTCCAGGGGTGTTCCAGTGATGAGTTTAATCCAGAAGAGAAAAATCCCCTGCTTTGCTCCTTTTGTTGCTAAGACTTCCCTGTGGACACCATTGATTAATTTAGTCTTCTGGTGTAACATTAATCTTGAGGAATTCCTTTAGTGCTAATGTAGCTGTGGTAGGTACTCGAGCAAGCATCCCCCTACTTTCCACTATTAACTGTTTCACTGTTTAAAGTGTTGCTGTCTTCCCTGGGTTCCCACATCAGGCATGTCTACTAACTGGGTGTGAAAAGAATCATAACAAAATAAAAGCATAAAATATATTTTACTGGAGAGAGTAGATGAAGAATGAACAATTGTCCCATCAAATTTTGAATGTAAGGGGGAGAATTTTGAATGTATGTTAAAAACCACACGCTACCTTGGAATTAACCAGAGACGTAAAGGATCTATATTCTAGAACCTATAAATCACTCTTGAAAGACATTGAAGAAGACACAAAAAGATGGAAAAATATTCCATGCTCATGGATCGGAAGAATTAACATAGTTAAAATGTCCATGCTACCCAGAGCAATCTACACTTTCAATGCTATCCCGATCAAAACACCGATGACATTTTTCAAAGGAACAAATAGTCCTTAAATTTGTATGGAACCAGAAAAGGCCCCGAATCGCCAAGGAATTGTTGAAAAGGAAAAACAAAGCTGGGGGCATCACAATGCCGGATTTCGAGCCGTACTACAAAGCTGTGATCACCAAGACGGCATGGTACTGGCACAAAAACAGATACATAGACCAATGGAACAGAATAGAGAACCCAGAAATGGACCCTCGGCTCTTTGGGCAACTAATCTTTGATAAAGCAGGAAAAAACATCCGGTGGGAAAAAGACAGTCTCTTCAATAAATGGTGCTGGGAAAATTGGACAGCTACATGCAAAAGAATGAAACTTGACCACTCTCTCACACCATACACAAAGATAAACTCCAAATGGATGAAAGACCTCGATGTGAGACAGGAATCCATCAAAATCCTAGAGGAGAACATAGGCAGCAACCTCTACGACATCGGCCAAAGCAACCTTTTTCATGACACATCTCCAAAGGCATGAGAAACAAAAGATAAAATGAACCTGTGGGACTTCATCAAGATAAAAAGCTTCTGCACAACCAAGGAAACAGTCAAAAAAACTAAGAGGCAGCCCACGGAATGGGAGAATATATTTGCAAATGACACTACAGATAAAAGACTGGTATCCAAGATCTACAAAGAACTTCTCAAACTCAATACGCGAGAAACAAATAAACAAATCATAGAATGGGCAGAAGATATGAACAGACACTTTTCCAATGAAGACATACAAATGGCTAACAGACATATGAAAAAATGTTCAAAATCATTAGCCATCAGGGAAATTCAAATCAAAACCACACTAAGATACCACCTTACGCCAGTTAGAATGGCAAAAATAGACAAGACAAGAAACAACAATTGCTGGAGAGGATGTGGAGAAAGGGGATCCCTCCTACATCGTTGGTGGGAATGCAAGTTGGTACAGCCACTCTGGAAAACAGTGTGGAGGTCCCTTAAAAAGTTAAAAATTGAGCTACCCTATGACCCAGCCATTGCACTACTGGGTATTTACCCCAAAGATACAGACGTAGTGAAGAGAAGGGCCATATGCACCCCAGTGTTCATAGCAGCATTGTCCACAATAGCTAAATCGTGGAAGGAACCAAGATGCTCTTCAACAGATGACTGGATTAAGAAGTTGTGGTCCATATATACGATGGAATATTACTCAGCTATCAGAAAGAACGAGTTCTCAACATTTGCTGCAACATGGATGGCACTGGAGGAGATAATGCTAAGTGAAATAAGTCAAGCAGAGAAAGACAATTATATGATTTCTCTCATCTATGGAACATAAGAACTAGGAAGATCGGTAGGGGAAGAAAGGGATAAAGAAAGGGGGGTAATCAGAAGGGGGAATGAAACATGAGAGACTATGGACTCTGAGAAACAAACTGAGGGCTTCAGAGGGGAAGGGGGGGAATGGGATAGACTGGTGTTGGGTAGTAAGAAGGGCACATATTGCATGGTGCACTGGGTGTTAATACGCAACTAATGAATCATCGAACTTTACATCAGAAACCAGGGATGTACTGTATGGTGACTAACATAATATAATAAAAAAACATTAAAATAAAACAAAATATTATTTCTGTAAAAAAATAAAATAAAATAAAAATGAATTAATCCAGAAACAATGGATGGTTAGTATTTGGTGGGATTCAGTTAATGATTCCATTTAGAAGTATTGTGATCCCCAGAATGACTGTGGAAACATCATGGCTATCACTGCAGTTTACTGGTGTGACAAGATTGGCTCAGGTCTCCTTGACTAGTGCACTGTACTTAACATCTAAACATGACATGATATCCTGAGAAACCATAGCTGTGGCTGGAAACTGTGGCAGGGTGGTGGGAAACTAAGAATTAGAAGTATTACAAAGGCTTAAGTAGATGTAGTTTATCTCAGGCTTGTCAGTTAAGGTTTTCTTTCTAAAGTTGAGAGGACTACAGCATCAAAGAAGATAGAACAAACCCAATTGAGTTCCTCAGTCTCACCAGGGGAATCCATCAACTGCATCACACCATTACCCAGTTAGCAAAAGTTTGGGCAAGTCCTATGTCGATTGAAAGTTGGCAATAGTAATGTTGTTAATTGGTTCCTTTACATGGAACCCATTGATGAAGCTGCCGGACACTCTGATGCTACTTGGAAACCAGTCTTAGCAACAAGAGAACATGGCATTTGAGGGGCTGGAGAAAGGTGGCACTAAGTGAATCTGCTTGCTAGGGAGAGAGACAATTTGGCTGGCTACAAAAACCATGCTGGTGGAATAGTGGTGTCAACTTATGGAGAAATATTGTGGTTGGTAGGAAAGAAGTCATTTTCCAAAGTGAGTCAGAGGTGTGTTCTGAGGGCTGGGTGGCAGTTGGAAATCAACTGCACAAGAATGCTGGTCACCAAGCCCTTGCCCACAAAAATGTTGATGTGACAATCAGTCATCATCTCAACCCCATCTTATGAGAGATATCTACCTGTCTCTGGTGTTTATGCTGGGAATGGCAAGTAAGAATGAAAGAGCAAGATAGTCTCATAATGCCCTTGTTCCATCAGACCTGCCATTTGTGCCTCTAATGGAACAAGAAAGAGAAGAGAGAGAGAGCCTAATCCTCTGTTTCCTGTATTGCTCCCCTCCCCCATACCCCGACAGTGGCCCAAGTATGGAGGATGCTGGAGAGCCGGGATCAGCAAGCTTTGTCTATGAAGGACAAGGTAGCAAATACTTCAGGCTTCTGAGGCCACCTATGATCTCTGTCATATTCTTTGTTATAACCCTTTTACAATGTAAAAAACCATTCTTAGCTTACACTCTTAGCTGCACAAAAACATCATTGGTTGATCCCTTCTATAGACCTGTACACACTTGATTACTAAGCTGAGAACATGTCTTCAAATTTGGATGTGGTCTTCTATCCTGACGAGCTGGGCTCCCTTTTGTTTGGCATGAAACCAAACCCACAGGCAGGCGATAGCTCCCTGCTCCATTCCTTCTTGATGAGCCGGAAAGCTGACCCTGGTGATTGCTGTTGCTGTGAGCGCAAAAGTCTTTGTCTCAGACCTGGAGCTTCATGTCCTTCACCTGCATCCATGAGAGACAGGTAGGGAAACTTACCAGCTTCCAGGCCAGGTAAAATCTCTCAGCTCCCGGGAGAAGCCAGAGGCAGAGCAGGAGGAGGAAGGGAAGGTTGTGTTGGGGCAAGAGATGATAAAAGAGCAAACTCTACATGGAATAGAGATGATCCAAATGAAGGGATTATTTTTCGCCCCAACTACACTGGCCTCGTTTTTAAGTCTCCAGAGTTTTCTATTTTGTCCTTCACAGAATCACAACTCTTTTTCCTTGCGGGGGGTGGGGTGGGGGTCAAAAAGAGGGGGAGCGGGGAGTCTTTGGCTCCCTCTAGAGGTGAGAGTTTGCCAACAACAGTAGGGTCCCTAAAACACAAAGGAATCTATCACTCTTGTTTATAAAACAAAAGGAAATCTGACAGTGACTAGATCTTACTCCCATGGCCTAGGGATCAGGTATAATTCAATTAAAAAGAGAATTTATCCTTTAAAGTAGGGGTATATATACACACATATATAGTTAGATGTATACATTTATAAAATAAATATATATAATTTAGTTCTATAACTGTTATAGATAACTGTAACTATTATATTTATAATAAATATATGAATTTAGTTAGGTAAATATATATATAATATATATATTTAGTTAGAAAGGAAAATTGATGGTGAATATAATTGTGAATGTTTACACGTTAGTGACAGGTGTAATTGTTGAAGTGTAGAAGGAAAATTGGATCTAACACCAAAGGGTTAAATAGTGCTAAAATTTTGCCCACATTCTTCGCTTTGTGTGTGCAACTTGATTTGCTGATGAGATACTCTTAATACTAATCCTGAGTGTGCTGGACTTTAGAAAAATTATCTGTAATTTGTTTTTTAGATCGATAAACAATTAAGACAAGAGGTCTAGAAACCTACATAAAGTTGATTATTTCTAAAAGTGGAACTTGGAAATTTTGAAATGAAAACTAAGCATACAACCCAGAGGTTTAATGAATTAGATCCTCTTTGGGGAAGTGAGGGTGTGGGCCCCTGAGACAGGGTTGGAATCAGTAAGTAACAAGGGCAATAGTCAAAGCCCGTCAGATTTGTCAGACGGCACCCCTGCTGCTCTGTCAGCCTCTCTACATTGGGGTGGGGCAGGTCTCAGGAGAGTGCAGGCTGGCATTGTCCTAAGTTCTGAATGAGAACGGGAGGTTGGCACAGTCGGATCACTGCCCCTGCAGTTCTGCGTATCTGCACCCACAGCTGTGAGGCACCAGCCTGCCCCAAGGAGTTTGTTATTTGTGACAACCCTGTGCACATGGTGCCCCACCCCATCCTCCTCACCCATAGTGAGTCAGAGTTTAATATGCTTAGTCAAACTTGTGCTGTGAGATTAAAATGATCACTGATTTATCATATTGTAGAGCCTCAAGATGGAAAAAGTGGAGGGACCTGGAGAATCTGTTTGGGGGGAGGGCATTTGTATAGAGAAAAACATGGTAGCAAGTAGGCTGCCTAGTTTCCCAAGAAGAGCTGTGGTTCTGTCTCCTCCTGCTGCTGGGCTTTATTAATTAGCCACGTCGTGGCTGGCTTGCTCCAGAGCACATGGAATTTATGTCCTCGTGTTCTTCCCTCTAGGAGCTAATTAATATACTATTGCTGGGGAGAGAGTGCTCTCTATGTGTTCCTGCTCCTTGGAGTCATGACCAGATCTCCCATCGTAAAACCAAACCACCCACTACCACCACCACCCATAACACACCCTCTGCTTCAAGCCTGCTTGACATTCACTTCATTCCTCTCTCCCCACTACTTTAAATTTTACTCACTAAAACAAAACAAAACCCCCAAAATTTTTCCTGGAATTTCCTGGAAAAAGACTTGACAGGAGCCAGATGGAGAACTTCCTAGCTTCATTTCTGGTCCCCCACTCACTGTTTAGTTTATGGCTGGAAGTCTGGGGGGAAGGGAGTTTCCCTTAATATTATTTTGATATTTTGTTCTTATTTTGAAATGATTTGCAGTAAGAAAAGAAATATTAACAATTAAAACATTTTGACCTTCTTTAAAACTAAAAGTGGAAAACTGTTTTCCTTATAGTCTGGGTATCCCAGTGAAGAAATGTTTTTAGAAGTGTAGGGACTGTGCTATTCCAGGTATGTGTTCCTGTGTAACAAACTACCAAAAACTTAATGGCTTTATACAATACTCATTTTACTATATCTAACATTTTAAATTATAGTTTATTTTATGGGTTAGGAACTTGGATAGGGCTTGGCTGGGTGATCCTTCTGTTCTTCATGATGCCGTCAGAAGTTACTCAGTGGTGGTTTAGTTGGCAGATGGACTGTTCTGGAGGGTCCAAGATGGCTGACCTTTGTCTGGGCTTAGCTGGGTAGTAGAGGATAGTGCCCGTATGGTGTTGTCAGGGTAGTCAGACTTCTTGGATGGTAGCTCAGAGATCCGAAAGCAAGTGTTCTAAGTGAGCAAGGTGGGAGCTACATTTTATGACCCAGTCTTGGAAATCAAATAACATTACTTCTGTTATACTCTGTTGGTCAAGTGGTTGCCCAGAATCCAGGAGAGGCAACATAGACTCCACCTCCTCATAGAAGAAGTATTGAGAAATTTGCAGCCACATTGTGTAACAACTTACATGCATAAAGAGACATACCTATTGTTACATGTTAGAAATTCATTTTACAAGCCATGGTTTAGTACATTAATTTTCCTGTTAGCCTTTTTTCAGAGTGCAGGATTTCCAAAATATTGTTCCCACCATTTTGAGTTTTATACTAGTGACTCCCAGTTTTGGGGATTTTAAAGTCCAATTAAGAAAAAGAAAAGAGTATTGGCCTAAGGAAGGTCATTTAAAAATAATAATTGTGGGGCGCCTGGGTGGTGCAGTTGGTTGAGCAATGAGCCGCCAACTCTGACTCTTGATTTCTGCTCAGGTCATGATCTCAGGGTTCTGGGGTCTAGCCCTGCCTCTAGCTCTGTGCTCAGTGGGGAATCTGCTTGGAATTCCTTTTCTCCCTCTGCCCCTCCCCCTGCTCTCTCTCTCTCTGTCCTTCTCTCAAATAAATAACAGTTTAAACAGTTTTTTAAAAAGATTTATTAAATCTAAATAATAATTGCAACACAACACACCACTGGTTATGCTTACTATCAATTCATAAAACAAAAGTCATATCCACATTAAAATAATGGGAAGGACATATCCTTAGAATAAAAGATCTTTAAATTAAATAAATTTATCTTGACGAAATGGCATATATTATTTTTCTTGTTTTTTTTTTTTTTTTCATGTCACTATAGGCTGGTGGAAATGTTCTCATGAAGCCTATTCTGTAGATGTGTGTGTTTGGGTATCACTCTTCTAGACGAAAGGTCTCAACTATATGTTTTATCACATTTACTTGGGATACTCAAGATTTTTTGGTCAGGATTTCAGATTTACATTAGTTCCCTCAGTTGCATAGTTGTGTGTGACTGGTACTAGGGTTTAGGGTAAAACTCCTGTGTTAAATTTAAATTGCATTAGCTAGGTTTTACTGATTGTTTGAAATGTGCCTAGAACAACATAGTTTGATGGAGTTTCTGAATAAGCTGTCCACAATATGGTGCCTACCAGGGGTCAGAATACAAGCTGGTTGCAGAGCTAAGACCAATGCGTATGAAATGTTGACAAAGAGTGCAAATCAGACTGTGGATGAGGATATACAGAAGTTACTCATGAAAACCAGAGTAGTCTGGGTGTGCTCACAAAAAATGTGGAGGTGAAGTTCAAGGTTCAGGGTTTTGATGAAAGGCAAGAGAAAGATGCTTCTGGTAAGGTTCATTGGGTAAGGGTTCAAAGAAAAGAATGACTAAAATGTGTTTAAGAAACATTGAGGCATTTGGGGCCAGGTCCATTTTTAGCATATCTTGTCTTAGGTTCTAGAAGACCAAAAAAAAAAGGATTCAACATTCTTTGTTTTGTTTTGTTTTTAAGCTATAATATAGTAATTGATTCAAGTTCCTGCTTTTTTCTTACTCTCAGAGTGGTCCCATTTTTTCCTTCCTAATCTAAGCAGATGGCTAACTGCTCATGCTAGACACAAATAATTTATAATCATACTAAGAATAATGAGCCGCTGAAGAACAGCTTCAGCACTGTGGGTCAATACCTGAATATTTGCATGACCTTCCCTGAAATACCTAAATGTACTTCTTCTTCTTCTTTTTTTTTTTTAAAGATTTTATTTATTTATTTGACAGAGAGACAGCCAGCGAGAGAGGGAACACAAGCAGGGGAAGTGGGAGAGGAAGAAGCAGGCTCCTAGTGGAGGAGCCTGATGTGGGTCTCGATCCCAGAATGCCGGGATCACGCCCTGAGCTGAAGGCAGACACTTAACGACTGCGCCACCCAGGCACCCCCCTAAATGTACTTCTGACAGTTTGGGATTGAGGAGCCCTTGCATGGCGTTTCATCACTAATGACAAAATAAATCTCATGTGTCAGAAAGTGCTGCCCTGAATTCACCTCGGCTTGGCCAGCAGTAATGGATTAGGACCAACATCCATTAGTGCAAGGCCGATCCTGATATTTATTCACTCACGGCTCTGGGCTGACAGCTCAGGGATCTGCCTATTTGGGGAAACAAAAGGTCATGGTGGAGCATCCGAAATGGATTACTGAATTCTCTCTTTAGACATTTACTGGAACCTATTATGATCTAGTCTGGTTTTCATCATGATACCTCACACCTAAACTTAAAAAAAACAAACAGCCAAAAAAAAAAAAAACAAAAAAAACAAAAAAAACCATCAGCAACAAAGAAACTTCCATATGGCTTTCCAAAAGGGGTCTTGGAGGACTTGTGTAATCATTTTCCAGGCAGTATCGATCAAGCACTGTGTGATCTTTGAGTCTATTTTCAGACCTAGTTTCCTGCCATGCAGTCACATCCCCAGTGTCTGGAAATGGCCTTAGTTAAGCCACAGGAGCCCTTTCCCTTCAGGCATGTCGGTGGCTTAAAATACCAAAAGATATCATATGGACATAGCTCCAAGATTATGTTCCTGTTCTGCCCCTCTAAAGTACCCCTTCCTTTTAGATTTCTATGCTTTGTTCACTGCGCTCATATAAAAGAGACTTCTCTGGAAAAAAAAAAATCCTTTCATCGCTTGCAGGTAAACTTGAGGAGATTAAGGAATTTCTCATAAGCCTGTTTTTCATGCATTTTCTGGAAATGAGACACATGAGAGTACTGTTCTTCCAGAATGGCCCATTCTTTCAGTAGCAGAAGCCCTTTGCTAGGCTCTGTGGCATCTGTGGCCGTGGTTTCAGGGCAGTGATGTCCATGTTAATAGGCTTGATGTTTCACCACTCTCCTGGGCTCTTGTGTTTGCTGTGGTTTCGCCTCCAGTCCCTCAGCCTCATACCCCTGCGCTCCCTGAGCTGCAGCTTGCTTAGCTACACCCCTGCTTGCATGTCCTCACGGCCACCCTGCTCTGTTCCCCTTGTCACCACCGCTGCACTGCAGTTGTCCCGCCCCAACCCCACTCCGAGACTGCTGGCGCCCTCTTCCAGAACAAGCCCAAGGTCCTCTCTGAGTCCCGGCACTCTGGTCACTCTGGAGCCGCCTTTCCGCTTCTCCCTGTCTGCTGAGGTGTTCTCTCCTCCCTCCACACCCTCTGCTTGTCTCCCTGCCCACACTTTCTCACCTCTGACTTCTTTTCCTTCTGTCCCTGTGGCTGCTCCCAAGGGTCCATCCTAGGGTCTCTGTCCTCTCTTTCCTCCATCCTTGCTGAGAAATCCCACCTTTCCCAAGGCTCTGAACTGCCTTCTCTGTGGCCACCACCCCTGCCCTGGCCTTAGGCTTTCTACTGTCTCCCAGACCCTTCCACTGGCTGGTTCAGTCCTTGAAAACCTGCTCTCAGCACTGCTGCAGGCAAACTTTCCTCAAAGTGGGGTTTGCAAACTGTAGCCGGCTCCTTGCCTGTTTTTGTAAATAGTTCTATTGGGACACAGCCATGTCCGTTTGCTTCTGTATTTTCTGCGGCTGCTTTCATGCTGCAACCGCACAGCTGAACAGTTGTGGCAGAGCCTGTGGAGCCTGCAAACTCTAAAATGCAGTCTTTTCTCTCTGGCCCTCTAGAGAAGACATTTGCCAATCCTGCTCTAAATGGCCTGGTCTTTTCACATTAGGGCTTTGATGGCCTTTGATGGCCTTATTTCTCCACTTAGGAACACATCAGTGGCTCCCCATGGTCTATGTAATTAATTTAATTTTGTGGGGGGGGGCTTGTTATTTATGGATACTTCTCCACACACCCAACCCGCCTCTCTAACCAGGCTCCATACCCTTGCTTCCCTGCCCATCATTCTCCTGCCCTTTCCCACTCCAGAACTTTCCCCTTGCTGTTGTGTATGAATGAGGGGATGCAAAAGGCCATCCGGCCTATCCTCTTACTCATGTTCTCCTTGTTCTTTGGCTACTCAGCTCAAGCCCTGCTCCCTTGATGAGGCATTCCNGAAGATGAGCTGTACTGATCCTGGCCTTACAGATTCGCATGTGTCGCTCGTACTGCCCTCTTTGGCCCCGTTCATGGGTAGTAGAGTGAAGGGTACTGATGTGGACTTCCTCCACACTTGTTTAAGACACTGGCCTGTAAGGCCCACTCTCCTCTTGTATTTCCTCTCTTTATGAATTTTACTATGACCCATCCCAAGCCAGTCTGCTCTTCCTTGCCTCTCCCTTCAGTGTATGAGAACTATGGAGTCTGACCACTAAAAATACCCCCAGCCTTGTGAATCTTCTCCAAGCTGGCTGCCCCTGCCTTAGAGCAGTTTGCCATCACTCCTTCCCAGGGCGACTTCTCAGTGATATTACTGAAGCTGGTCTTTTTCCCCTTGGCTGGAGCACAGATTTAAGGAGGTACTCACTCTCAGGGTCACACAAGTGCAGAGTGACACCTGAGAGGGAGTACTGTATGTTGTTGTACGTTGTGCTCTGGGCCATTCAGGCCTCAATTGCCTTACCCTGGGCCAGATCCACTCCTCCATCCTTCCCCACTGCAGTTGATCCTTCCTGCAGTTTCTGGAATGATCTTTTCAGGCGCCAATGATGTCCAGTCTGTTTTTTAGTTTCGCAAAGGATAAAGGCTAATTCCTTGGATTGACTCCAACTTGTCTTCTGTCCTGGTCTCTTGCCGCTCTTGTCCCCAAGCATGAACTCTACGTTCCATCCATCTCAACTACCAGAAGTCCTTAGTGAGCTGGGCTCTGACATACCTCCAGACCTTTTAACTGAGGCTTCTTCTCTTCCAGGAAACTTTCCCCTCTTACTTGGAGAATTCTCACTCATTGGTCACAACCCAGCATGATCTACCTTCTGTGGGAAGTTTTCCAGAATTGTGTGGAACTAATTAAGTTGCTCCTTCCTTTTTTCCCCTTAAGCATAATGTACTCACCTTAATTACACCATGTGTTTCATTTAATGGTAATTAATTTTCTGCATGTTTCTAAATCTCTCAGGAAATCAAAGGTTCAAAGCGCCAGTTTTATATTAAAACATTTGGGAAGTTTTTGAAAAGTACTGTTGCCTAAGCCCTACCCCAGGACTAGAACCTCTGGGTGCGGTCTGGGCCTCAGCGTTCTTTTTCTTGGAGCTCCCCAGATGATTGTGATGTGCAGCCATTGTCTGAAAGCACTGCACTAGGCTGTGAGCTGCTCCAGAGGGAGGAGCATGCCACTTTCATATTTGTGGACCTCTCCTCACTGCTCTTCTTCCCTTTCCCTGTCCTCATACCTCCAAAGTTGCCTGGCTTACAGCAGGAACCCAACGAAGTGCCATGGAATTAGTGACCACCTGCTCCCTGTTGACTCAGTGACTGGGATTTCGGAAGCAAGGGTTCAGTCAGTTACCACTTCTCTTCCCTCAGCACAGGCCTATAGTGGGGGAAGTTTCCAGAGAGAGAGGTCCCATTGCTGTGGGAGCTGATAGGTGATATCATGGTATACCATAAAGTGACTCTCCGTAATGCTCTTCATTCCTAAGACTTGTGTCTTTAATGCTTTGAATACCCAAGGGGCTGTTATTGCCCCTTTTGGGGCCTTCCAGAGCTATCCATGTAAAATATATTTGAATATCTCTTCCCCTATCCAGTGGGCATGCTGCATACTACCCATTTGAGGAAGGATAATAGAGAAGACTGGCCTTCCTTATTAGGACTCTGCTTCTGCATTTGGCTCTCTGGATTCAGTGATAGTGTCTTTGGGCCTTCAGAAGCTGTGTCATGCCCAGGGAGACTTAGGTAACAAGCAGTAATGCTGCTTGATGTGGCCTTACCTGCCTGTACAAGCAGCTGCAGCCGTCTCTGCCTGGACCAAAGACTTAAATGCCAGACTTCCCAAATGTAAAAGTCAGAGATGTGCTGTAGACTGCATCTGATATTTACAGTTCTCTCTAGCAAAGGTGAGCTGACTTTTGTTGCAGATGTTTTCCATTGCAAATTAGGAAAGGTTTTCCTTTTTCATTTGTACATACGCCTTGGATATTATCACTTTCTTTACTTGTATTTGATTTTGTGAAAGTCCACAGATGCATTTGAACATGTAACAGCCCTTCCCTGTGGCTACTAAAAATAGTAATTGGAAAAAGTGAGGGGTTGGGAAGAGAAGCCTATTAATTATTTATTAATTATTTAAATTAATTAAATTTAAGCAATCATGTATTATTTATTCATTTGAATAGTTTAAAATTGCAAAAAAAAAATAAGGCTTTGAGACTTAAAAAATTAGTTAACTCTTCCAGTACTGTTTCAGGTGGTGTCTTTTCAGAACTCGAGCCGAGGGAGGCTAAAAGCTGTAATTGACTTTGTACACCACCCTGGAGCCCCTCTCTTTCTTCTTGTTTGTTGTCTTTTTCCCATCGCCACTTCCTTCCCTTCTTTTCTCTCTTTCACTCACACCAATAGTAATATTAGCATTGCACAAAAAGGACCCGTGCTCAAAATCCCAAACAAAGGCTCACTGACCTTACTAGAGTAGAGAAGGTCTGTATGTGTCCTGATCTTGAGGGCACCACTCAGTGTTACAGGCCATAGACACTTTCCCTTGAGTTGGTCTGGCCAGAGAGGATGCAAAGATCTTTCAGCATAAGAATTATTAGGCCAAATCCTGCTCTATGAACATGCTCCACTTTGATAAGTGGTACTTTGTGGAAGATAGACTCCTGCATGAAAAAGTTAGCGTATCAGCCAAAGGCTGAGTTTATATCTAGAGCTGTCTTTCATCCAAGTGTGAGAGCAAAAAAAAAAAAAAAAAAGAGAAAGAGAGAGATTCTAAAACTTGATCATAGCCTTCAGAAAAAGTATGACTTATCTCCATAAGTATCCGAATAACAAGAATCTGGAATCTGGCCTTTTCAAGATCCTATCACGAGGGCGTAGCTATGGCCCAAGTCAGTCTTCTCTTTCAACATAGCTTTACTTTTTTTCCTTTTAATTGAAGTATAGTTGACATACAATGTTACATTATTTTCAGGTGTACAGCATAGTGATCTGACAACTCTTTATATGATGTTACAGTCACCACAAGTGTAGCTACCATACAGCACTATTACAATACCACTGACTCTCCCCTGTGCTGTACCATTCATCCCCACGACTTATTCATTCCGTAGCCAGAAGCCTATATCTTTGACTTATCTACACCCACTTTGTCAGTCTCCCCACCTCTCTGTCCCCTGGCAACCACCAGTTTGTTCTCTGTATTTATGGGTCTGTTTCTACTTTCTGTTTGTTTGTTTGTTTGTTTTGTTTCATTTTTTTGATTCCATATATGACTGAAACCATTTGGCATTTGTCTTTCTCTGTCTGACTTAGTTCACTTAGTATGATACCCTCGAGGTCCATCCATGTTGTTGCAAATGGCACAATCTTATTCTTTTTATGGCTACATAATATTCCTGCGCGCACGCTCATGCGCACGTGTGTGTGTGTGTGTGTGTGTGTGTGTTACATCTTCCTTATCTATTTTTGTATCAGTGGACATCTAGATCGCTTCTGTATCTTGGCTATTGTGAATAATGCTGCAGTAAACATAAGGGATGCATATATCTTTTCAAATTAGTGCTTGTTTTTATTTTTCTTTGACTTAAAAATTTGTTTTATCCTAAGAAAATTCTCCTTATAAAAGGTAAATATGACCATCGCTTCATGGAGATTATTTACCATTGAATTCAGTATTCTGAATTTAAAATACTGCCACAGAATGATTTTTGTAGCAATCCAATTTGTAAATAAATGGTGCAATGAATTATAGAATAATGCATTAGCCATGGATAACTGAAGTGCTTAAATCAATTTTTAAAACCTATTGGCTAAAAATTTCTATGAGAAAAATACTATATATATTTCTTAAAATTGTTCTGTGTAGTTTAAATGTGCTTTAAAATGGCACTAGGGGAAAAGATGTGCCTTCTTAGGTATTGTTGGAAAGAATCAAAAGCAGCTTATTAGCAAAGAGACAGAAAGAGAAATGTGATATTCATCGGGGAAATGAGGGTATGATTAAATAAATGGAATCGGCCCCCATGTTAGAAAATACTTTAATGAGGAAGTCTTGCTTGAGGCCTCTTTTGGTCTTCTGAAAGACGAAGGGGCTGGGCTGGCCAAGCGTGGCCTGAACCCGAGCTGTGGTAGGAAGAGTAGAGAGAGCCTTAGGTCAGGTTCAACCTCCCAAAAGCCCAACTGAATTAGAATCTTCATTCAATTCATGAAAGGATCTGAGAGTCACAGCCTGGCCTCTCTAAGCATCAGAGGTCTGCCTCTAGCTAGTCCCGAGGAGACAGGTCCTAGGGGAGGCACAGAGTTTCTGCTTTCCCTTTACATATCTGCAGCTGGCATAGGGGAGCTCTTGCTGGTTCTGTGTCTTTGGAATTCCATAGCCTGCATCTGCTCCTATCAAATATGTGTTAGACAAATACAAACTTTAAGTAAATAAAAAAGTGTTAGAGAGATAAAGTGTTTTAATGGAAAGCACATCAGACTAAAAGTGCTTTCAAACTCTGAGTGCACACAGATCTGTGGGAATTCTGTTCAGATGCAGTTTCTGACTTCTGGAGCTGTGGAGTGGAGCCTTAGAGTCTGAATTTCTAGCAGGTTCCCCCAGGGTGCCAGTGCTTTTGGTCCAGAGGTCATACTCTGAGGAGAAGAATCTAGAAGACCTGATTTCAAGTACGAGCTTCTCACAGCATTGGTTTTCCTGTCCTTAAAATAAGGGACTTTGGACTAACATACCTTTGAATTCTACCATCAGCAGCATTCATGAGGAGTAGAAAGCAGGAAGGTGGTCTATGTCAACAGCGTATATTCCCTGCTCTGAGTTTTCAGGGAATCCCCATCAGCACACAGCAAAAATGAAATGGAAACTTGGAAACAAACAAGTCAGGAAATACAGTTTGTATTCTGACAATCCCGGAGTGTTTCCAATTTTATTCACTCCGTGCCTTTACTAACATTCGAAGGTTTGGCTTTAATTAGGTCACACAGTCAACAAATGAATCTTCTCATTGTGTTGTCTGTCTCAAATAAGCTACTGGGGAGGCTGAGTCCTGTCCCTGGCACACCCAGTGGGACAGTCTAATTACCAATAATATGCAACGTAGGCTCGAAAGATTGTTATCTTTAGATCTGAAACATATTCTTAACCAGAATGGAAGTGAAGATACATCTTGATACTACATTTTGTTTTGCTAAACCTAACACTTGTGGAGGAATTTAATACTGTCTTGAAATCTTTCTTATCCTTCATAATCCTCTCAGATATTCCCTTCTCAGTGAAACTTTCTCAGAGGCCACAGTCAGAATTACCAGCCACCTACCTCTTGTCCCCCTGCTCCTAGTTATGCCTCCACTGGAGAGCACACTTCATGGCTAGCATGAGTTGTGCATGAGGTCTCCCTCACTGAATTATGAGCTCCTTAAGCCATTTGGATGGAATAGAAATAGTTCAGGGACTCGGAACCCAGGTCCCTGAGTGTGCACTCAGCACTGCTCTGTCCTGGTCATATATCCTAGGAGGCCATAGAAGGTTTTGACCTGGCCACTCCACTCTGTAGTGGCCATGATCAAATGGGGTGTTGGGAGGGTGGTGTGAGCTAGAGGGTGTGCAACTGTCTCCCTCTTCTCCTGGCTTGGAGTAGGCATCAGATAGCAGCTTGCTGAGGTTCTCCTTATGCGAGCTCAGGGATCGTGACTTATCAATCCTTATATTTCTAGCTCTTCAGGAAAAGTAGGCAGAGTGGATGCTCAGTAAATTCTTTACAATGAATTTAATATTCTCTCTTTTAAGGAGATTTAAGTATTTATTTTAGGAATAGAAAAAACGTAAGATGGAGAAATAACTGTTTGGTTTTTCCCCTAGTAGCTGATAGTGCATCCTTTTCTGAAATATATGAAATATATCTTGAAGTAATTATTAAAATTCTGACAGGGATTAATTTCTGGTTTGCTAAGTTTAGAAATCCTAAACACAATGGGAGAAAAGACAAATATTACACAGGAGCAAAAAACTATATTTAACAGGCAATTCCTAAAGGTTATCCATTTTTCTATATAGTTATAGGTATAAACTTCCGGGAAGAATTAGAAAAATTGATAATAGTTACCTTTGGGAAGAGGGTTAAGGGCAGGGGAAAAGGAGACTTTTAGTTTCATTTTGTATATTTTCATGTGCTTTGAGTTTTTGGCCATGCAGGCATATTTGGGTTTTTAAACATACATATATAAATATATATAAATACATATATATATATGTATATCATATATATGTGTGTGTGGCTGTGTATTAAGGATATCTGGAGGAATTGAAAGATGGGGCATTTTTATTTTACTCTTTTATATATTAAAAACTCTAATGAGTATTATTTTGGGGTGGCTTAAGTACAAAGTGCTAATGATAAATGTGGGTGCTCTGTCCTTTGTCAAGTCAACCACCTCCATCATAGAGGTCAAAGGCAAGCTCAGCTCACTCAGCTTTTATTATGTCTGAGCTTTAAGAAGCATCCAGGGTGGGGCTGTGTTCTCATGCTACTGCCAGTTGGGAAAATCTAGCAAGCAGTTATGAGTCCTTAAAGTGCTGGAATCATCACTTTGTAAATCTGTGGTCTGGCTTAGTGAAGATGAGACTTCAGGGGACTGCCCAGAGTAAGGAGAATGATAGGCTATAGACCCCAGTCCAGCAGGAGCATCATGCCTCCTAAAACCAGAAAAGCAAAGGAGTTGCCCTCCTTTGGAGCATAGCATGTCCTTTTTATTTGAGGGGGGAGGGGCAGAGGAAAAGGGAGAGAGAGAATCTTAAGTGGCTCCACGCCTAGTGTGGGGCTCATCGTGGGGCTTGATCTCACAACCCTGAGATCATGACCTGAACTGAAATCGAGTTGGACGCTTAACCGACTGAGCCACCCAGGCGCCTCCAAAGCATGTCCTTTTTAGAAAGACACTGGATTTTCATTTTTCCTTGGTACCACTGAGCTGTTTTCAGCATTGACCCCCTTACCTCCTGCCTGTGGTTGGGGATGAGCCCATTTGGAATGTCTGAGAACAAATGGTGCATCCCTTGTCATGTGCTTGGGTAGAATGAAGCAGCATTTCCCCCTAGCTCCCCTCTATCATATTCTGCTACCCTGGGCTTAACTCTGATTCTGTAAGCGGAAGACACCTCAGAGACCTTTCACATTGTGCTTTCAGTTCTGGGTAGTACTACCACATAGGGGCCGGGACAAGCTGGGATGAGGGCAGCCAGGATTGTTCAAGGAATTGTAACCATGTTGCACGAAGAACTGCTGATGGGCCGAGACGTAGTCACTACTCACTTTGCTGTGGTCAGATCATTTGCTTCTCTGTGCCAGTGAACCGGGTTCCATAGTATTAACCTCAGCAGATTGTTGTAAGGAGCAAATACATTAATTCATGCAAACACTCAGAGCTGGTAAGGGTTCAGCAATTGCAAGTGACCAGTTTTTGTCCTTGGGGCTGGAGCTACAAGAAAGACTCCCACATCTTTGGACTGCAGCACCACGAGCCCCTCCTGATCTATGGGAGCTCACCTTCTGATTTGTAGGCATTTTTAAAGTCACAGGTATTATTATGAAAAGCTTAGCTATTAATTATTCTTCTGAGAGGCTTGAGTAGCCGACTTGAGCCCCTTATGCTATAAATAAGAGATTTGCTGCATATGCATTTCCCTGGATGAATCTTTCTCCTTTGGGAATTCCTTTGCCTTGTGCTGATCCATTATCTAAATTGTCTTGTAACCATGCACTGGGCTTCATAATATGAGTATTTTTTTTTCTTTTTGTGAAGGATGCTCTGTGTATGGTTAGCCCCATATTAAAGAGAAAAATATGTCATTCACCACCAAGGCAAAGGATGACCACTCACCCCTTTGCAGTACCCCAGCTTGAATAAAAATGGCTTCTGTTTTGTCTTACTGTACAATTGCTCCAGCATTTGCCATTCACTATAACGCCTATACTCAGCTATATGCAGAGAAGCGTCCACATGTCACTGATGTCAAGGTCATCAGACTTCTCCAGGTGTTCTCCTTCTGGGTCTCCTATTGATCCATTAACTGTAGTAAGCAAATGAATTCAAGGTGAGTGTTTAAATAGGTTATTTCCCAAACTAATCTAAAGCAATAAATCAATGTGTTTTTCTAATTTGTTACTTAGATGCTGCTGAGTATCTTGGATGTGCCTTTGGAAAGGAACTATTCAAATGGTGATTTGGTGAAGGGGGGGAGCAGAAATGGATGAGAGATGTAGTAGTAGCTTTGTAAATACCACACCCAAATATAACACACTTTCATTTATTAATTATGTCATTTCCCCTAGACATTGCACACCCTTTTACAAACATCTCTGAATTAACTTTTGCCAGACCTAATATTATTTCATCTTAAGAAAGATTCTGGACAGGGATTCTGGGGGCCTGTTTTTTTAGAAGAAGCAAGTGAATTAGAAAATTCACAGGGCATCTCGGTGGCTCAGTCAATTAAGGGTCCGATCTCAGCTCAGGTCATGATCTCAGGGTCGTGAGTTCAAGCCCCCCACTGGGTTCCACTCTGGGCATGGAGCCTACTTAAAAAAAAATTAAAGAAAGAAAAAAAATCACATGTGTACTCACAGTGACACCAAGAGGGACATCGATCTAACTCTTGATTTTCTATCTGTTTCCACTATGGAAGTAAAGCCAGCCATGATAAGTTTAACAGTTCCCAAACTGCAACAGCTATTTTTCTTCTCCTTAGGCTCCTTAAGCTTCTGACACCAAGAGAAAGTTTTCTCTTATGAGCAGAGTTTGAGACTGTTTAAGATTAACTCTTGTGGTCTCTAAGCCTACCTTCCCTAGCCTCCCTTTCCTTCCTAAGGAAGAGCCAGTGCTTTTAGGAGAGACTAGAGAGAAAGAACCCATGGAATCCTCTAGAGAGTCCCTAAGAGTCTGGCCTTGGCCCAGTCATCTGCTACAGGCAGAGATTTGAAGCAGGCTGAGGGATCCACTTTGACCAGGGAGCCCTTGACTCAGTCTCCCATCTTGGCCTTGTTGTGTGCTAAGCTGGGCATTTGGACCAAAGGCAACATGCCTGTGAGTCAAACTCCAGGACTGTCCTGTGTGGAAACTCCTTGTGCCTGCCCACCATGTACCCATTCTCATGAACCGAGCAAGAACATCACTGTTTTGTCTTTTGTCTTTGTCATTGGTTATGACAGCTAAAGTTAACCCACAGAGCGTACTTTCCAACTTGAAAGGTGATTTGTATATCCTGAAGGATGTATTTTTTTTAAGAAATTTTTTCCCATATAAAATGCTGAAAAGTATTTTGTCTCTTGTTCATTTGATCTAACATGTGTCATTTACTCCCAATCTCTGACATGTTTCTTTGTTTTCTGTGTGTTGCAGGCAGCATAGTGTACCTTGGGATGATGGCAGGGGCTTTCTTCTGGGGAGGACTGGCAGACAAAGTGGGAAGAAAGCAGTCTCTTCTGATTTGCATGTCTATCAACGGATTCTTCGCCTTCCTTTCTTCATTTGTCCAAGGCTATGGATTCTTTCTCTTCTGTCGCTTACTTTCTGGATTCGGGTAAGGTTTTTTCCTTCATATTTCATAGTAATGTGTTTATTCTTCGTAATTGTACATATTCTCCACTCTAGAGGACCTCATTACTGAGAAATTATCCCTTAACACACTTCTTTCCCTATCTTCACAGCAGCCTTTGGAACCGTGATGCTGGTTCTTAGAAATATAATTATCAACCTGTAAGTCCAGAAGAACAGTGGGCACTTTGCAAATACATGACTAAGTTGCACAAATCAGGAGCTTTCCTTAGAGCGAAGACATTCCCATAGACCATTCCAGTAAACCAAGAAGGTTGGAAAGTCTGGGAAAGTGTAAAAGTATTTTTTCCTTGGGGAAAAAATTATCAAAATCAATAATTTGCTTTGTAACGAATGATAGAGAAAGGAGGCTTTCCCTTGGTGCTCAGAGCTGTGTGAGATTGGCAAACTAACACGGGTGACCTGGGGAAGTAATTGGGATCATGGATTCAAGGAGCTGACGCAGACCTAGTGCTGAGTGAATTGGGGTACCTGAGGAGCATGTGTTGCTTGGGGCTATTTATTAAAGGACCTTCTCAGGGTCCATAGGGTAAGACATAGGCCAAGGCTTCCTTTTGCTTTCCCGTACCTACATAATACCACTAGCCTGTCAGGAAAAGGTTAACAGCCTAAGTTCTGAACTTTCCAGTCCTTTCCATTTACAGTCTTACTGAGAAAATTTCAGTGATATCCATAGACTCAAAGGTACCTGATTGTGGTCAAATTATTATGGCAGTTTTAATTGCCAATTCTGGATTGTGATGTGGTCAACCCAATTGACTGCAGAGAAAAGGGCCATTATGGTGATTGCGGAATACTCCAAACTAATGGACTGTCTAGAAGTTAATTCAAGGGCAGGACAGAAGAAGAGACTGCCTGGGTATATTCATGATATCATCCTTCTCCCCGTCGCAGACATATCATTCTTCAGCCAGCAGCTCAGGGCTGCTGACTTCTAAATAACATAATCTACCTGGCAAAGCACAGACTGTGTATTGCTAACTCAGCTAGCCTCCATAAATTGTGATACCAGAGGTTAATGCACTGTGCCTTTGCCAAGTTGGCACAGGACTGGGAGTCTAGAAATTCAAGTGCACCCTACCCCTGCCCTTTACGGGGGACCCTGGGAGAGTCATTCGGGCTTTCCAGCCTGATTCTTCTCTTCTTTTTTGTTTTTTTATTTTTACTTATTTCTTTTTGTTTCAGGTTTTTATTTAAATTCTAGTTAGTTAACATCTAGTGTAATATTGGTTTCAGGGGTAGAATTTAGTGATTCATCACTTAAATTCAACACCCAGTGCTCATCACAAGTGCCCTTGTGAACGTGTATCACCCATCTAGCCCATCTCCTTGCCTAACTCCCTTCCAGCAACCCTCAGTTTGTTCTCTGTGGTAGAGTCTCTTACAGTTTGCTTCCTTCTCTTTTTTCCCCCTTCTTCTATGTTCATCTGCTTTGTTTCTTAAATTCCACATATGAGCAAAACCATAGGGTATTTGTCTTTGACTGACTTATTTCCCTTAGCAAATTACACTCTATCTCCATCCATGTTGTTGCAAATGTCAAGATTTCGTTCTTTTTGATGGCTGAGCAATATTCCAGTGTGTGTGTGTGTGTGTGTGTGTGTGCATACCACATCTTCTTTATCCATTCATCAGTTGATGGGCATTTGGGCTCTTTTGTTAATTGGCTAGTGTTGATAATGCTGCTGTAAACATCAGGGTGCATGTATCCCTTTGAATCAGGATTTTTGTATCCTTTGGGTAAATACCTCGCAGAGCAATTGCTGGGTCGTAGAGTAGTTCTATTTTTAACTTTTTGAGGAAGCGCCAGACTGTCTTCTTGAGCGGCTGCACCAGTCTGCATTCCCACCAACGGTGTAGGAGGGTTCCCTTTCCTCCACATCCTCGACAACATCTGTTGTTTCCTGTGTTGTTAATTTTAGCCATGCCGACCAGTGGGAGGTGGTATCTCATTGTAGTTTTGACTTGTATTTCCCTGCTGATGAGTGATGTTGAGCATCTTTTCGTGTGTCTGTTAGCCTGATTCTTCTTTTGTGAGAAGAGATGGAGATTCCTGAGGAAGGGGATACAGCCGAGGGGAGAGCCCAGGTGGCGAAACATTCAGAGTTTTGTGGGATCCAGGCACTGAGGGGACCTGAGAACTGAAGTGGTTAAGGAAAATGAAGAAGGTTGTCTTTCTTCCTCAGCCGAATTTATGGGCCATGTCACCTATACACAACATGTGAGCCACTACCTCCATGAGAGACGGCTTTTCTCAGCAGCTCTAGAGTTCCATTTGGACACCCTGTCTCTTAATCTCTGGGTCATCTCAGCCAAGGCTCTGCT
Organism: Ursus maritimus; assembly: GCF_017311325.1. Taxonomy (NCBI): domain Eukaryota; kingdom Metazoa; phylum Chordata; class Mammalia; order Carnivora; family Ursidae; genus Ursus; species Ursus maritimus. The sequence goes on along the minus strand of NW_024426663.1, from coordinate 30,804,552 downwards.
TTCTCCAGAGATCTTGTTTTTTCTACTTAGTTAAGAGCTCCCTCTACCCCCATCTGATCCAGGTTTTAGATTGAGTAAAACTAAATGACCAAGGAAATAAGGCTTCAGAATATTGGGATTCTTCTGTTGCAGGACTCTGGTGCTCAGACCCATCAACACTCCATGCATTTCCCAGGAGTGATGCTCTTGCCATCTTTTCTGTTTCGGACGTTCTTCTCCCAGAACCCTTAGTGCTCAGGGCCTCAGAGAGGCCCATTCTGAGACCAGCCCTCCTGCAAATACTTGCTTTTCCTGTGTTTATTTCTCTTCTCCTCCAGACTGTAAATTCCAAGAGGCTGGGGCTTGTCTGCTCCAGGCAAGGCAAGGCAAGGCGGGTTTGGTTGCCATAAAGAACACCAGTCCTGCCAGGGTTGGACGTATGTCATTGGCTAGTTGATCATGGTGTTTGCTGAAGTCTTACTTGATCTGTATTAGAAGAATTCTAGGTCAAGTGAGTGAAAGTTTAACTTGAATCATAAATATTCATGAGGCTCATGAGAGAGTCATGACCCATGAGTGAATTCCCAGACTTGAACCTGTTTGCAGACCTAGAATTCCTCAAATGAAGGGGAGACTGCGTCCCTTGAGGAAGAACCCCAGGACAACACTGAAACTATATCCCTTAATCTTTCACAGCCTTTCCCAAGGGACTTGCGGCCTTTTACTAGGGTCGTGATGCTGAGGGGAAAGGAGATAATCAGACTTCGGGGTGCTCACCGGCTCTGAACTGACTCTAATTCCAGGAGACCCAAAATGTCACTGAGGTCCACCAGTTGGTGTAGGGGCTCGTGGGGTTTGGGTGATCATGGAGTTGTAGCTCAGGCCCATCTCACAGTGGGTCCAATGGGTCCCTGAATGCATCCTGTGGTTATTTCCCAGTTCCAGAATGCATAACTGGAATAGACCTTGTTACTGATAGAATTTCCGTGTTGGTACAGAGCCTGTCCACAAGTTCCACAGCCTGGGAATTTCAGAGGAGGAAGAGAAATTCTGGGTCACAGGCAGAGCCTTCATTTTGCAGATTAAAGTGCAGTGATGGAACCAGGAAGACATAGCTAGGACTTAAGTCGCAACTAAGTCCTTTTGAACTAGCAACTCTGTACTCAACTAAACTGCATTCTGAATCCAAGATCAAGATGCCTTTGTGCTGATTTTATCACAAATGCCACAAGTTTCCAGCTATTCTTTCTTATATCATGGCTGAAGCCTCATTAGCGCACTGTGTTAAATTCCTGTTTCTGCATATAAGGGAGACTGCGAAGTGGTGCTTCATGTAGCCTGAGGTCGACCTGGGTTTACGGTTTCATTGCCTCTAAAAGTGCTTTCCTCTTAATTTCCCACACCAAGTCATGAATATATTTTGTTAGAAACATAAATGTGTCCAGCTGCCGTATTCTGTGCGACTTTAAATGTCTATTCAGACGACGAATGATTTTCCAGCTGGGGACAACAGTGTAAGTGAGGAATAGGGCATCACCAATTATTCATCTGTCTCTCACTTCCCTAAGTGAATCTCACACCAGGGAACAGACACTTCCCTCTCCTCTTTTGTTACAGAAAATTAGAAAGATGGGAAATGGAGTTGACACCACTGATTCATTTTCATTTGCCCCAGAATTAAATTATTTGTTTCCAGTCACTGTTAATTATGGGAATGATAATGCTTCAGATGCTGGGCAATGTCAGAGTTGGGAGCTTCTCACTGAGGGCCTGGCACTGCTAAGCATAAAGGTCAGGAGAAAAATATACAGCAACAGAAATTAAAATGAAATTTCTATGTATCTGTATATCATCGTGGACAAATAGTCATTTCTCCCTCTGCAAATGGAGACTCACAAATGCATACTTCATCGCTGTTTGCTATATCCCTCTATTAACTGCATTATAACCAGATTACCTTGGCTTTGTAGAAATGATTCCCCACTAATTGGAATTCTTCAGTATTTTATATTTAGCATGTTTATTCCCACAACATTTTAAATAAATATCTATGCAAAAAGAGTATGCTTTTTTTTTTTTTTAATCTTTTCGACAGAGATAGAGACAGCCAGCGAGAGAGGGAACACAAGCAGGGGGAGTGGGAGAGGAAGAAGCAGGCTCATAGTGGAGGAGCCTGTTGTGGGGCTCGATCCCATAACGCCGGGATCACGCCCTGAGCCGAAGGCAGACGCTTAACCGCTGTGCCACCCAGGCGCCCCGAGTATGCTCTTTTTTAAAGTAGGCTCCATGCCCAGTGTGGAACTCAATGCAGGGCTTAGACTCATGACTCTGAGATCAAGACCTAAGCTGAGATCAAGAGTCCGATGCTTAAACCGACTGAGCCACCCAAGCCCCCCTATTATGCTTTTTTAAATAGAGGCGCAGGTAGATTGAGTGGCTTCCAAATGTTCAATAGATCCTCCGGTCTTCTCAGTTTTAGTCTAATTCTGAACTATCAGGTTCTCCCTTCAAAGTAGTCTTTTCTTAGGATATGTTTTACTTATCATATTTGAAAAATGGAGACTCATTTCAAAATTTTCAAAACGTTTAAAATGTGTTTTATCAAACACCTGTATATGCTTGCCCTCTGAGAGATGCTAAGTACTTTGTGATATTGTCTCCTCTAAACTTCATGGTGACCTTGTGAGGAAGATACCTTTTATTCCACCCATTTTATAGAGGAGGAAATTGAGGCACAGAGAGGTTAAGTAACTGTCCGAGGTCACACAGTAAGTATTGTGCTCAAACACAGGCAGCCTGGTGCCAGAACCCATGCTCAGACCACGAGGCTGTGCTGTCTCAGATTCAACAAGCAGTATCTCTGATTTCATAGGACATGATGCCCAATACACGATAGGCACTAAATAAACATTTCGAACCTTCAGGAAGGTTTCTGACCCAGAGAATCAGAATGGAAAGCTCTCCCAGTATGAAAGATGAGGCAACAGACTACATTACCTTTAATCCCCTAATATTCACAAACCCAGATTGTAAATAGGAGGTCATGGTTTCCTTAGGCCTATGTTATCCAACAGGGAGCATGCAGCTACCAAGCACTTGAAATGTAGCCAGATTAACATGAGCTGTAAATGCAAAATACATGCACTGGTTTCAAAGATTTAGCACATACAGAAGAGTGCAAAATACCTCACCGATAATTTATATATTGGTTACATGTTAAATGACAATATTTGAATATGTTAAGTTAAATGAATGGATATAAAATTAACTTCACCTGATTTTTTTTTTTTTTTTGCTTTGTCTTAATATCTTTCCTAGAAAGTTTAAAGTTATGGGGCGCCTGGGTGGCTCAGTCGTTAAGCATCTACCTTCAGCTCAGGGCGTGATCCTGGCGTTCTGGGATCAAGCCCCGCATCAGGCTCCTCAGCTGGGAGCCTGCTTCTTCCTCTCCCACTCCCCCTGTTTGTGTTCGCTCTCTCGCTGCCTGTCTCTCTCTCTGTCAAATAAATAAATAAAATCTTTTAAAAAAATAGATAAATAAAGTTATACATGTGGCTCACATGGTACTTCTATTAGCACTGTCTTAGACAACGCCTTTTGAGAATTTCCAACAAAGAGGTTGACCTTTGGGCACTTCATTTCCCAGTATGCCCTTTGGCAAAGGTGCTGTTGATCCCAAGAGAGAAGTAACAGAGCAAAAGATCTCCCAGACTTACAATGTATAATTGTGGAAAAATGAACCATATGCACTCTTTAGAAAAGATTCTGTGAGCTCCTTGAGGGCAGGCACTTGGGTTCTTCATGCCTGTACCTCCTCTAACTCTGATGTACCTCACGCAGAGTTTGGCTGGAGGGGGTAGGAATGGGGGTTGATGGATGGATAGGTAAATGGTGGGTGTGTGAGAGGGTGGGTGGAGGAATGGATGAGTAGATATAACAAGTGTCTGGTGAAGTCTGCAGGTTTTTGTCTTCACATCTTACAGATCATTTTAATGATCATCACCATCTTTATTCATGACACCATGTAGGTGCTGTGGGAATGCATTTTTCCAGCTCTCTCAAGAGCTCGATTAATTTTTTTTCAAGACAGCATTAGAATCCTGATCGATGACTATACCCATTCCCTGTGACATACTGTGCTGCTGTGGATACTATACGTTTAGGGGTTTAGGGCACCAACCTGATTGCAAACAAGGGCTAGGGAAGTTGTATTGAAGCTGTTTTCTTAGAAACACAACTTTTACCCAAATTGTATATTTACATCTCAATATTTTTAAAATAGTCAAGTTTCTACCAATTATTCTATCCTTGGTTCATACAATATGGAAAATAACAACTGTCCCTATCAAAGAATATGATTTTTTAATCTGTGGCTTTGGACAGTGGGAAGCTAAAGCTACCCAAACGATACATCCTTTAGCACTGCCACTGGGTATAGGAGATTTCCAATCTCAATCTGATGATTGGTTCAGTTCCCCGTAAGTGTTCTTCTCCTGTTTCTGTCTTGAGTACTCATCATGAACAGGTACCTTCTAATCAATACAGCAATCTCATTTTCTGTGCCAACCCAGCCCATTCAGAAGCCGTTAGATCTGTGTTCTTTAAGCCTCTGTGATAGTCTCTTTACTTTCATGAAAAGGAAGTCACTGAAAAGTCCTTCTTGGGGGCTGCTGCTTTAATTGTTTATTTCTGGGTCCAATTTAAAATGTAGTGAATTGGTTCTGAATTGCTATGCAATTTGCCTGGAAGTTCAGTGTCTTTGATTTTCCTTTTTTGTTGATTCCGAGTGAGGGTTAAATAGATATTTTCATGCAACTTTTTTGTAATTGTGATTCCCAGTATAGACTACACCATTCAGAGTTTTTTTTATAAACCCATAATACCCATGTTAATAAAAGCTGTCAGAGTCAGCTCTTGGTAGACTTTGCCCTCCGCCTATTATCAGTATAGAACACGTGACTTTACAATGCATATTCAACTTCCTCTTTAATTCAGTCCTCGCATAATGCTCCATTTCCCAATGGAAATGGGAGATGGAAGATGGAGGTGAAAGACTGTTTGACAATCACATGGTGAAATAAGTTGGAACGAATGTATTCTTTGTTACATGCCTACTGGGGAATTACGCAGAACAGAATTATTCAGGAGAACCCCTCCTCAGGACAAGAAGTCATCTGACATTCCAGTTTCTCCTCTACACTGTCAGATTTCAAGCCATTTTAAGTACAACTACTCTTTATCCACAGCCTCCCTCTTTCACTGCAGAACCCGCAACCCTTCCCTATCTTTGCCTCAGTAGCCAGCGTAAGTCAGGATGATGAGGTGCGGGGACAATCATAATCCACCAGAGTTGCCCTCCAAACCAGAGTAATATGCCGGGTGGCTGTGAAATTCGCAGCCTTACAAAAGTCTCATTGAAGTTTGCGAGGACTGTACTATGCGATATTCTCTTTCATCCTGCTATGCTAAATGGACTTAAACTTATGTGTCTCATGTGCCCAACAGAGAATTTGTGTCTGTAAAGCTGACACACCCTTTGCCTTACACCATATCCCACTTGGGAATTTGCCTTAGATTACTGAGGGAGATAAATATTTTTCATGATATTCACCAGACACCTGGTACTGAGGCATATGTAGACCTTTTGAGGTGATGTGTGTGTGTGTGTGTGTGTGTGTGTGTGTGTGTGTGTACCTGCGTGTGTGGGCGCATGTGGCACATATGCATGTAGAATGGGGTTGGAGAGTGGTCCCAACTGATTCTAGAATGTGTTTTAATACATCTTCCTAGTTTCATTATATTTCTGTAATTAAAGTGGTAAAAACATAACCTTATTATTGCTTCAGAATAATTCCAACTCTGGAATTCCAAATATCAGTGTTCTATTTCAGTTGTATCAATTCGATTATTTTGAATCTAGCTAATCTTCCACCTCTATAGAGTGTGGATTTCAATTATTATTTCCTCTGTGCCTCCTTTTACCGAAGATAACAAAGATTTGACCCTTTTTGACAGTTAATAAAACAGACTTCATATCTGATACTGAGGAAAATTCTTTACAGACCACCCTGATCTGACGGCTTCATTTATGTAAACTTCCATCAAAAATGAACTTGAGAAAATTTCAACAGTAGCTAACTGATCAGTATATAACTAACAATAAAAAAGTCTCCATGCTAACTGGATTTAGAGATGTCTTACGCATCCAGTAATGTAAAAGATAACCATTTCGTGCCTTATATTATGAATTTTTAGTATAAAACCAGTTATATTTTTCATATTAAATCCCCATTACGTGAGTTTCTCAACCGCACTACTAATATTTTGGGATGGATAATTCTTTGTTGCGAGGAGCTGTCTTGTGTATTCCAGGATTTTTAGCAGCATTCCTGGCCTCTACTTACTACACGCCACTAGCACCTCCTGAGTTGTGACGGCCGAAAATGTATCCAGACATTGCCAAACATCTGTTGGGAGAGAGGAGACCACAATCAACTGTATTTAAAAACCACTGATATGTGGGACTTCGAGAACTGCCATTCAAATATTTGTTATCTCTTCATGTAGTCTCAGAAATTTTATCTTGATACAATAAAACAAATCGGGAAATATATAGCCCCTCATGCAAAATACTGAATATTGATGTAGAATATGAGAAATTTTCTCTTTTTTCCCCTTATAAAAATGGGGGGGACAGCTTTTTCCTATCTTCAGTACTTAAAGAAACAAAATCATATTGCGAGACACGAAAACTTATGCTTTATCTCTGAATGTATATCTGAATTTTTATTGTTGTTGGTAATTATAGCATTCTGCAGCATTTTTCTGAAAGGTACCAAAGCTATTTTAGAAGTTCCTAGAGTGCCCAAGAGGGTTGCACAGTATCTTATGCCCAGGAATTCCAAGTAGCTCTTTTCACCAGGGCACCTGGTCAAGAGATGACCATAGCAACTCAGACATAGAGTGATTTCAGGAACTCTTTGGGGGCTCTGTTGCTATTGGAACCTCCATTCCAGCACCCATAATTTCTCTTATGATTACATTGACCCAGAACATAAGGTGTATGTTTCCATTTGCGGGAGATATTTAGGTCCTCAGAACAAGTTACTCCAGTCCGTTTGGAGTGGCACCTCCCTCAGCAGAGAAATACAGCTCTTTCAAGGAGCACTGAGTGCATGTCCAGTGGGCCAGGTAATTGGGATTCAAAGACGAATGGGATATAGTCCTCACCTTCAAAGAGCCTTCATCTTAGTATAAACAATGTTTAAGACCTCTGCTGGTGTATGAAACACCAGTAATAGTTAACAGTACAGCAGGCTGTAATGTTTTTTTCTGCTTAAAGGCCATCACAGTAACACGAGAGGTAATGTTTTCCCTAAAATGGATGATCAGCCCACAGTGAGAAATATGAATGCTTGCATTGTTTTGTAGGCCTCTGAATCTGAAGAACTCTGCAAAGGGTTTGAATAGACTCCCTCACTCATACTTCAGACTCATTTATCCATTGATATTAGGGTTCTTTGCGATCTGCTTTTGCAAACAGATATTTTGGGACATCCATGCAAAAATAACTACCTTGAAAAAGAGGCATTGAATCAGAACTGGCTGGATTGCTTATATCCCCCTAAAAGTTGGTATTCTCTTACACAACAATAATTTGTGTAAAGCTAACAGCCAAGTCTACAGTCTTCCACTTGCCATTTTAGCTGCCCCAGGGTACGTTTATCTTGTTTCCGAGTGGCCTGGCATATCTTACATGCAATTGTGCCTTCATGAAATGTAAGCGATAGGTCTTATGTATGGAATGTCCAGAATCCTGATGAAACATTAATTGGGACGTGAAAAGTCAGTAAAAACCGGGACTCTTTTTATGCATTGAGAAGTGAAGGCATAGGTTAGGGACCTGGGACTTTATGGTGCAGAGAAACGGATTCTTCACATCAAATGAAAAAAGCAGTAGCGTTAAATGATTTATGACACAGCCATCTGATTTCCTATTAAAATTGTGTGTTGTAATGAAACCACTTTGAATCTCTTCAGAGCTTTGTGGAATTTTAAAATTCAGCTAGTTGTCCATGGTTTCTGGTCCTTGAGAAGCCAGGCAGAGAGTTGTGTGAGTCTGATGTGGTGTGGAATAGCGCCACACGCATATGTTTCTTGTGTGGGGGGTCCTCTTGATGACCTTGGACTGCTTGGCTACCCCTAGTGTGATGGCGCCATATCACCAAGTGCTACATCTGAGGTCACGTGGAGTTTAGGAATTTTAGGTAGAACTGCCTCAATCATAGCCCAGGGGAACAGATCTAGATGCTTCAAGCTAGTGTTTTTTCAAGTGTTTGAATAGCAATTCCCACTAAGAAACACATTGTAATCCAATATACACTTATATACATACTTATTTATTTGCTTTTATATAAATTTATACGTAGACATGTATATGCATATACGTATGTACTTTCTACATTATAAATATGTTCGTAATGAAGACAAAAGTTTCATGAAATGATACTTATCCTTACAACTTGAGTTGTACTTAACTATTTTCGTCTCTATTTCAATTTTTAAAATTCTTTTTATAGCTACTAAATTAATTTCATAGCCCACAGATTGAAAAGCATTGGCCTAAGTGATCTGCCCATATCTAGCAGTAGATAACCACCATATCACTTTAAGCAGGGACAAATGAATGAAGTGGTGCTATATTTTGACCTACCACTTGATGCAGGATGACATTATGAATCCTACAATTCGATTGGTACATCCAGTTTGCTACAGATAAGGCCTTTCTCTAAATTTCATTTGCTATGGTCACTGCCAATACTTCTTTATCATATTAAAGGCTCTGAGGAGATCAGTTCTTGCTAACTGCGTTTTACTTCTTGATGTGAAATGTCAATAGCAATCTACCTTACAGAAGTCTGAACATAAAGGAATTAGGCACATACTTTTAAAACTGTATTGCTAAGTGTTTTCTCTGCAATTTGTTTAAATGTATTATTGTACATCTTTCAAAAAAATATTTAAGAATCGATATATTTTGTGGAATGATGGTAAGTAATGTTTTCTCATATTACCCTACTTCCCAAGGCAGTGTTTTTTTAAAACTTAGGGGTCAATACCTGTTTGAAATTTGGATGAGATCTAGGGCCCATCTGCCTAGAATGAACAAAATATTTATTCCATAGACTCTCATTGGAGAACCCTTAACCTGAATGGAAGTCACTGTTCATGTCAACATCTCTTATAGTTCCCCTACCGGAAGGAAGCATTGTACCCCATTCTATTGGTATGGAAGCCGGCAGCCTTATTTGATTCTACCAGTGCACATGCACATGTACTCAGGCAGCAACGAGATCTACTGGGTTGAGACCAGAACAGTCCAGGAAGCAACCCTGTTGGGCCTGTGTTCATCAACACAACAGCCTGACTGGGCTGCAGGGCCAGCTGCTGCAGGGTAGTAGTAGCTAGTTAAGTCCAGCTGCAGACAGCCTCCCAGAAGTATTTGAAGCTGTTTCCAAAGTCACCATGTCATGGGTAGGACATATCACAGTACCTCTTTGTAAAAATGTGATAATTAAAATATTCACTAGATTGGACCCACCAATACTGTAATTTTTGCAAATACGTAGAACATTCAATCCTGAGCAGAAAGCCCCTCAGATTCTTAAGCAAGTTGAGCTCTATAAAGCATGTGGCTAGGGCACCACTGCCACCTTTTGGTAACATCGCTTAATTGCAGGTTCTGATCATAAACCTTTATTGAACAGAGATTATAATATTAAAGTTATAAAATGATAGAAAATATACATCTCTGGATACGCTGTATAGAGAGAGAGCGTGTGTTGGGAGCTTCTGCCGTTTGCATCTCCCATAGCTGTCCTGGCTCTGATTTCACGTATTCTCTGTCCCTCTCGGCAGGATCGGAGGAGCCATTCCCACGGTGTTCTCCTACTTTGCTGAAGTGCTGGCCCGAGAGAAGCGGGGTGAGCATCTGAGCTGGCTCTGCATGTTCTGGATGATCGGTGGCATCTACGCCTCTGCCATGGCCTGGGCCATCATCCCACATTACGGTAAGAGGCTGGCCTGACACAGGCCAGGCAGCCACCTTATTTTCCTTCAGCCTCCATTCCATCCCTTCCCTGTGTTGTAAACGCTGGTTTGAGAAACACACTGTCATGATCAAGTTTTTCCCTTTTGTAATATCTAGGATTTCCCCCCTAGTACAGAGATCTGTGTAAGGTAGGACCATCCCAGGGGCCCTGTAGGAATATTATTGCATTTTGCTGTTTTTCAAGTGATCACTTTCATTGGCTTTCTATGTGCTATCAACTCTGGGGTCCCCACCCAGATGGACATGAGAGGAGACAGAGGTCATTGTATATAAGGCAACAGGACTTACTGTTGTTTGGGGGTCTGTCCTACACATCAGGAGCACACAGGTACCTTCATTTGTCCCCCCTGGGTCCCCTCCAAAGCTCAGCTCCACATCAGCCCCACCTCTTCTGGCTGCTCAGAACTGGTGAGAGCAGGAAGACTCCTGTCTTCTCGTGCAACGTCTGCTTGCGGAACTTAAGAGGTGACTGTACTGTCCTTGCTGCCCAGATCCCTCCTCAGTTTCTTCTCAGCACTTGCCGTTCCTGCCACCTCCTGTTTCTGAGCAGTAAGCGTTGTCCTGCTTAGGAGCCAGAAACTTCCAGGTGCTTCACCACAAACAGTGAAATGCAGGGAGAGGTTCACAGAATCCAAGAATCAAATTTGATATATAAGGCAAAGGGGAGGGAAGATGTTCTGGGTGTGTGTGTGTCTGTCTGCATCTGTGTCTGTATCTGTGTGTGTCTGTGTGTATGTGTGTGTGTGTGTGTGAGAGAGAGAGAGAGAGAAATAGCAGGTATGTTGAAGTTTACAAATTATGAATACTGTGTAAATTAAAACCACATGTGGACTTCAAAAACTCATTCTTGGTTCAACCTAAAATCTAAGTGATCATCAGGTAAAAAATTAGATTTCAGAAATTCACTTTGGGACCATTTTCTTTTTTTCCTGCTTTTGTTTTATAACAGAGCAATTTTCACAATAAAGCCTAGTTCTGTTAGGGAACAACCCTGGGTGAATTTGATTCATTGCTCAGATCACAGACAAGATGGAGACTTAGTATTCAAATGCATTCTAATTTGTTTTACCATACTGAGTTACAGAATTCATGTTTGTCACGCTCTTTCTTTTAACAAACCTAAAAACTTAAATGCACATCAAAATTGTATATAACAATAAGAAGGAAGACTTGTTAACAAGGTTACTTGGCCTAAAGAGAACTTTTCCTTGCCAAACACTTCAGTTGAGTGTGCCAGGCTCAAGAGGTGGGTTTTCCTTTTTTAAACTCTGGTCAGTTCAGGGGCAGAGTTACCCTCACACAGGCTCATGGAGTCCACCCTAAGGCTTGTCTTCTCCCACCGTCCAAGGAATCGCAGGTGCTTCACCTTCTTTGTCTGGGCCCTGAAGCCCTCAGCCACCCTCAGAACTTGCCTCTGTGTAGACAGGCGTCTAGCTCCCACCCCACCTAGCTGGCATTTCTGGGTGGAAAAGTCACTTAGCTGCCCTGTAAAGGATTGCTTCCTAGGAACTGTGTGTAAGGAGACCAAAAGGAGACACAGTGCCTGTGCAGAGCCCAGCGTTGCTCAGCATGGCTCCTGGAGCTGCCCTAGTCCGTATGCAAGCTTTGTACAAATGAAAATGGGGTGCCTTATCCAGGTGGATGCGGTTGCAGCCCCTGTGGCCAGCTCCGCCTGGTGCTCACACAGCGAGCCGCTGCTGGCAGCTCCACTCGGCCGCTGGATTCGTTTTGCAGCCAGCCTTGTGTCTCAGCCTCTGATGGCAGCAGAGCTCCTTGGCTCCTGGGTTTTTGCTGTCTCCTTCCTGGTCCCCTTCCCATTGTGTCTCAGAATTTCTCTTGCTGGTCTTCCTGAGCTCGTAACTCAGACTGGCTTCTGCATTCTGCACATTTCCACCAGGCCTGGGCATAGATCGCTCTTGTTTTTGTCTTTCCTCACTAGGTATTTAGTTCCTCAGACATCCCTGCCTTGTACACATCTCTACCCTCGAGCTATGGTGGGCTCCAGATTTTGCCTGTGGCCCTGCCAGCCATCAGTCAGTGGCTGACCCACAAAGAATGAGTGTAATCCCACCTCTGTGTTTCTCAAGCACACATAAGATTTTCTTTTTTATAGCAACAAGGGCTGCCTAGTCCATACGTAACTAGAAAGAGCTGAGGCTGTGAATCATAAACAATTCATAAAAAGTTAGCAAAAACCCAATCACAATACAACAAAATTAGGTGTATCTGAGACTGACATTAATTTATATGTTAAAGGAAGCTTGAGAAATAATGACCTGGCTAAGCAATCAGTAACAGATCATTAAAACCTTACGCCCATGTTTTATTGAAGGCTCTCCATGGCCAGAAATGTGGCAAATGCAACAATTATTGCAAACAAGCCCGTCTGCATATTAATATCAGCAGGGGAGATTTTATCTCCCTTGCTGAGTTCATTGTTATGCTCTTTTTTTTAAATGAATATTTTTTTTATTATATTATGTTAGTTACCATACAGTACATCCCTGGTTTTTGATGTAAAGTTCGATGATTCATTAGTTGCGTATAACACCCAGTGCACCATGCAATACGTGCCCTCCTTACTACCCATCACCAGCCTATCCCATTCCCCCACCCCCCTCCCCTCTGAAGCCCTCTGTTTCTCAGAGTCCATAGTCTCTCATGCTTCATTCCCCCTTCTGATTACCTCCCCTTTCTTTATCCCTTTCTTCCCCTACCGATCTTCCTAGTTCTTATGTTCCATAGATGAGAGAAACCATACGATAATTGTCTTTCTGTGCTTGACTTATTTCACTCAGCTTTATCTCCTCCAGTGCCGTCCATGTTGCAGCAAATGTTGAGAAATCGAGAAATCATTGTTATGCTCTTGCAACTTGAAGAGTTTGAATTATTTCAAAAGAAAAGAACTTAGTTTTAAAAATCCGGTGCTGAGGCTTCTAGGGGATGATGATGTTTTGTATCTTGGTGTGGGGAAGGTGTTTCAGGAGTAGTCATTTATAAAAACGCATTAAACTGGGTACTTAAAATTTGCATACATCACTATATGGATGTTATACTTTTTTTTTTAATAAATACTTTTTCATAAAAGTTTACCACTTCCCTTACGCCCCTGAAAATACCCATGCTTTGGTCCTATCCCAGATCAATCGAATCTGATTATCTGGGTTGGGGACTCTGCATGGATGGCTTTTAAAGCTGGATCACTGCAGCCAGGTTTGAGAATCTTCAGCTTCCTACCTCTCACAGTGGGTGATCTGGGAAGCCCCTGGGACTTCATCATGTATGTATAGGGAGGGCTGTAAATGAGAACAAAGAGAAGAGTGAGCCTGACTGGCATGGTTGAGTTATTCAGTGGGTGTTTAGCTTTCCAGATTGTTGGTTTCATCCAGGCTAAAGGGCTTTCCCACTCGTATGGCTTAGAATCACTTAAAAAGTAACTTTGACATCTTGCTCTGTCTTCTTCTCAGTGCCACATCTTTTTACTTTACTTAGACAAGAGCTGTTAAGTCCATCCACTTTCCCTGCAACCTCTGAAAAAATGGAAAGTTTCTTTTTCCTCTGAAATTCTGCCTTATATAGATGATGTCACAGCCCATAGAAAAATGAGAGTATGTGGGTCCTGGCCCGCCATCCTCTTTCATTCAGAAGACCTCTGAGCGCCACCACCCAGACAGCAATAGGGAGTTTTCACCCAGCAAGGGAGCAATTTGGGAGCATTATAAAGCGACTCAGAGCCAGTTACTGGCCCTTCTCACAACAGTAACAGGATTTGTGCTGAGAGGGAAAGAATAAAAAATTGGCATCCACTCTGCAAGCAATTTAAATGATAAGTGATGCAGATAAGAAGGTGTTTGTGGCGTTGTCTCTCTGCTTTTGTGGCAGAGCAGTCAGTGCACAAAGTCCTGAGCCGGGTACCAAGTGACCTAAATTCCGACTCCAGACAAACTCCTTACACAAAGAGACTGTGAGTGGTCAATAAGGATGGCAAAGGAAATCTGAAACGAGTCTTAGGAAGTCAGACAAGGCCAGAAGGGGGTTTGGACTGCTGCAAGGGCTCCTGAGTTAACATGTGGGCTGTGGCCAGGGTCTGCTGATGGACAGAGGGATCCACCCAGCCCACCGAGGCCTCGTCTTTGGACTGGCATCGGATCATGATGGTACTTTACCTTCACACCGTTGCTGGAGGGGTTGAAGATTTCCCCGCAGACAGTCACCAACATCTGGAGATTCCCAACATAAAATTACCTTGCCCACTCTGACACAGCCCTAGGAGGCCCTGTTTGAATGTCTTCACCTTTCCTCCTGGCCACCTCCCCTGTGACCAGCTCCTTCCAGCTTCTGGGATCCCTGTGAGAGAAGAGATAGCACAGGGATGACGGTTTTCCTTCAGCCTCCCTCCCCTCAGTAATCAGGACATGCAGCATTTAATGGAAGCCCCTGGGCCTCAGGAGGAAATGGGACAGGTTGCTGACTCACAGCACTTTCCCTCTTTGGCTGAGAGCTTGCACGTTGGCCCAGGCTTTGGAGTTGCCCTGGGATTGCAGCACTGTCTGCTCCATTAAACCCTCCAACGTCATTTTCTGTTTTAAATTCGCGTGCACATCAGATGAGGTTTGTCCCCTGCTGAGGTGCACCACAGTGTGCAGCAAGGACATTCAGTTAGCTAAGTGGGAAGGTTCTCGGTTCAGCACAAAATGCCTCAGCTCTTAAAGCCCAGAGCACATGGGGCTGCCCTCCGCCCTGGAGCCGCCCCACACCTCCATCTCCCCCACCCTTCACTGCAGGCCTCCCAGGGGGCACCATAAAGCCCAGGCCCACCCCTAGTACCCACCCCCACCCCCGCCAGCCACAGCACAAGGCCTGGGCTTAAAACCTCACATATTCCTGACCAAGATGTCCCTACCCCCCCTTTAGTTCCAAGATGTGTGAAGCTAATACATTTCTTCTCCCTAACGATGGAACTGGGTGAAGGGAGCACGATATAGTCAAATGGCTGTTTGGTTGAAGAAGGAAATAGGCAAGGGTATGTTGGCTTTGTTCACAAGCGGAAGAGCACTGTAGCCAAGGGAAGGGTTGGGGGGGAGTGGGTGCTGATCTTGAGTCACTGCCGCACTGCCTCTGGGTATGAGCTTTGTCAAGCTTTTCAGTCTCGTCCCATCCCATTTCCTGCATCTCAGTGGGGGTTAAGTGTGACAGTCCTGTTAGAACACCCAGGGCTTGAATAGGGCTTAACAAACGGTAGCTCTTACTGCTGTCAGGTTCATCTACATCAGACATCCAGACTCCATCAATGCAGCCCAGCTCGAGATGAGAGCTACAGGAAGAGGGAGAATGAGCTCAAAAGTCCCAAATGGTAAACCTCACCTAGTGGGTGAGGAGGTCAGAGGAGTCAGAGAAAGGAAAAATCAGAAAAAAATTAAGATAATGAGAGAGATTCAAAGAAAAAAATAATACTGTAAAACCTGGATTACCTGGAACTCAATGAATCCAGATCTTCCATTCAGTTATTTGTTGGATGAATTAATATTTGGAGGGCACAAACTATACAAAGACCCACCTTAAAGGCCACGGGACCACTCTCACCAGGTAGGAAGGACAAGAACCTGACTGCCCTAACCTGGTGGCCGAGACGCTGGCCAGCCCTGCAGGTTACAGAAACAGTGGCAGAGCCGTTTCTGTCTTGCAGCAAGTTGTCCTACGCTCTGGATCCTGGCGGCAGGCAGAGTGGTTACTGGCATGGGGTTAGATGTAAGACATGCCCTGGTTCCAAGCCGGCTCAGCCATTCTCTAGTTTTGTCTGGTCCTCAGTCTCCTTGTCTATAAAGCAGGCTTAATACCGCATAGTGTTGCTGTGTTCAAGGACTGTGTACAACAGTGGTTACACCGTGCCTGATACGCACGGTCACTAAGTGCAGTCTTTTCTTTCCACAGATGGGGCTAACGTTGAGGTAAGCGTACGAAGACGTTACTGAAAGAGTAAAAAGACCTTACTCTCCTTTTCCTAACCATATTCTCTCAGCTGTGTGCTTATCATTTGAAGGTTGTGGAGGTGTTTAGGAAGGGGAAGCATTCAGACACAGAGCGTGTAAGGTGTGCCAAGTATTCTGCGCCCACTCTGGGTGGCAGGGGAGGGCTACAATGACAGCTGGGTCCCATTTACCAGCCCAGCCAAGTGGCCCCAAGCCCTGCCACCCATCTTAGCTGTACCTCATTGAATGTCATGACACTGCAGATTTTATTCTCAAGTATCAGAGTAAGACATTGCAAGGAGAACCCACTTGGTACATCAATGTACACCAGTGTTATTTCTTAATTTGTCCATTTTAGGATCCATCTAATCTTTGATTTCAACAAAATGACTCTTAGACTCAGATTTCCTCCAGTCTCTGATTCAGTTTTCCCCAGGCATTAATAAGATACATTGGCCCCCAAAATAATAATGATAAAGTTTCTATCTAAAGGCTTAAGAAATGGGTTTGAGGCCTTCTCACTGTTTAAGTGTATGGCTATTTTTGTAGTGAGTATGTGTCATTGTTCAGGGGTTTTGGAAGCCTTGCGTTCTTAGAGCCACAAGCTCTCCCACCCCCAGCCCTCCCGCTGCTCTCCTCACGTGAAGGACATCACCTGGGGAAACGTTGTCAGCTGAGATGCAGGTAGCTCCCCCACCTGCCACCCACCCCACCCCCTGCCAGTCCTGCACAGTACTGGGAAGTGCTTTACAACATTCTCACTCTGATCTTTGAGGCGTGGAGGTGTACGTGGTGAACTCAGAGTCGCCTCTTCTATTGTGCATTAAGCCAGTTATCAATGTGCTCAGGTCTTCCCACTGCCATTCAAGCTCCTCAGAAACAGAGGGGCAGAGGTCACTTGTTGAGAGCCTTCTATGTCCCAGACACTGTGCCAAGCACATTGATCTTACACTCACAGTCTGAAAACAGAGATAGGGGCTTTAAAAATATGGCAGTTTTCCTGCTCATGTGTGGGTGTGAAGATCTGCAGATGCGTGTGCTGCTGACGCTGCTGGGTGACCCTACACAGCTGGGCTGCTCATCCATCCCTCAGGTGGCCAGTGAAGCCTGCACACCTCCTCCCAGAATAATGCTTTTAAATGCAGAAAATGAAATAAATAGGATTATAAATGAAACCAATTGTTAACAAAATGTATTAGCATATGAGGTAACTACACCTGGCATCAGGCCTAATAGCTACCTTTATTTTTAAGTAGATGTGGACATAGAAGCTGGAAGTCAATGAATCCTTTCTCTTGAATCCTAGGAAACCACTGGACTTTGGGTTCTCCCAGAATTCCACATCCCATTCTTTACAATCTATTAGTTAAGATTAGAATTTACTGGGGGAAAAAAAAATTAGGATTGACTGGATATAAGAGAAAAAAAATTAACAGAGGCATGAGCAAGATATAAGCTTGTGTTATATTAAAAGAAGCCTGGATGGGGGCTGTCCAGGGCTGGGATGGTAGTTCCACCCATCAAAGGCCCAATTCTTTTTATCTCACAATTCCTTTTATCCACCATTCTGAGCACACTTCAGCCGGTAGGTCCACATTCTAGGCAGGGCAAAGCAGGAAGGATATATAAAGATATACCTGTGCTGGCATTAAAAATCTCCCTGGAAATCCCAGACAAATCCACTTAAATCTCATTAGCCAGAACTTCAGCACGTGACCATACCAAGCTACAAGGAGGTTTTGGAAGTGTAGCCTTCTATACCAAGCAGTAAAGAGAACACCGATCAGATAGAGTGGCTATTGGGAGACAACTAACCATCTCTGCTGTACCATTTCATTCTTCCTCTGGAAAATCTTTTAGAAATGTCCATGTGGTTCATAATCTAACATTTTAGTATGCCCCTTCTGTATTAGTCAGTTTTTAGATGCAAATTATGGAAAGCAACTCGAGCTAACTTAACCAGAACAGGAATTTATTAGAAGGCTATTGAGTAGCTCACAGAATGGTCAGGAAGGCTAGAGAAACAGGCTCAGGAAATGGCAGGAGCTGAGGGAATCCTTCCTTAGATGGCTGGCATGGCTGTCAGCACCCAGACCCAAAAAACCCCACATCCAGTCTAAGAAATTTAGGTCAGCGTGCACAGCTTCAGTTTCCACTGTACCAAGGCATTTTGATAGTGGTTTAATTGTTCTCGAGAGATGGTGGAGAGAGTTTTCTGTGCAAGATGCAATCCTCAGGGGCGCCACCTGCTGTTAGGAAGTCATGATTACCAACATGTGACAAGGTACCTTAGCCCTAATTAGGATACCTATATAATTAATTCCGTAAAATGCACAATTAATGCCTAGAATGGAACCTTAGAAAAATAGATGATTAAATAGAATAGGCACTGGGCATGCAATAATGTGCTGTCTGGGGCCAAATGAGGTTGGGTACAGTTTGGGCTAGTGTGGCCTTTATGTGTTGGTTACAGAAAATTAGGTACAACAGTCTAGAGAGCCCTAGCCAATGTGAATCCTCGGCAGCATTGCGGCAGACCAGACTTCCTTATCCTCGGATTACAGCTGACTAGACCCCTGGCTGCTTCCCAAAGCAAATGTGAATCCCAGCCTAAACACTGGACTAGGACTTGATCCCCAGTAGAGATAAAAGCACCTAAAGTTGGTTTCATTTACTATGGATATAGATCCTTACTCCAAGAGCTGTTGACATGAAGGTTTGCCTTGGGAACAGACAGTGAAAACATTTGATAGTATAAAAAATTTATTTAGCAAATTAATGGCAATACCAAATGTTGGTAAGGATTCAGGGAAACTGCATGTCTCATACATTGCTGGCTGCAAAATAGTGCAGCTACTCTGGAAAGTAGTTTAGCAGTTTGTTTAAAAAAAAATTTAAACAGACCTAACCTATGACCCACACCTGTACTCCTAGAACATTTACCATCACCCAGAGAAATGAAAATTTATGTCTACACAAAACCCTACACATAATTGTTCATAACACTTTTTTTTTTTGCAATAGCTGCAAATCAGAAACAACCAAAATGTCCTAGAATACCACAGAATGCTATTACTCATCAACAAAAGGAACTTGATAAACAGCTTGAATAGGCCTCGAGGGCATTTTGCTGAGTGAAAAAGCCAATCTCAAAAGGTACATGTACATAGCATTCTGGAAATGACAAATATCAAACTGGAGAAAAAGTTAATGGTTAGCAGAGATTAGAGAGGGTGAGGAGAAGGGGAGCTGGTGTGACTACAGTGGGCTGGCCCCCAGGAGATCTTTGAGTTGCCGGAATGGTGTCTGTCTTGATTATGGAGGTAGTTACATAAATCCACATGTGGGATAAAATGACATAGAACTACACACACACACACACACACACACACACACACACACACGATCCCACTGTCAGTTTCCTGCTTTTGATATTGTACATAGTAATTTAAGATCAAAGCATTTCTAACCATTGAGGAAGACTGGGTGGAGAGGACATGGGATCTCTCTCTATTATCTTGCAAGTGTCTATGACCCTAGTTATTTCAAAATAAAAAGGAGAAAACAAAATTGGTAATGCCTTTTTTTGAGAGGCATTTTTATATCTATCGGCTTATTTATTATAATTATCTTAGAAACAAAAGCAACAGTAAGTGTTATTCCCATTTTTTGAATGGTGAACCTGTTGCATAGAAACTTTGTTGTTTCCCAGAGTGAAAAACAAAAGTGAAGATTAGAAATTAGAACCAGTCTTCTGATCCTCATTTCTTCAAAATGTCCTCCAGACATGACAAAGCTAAGAAATGTTCTCAGAGAGCAGCCCACAGGGTAGTTTGGAGCCAGAAACTTGTTTGATGGTCCCTACGGTGTGCATATACAGCCTATGTGGCAACTACCAATTCCCTCACCTCTCTGGGTAACCCCGTCACAGCCCCTTGGCAAACCTTGCAAGACTTATGCCTCCATCCTTTGCCATAGGAGAAAACGTTTAAACCCAGAATTCAGTCATTTAAAAACTACCTCACTGAAAATGTCATAAAAGACAGAAGAGGTTTTTCCATTGCATGCCTTATAACCCACAACCTCATCCATCTTTATTTGATACTTGTGTGCCTTTCAAAGGCTGCATTACATGTTTCTCTCCCCCTCCCCCACAGCATGTGACTTCGCTGCCTTGTCTCCTGCCTCTAAGAATCTAACTGCTTTGCCTACCCTGCTTTCTCCGAGTATACAGAGAAATTCAGCTCTGCCCAGCTTCTAGCTCTAAACGTACATACCTCACCTGTGTTAGTCTGCTTGGGCTACCATAACAAAATACCATGGATTGGGTGGCTTCAACAACAGAACTTTATTTTCTCACAGTTCTCAAGGTTTGGAAGTCTAAGATCAAGGTGGTAGTTGATTTGGTTTCTGGTTGAGGGCTCTCTTCCTGGCCATCTTCTTGCTGTGTCATCAACATGTCATCAAAGAGCATTTTCTTAGCTTCGATTAGGGCCCCACCCTTATGACCTCAGTTACTTCCTAGAAACCTATATCCATATATAGTCACATTGGGCATTAGGGCCTTAACATACTAATTTTAGGGAGACACAGTTCATTTCCTAGCACGACCAATTGTGGTTTTAGCAAACAGAGGACCTTCCAGTCACCAGAAGCACACCATGACCCACCTACCCTTTGAAGGCATTGAAAGTTAAGAATTTTTTCCAATGTTTTTCTTATCAGGCCCTACTGCAAACTTATCTCTGAAACACTGATCTTTTTTCTCTCTTACATAAGGCCTTATGATATCCTTATGGTTCTGTTAGAACTGCCTATCTCATTTCTCTGAACATTTGTATATTCTGAACTAGACAAAAGGCATGCACATGTTTGTTTCCTTGAAAAGAACTGTTCTGAAAATACCCTTGCTGGGTTGAATTCATCATTAACCTAATTAGATCCTTTATCCAAGGCTTACAATGAGCACGATTACCAAGTCTTGATAACTAATTATAGTGCTTCTAAATTAACCTCTACCTGGAGGGACATAAAAATTATAATCTTCTAAAATGTTCCTTGTTTGAGGATGTGACCATTTCCTGGATTTCCATCAATAATACTGAACTGGTTTGGAGGGCAAGAGATATTCACAGTGTTGTGGAGAGGGAGAGAAGGCTTCCTTGATGTATGAGGGTACAAGCTAGAGAACCTGGACATCACTTTTCTTCCATATACATAGTGAGGTCCCCAAAAATTGTGATCCATCCACTTGCCCAGATGGTTAAGATGAACAGTGGTAGAGCTGCCCATCTGTTTTTTACAAGTGCAATATTCTTCCATTTGTAAAAAGTAAACCAACTTTAATTTTTATGTCAGGGACATTGGTCCTGAATAACCTGGAAGTTCCTATTCTCTTATGAGCTGATTTAGTATCTATATTTTGTATAGCTGTCTCTGTCAAAATCGAGTTTGGATTTGCTCTGAGTTGCTTTTAGAGGGTCCCAAGGCTATCCTGGTTAAAGACCAAGGGTGTGGTATCCTAGCAAATGTGGCCATTCGGCACAACTGGACCATGCAGAGGATACCTATATAATTAATTCCATAAAATGCACAATTAATGCCTATAATGGAACCTTAGAAAAATAGATGATTAAATAGAACAGAGTTTGAGGTTCAAAGCATGATGGGGGAATCTAATTATGCAACTAAGTAATTCCTAAAGGAACCTTCTCAAATTTTCGAGGTGCTTCTTCTTTAAGAAGTGACTGATCTTTTATGTAACATCGGGACATGTCTCCACTTGAGGACAGGTTGAATTATATTGACCACTATTCCTCACTCTCATGCTCGCTCCTCGATGAGCTATTTGGCTGCGTTGCCCATCACACTATGTGATACACAAGACAAATGGTGTTCGTAAGGCTTGAGCAGGATACCCGCAAAGAGGTTGGAAAACAGTCTGAGAACTGTGTGCTGGGAGATAAATGGCCAGGCTCTAAATTTGGCAAAATTAAAGGAGGCAAAATATGGCGAAAGAAAATGTGGGTCAGAGCAGAGCGGGCTGCTTACCATAGATGTGAATCAAATGCATTGTCCTGCTAATGAGAAGATGCTGGTTGTGTGATTCATAGTGAAGATGAGCTGTCTCAGCCATTTGCACATTCCCTCACCCAGTCTTTTCAACAACCGGAAGCATGTCTTAATGAGGTGACTGGCAAGGGTTGGTAAATTGGTTGAAGGTCGTGGAACATATGAATTTTTTCCTGTCTAAGCCTAAATTATCCCATAAAGAAGGGGGTCCTAGAATTGGATCTGCATTAGTGCTAAACTAACAGAGATTGAGCCCTCATTAAAATTACTTGATGAGATTTAACATGGCACTTTGGGTGTTGCAAACATTTGGGGGGCATCTACTCTGTGACTGGCCCCGTGGTAGGAGCTAGAGAAGCTTCTAGGCTAAGGTGGGAGTATACAGAAACATCTGGTCTTGGGTAACAAAAAAGGACCTTGAAATCAAGCTTTGCTTCTCATCTTTCCTGTTTCAGCCTGTGGGCTCAAAGCGCCTCTTTCTCAAATACTGTGGTGGATTTGGGAGTTCAGCCTTGCCTGAGCTATTTTGAATTCTATGTGTTCTTTAACATACAAATGGTGTTACAATTTGTTGGAGGGAAGACATCAGCCAGATGGGTTAGGTGGAAGGCTGGGGAAAACTTAGGCAAGAAGGGAAGATGAGTTGTGAAAAGTCAGAGAGTCCTGGTTTCATTTGACTCAACAGTTTAAGATCGAGATGATCAATTTCAATATCATAGTGCCCAGGCAGGCGATGTGTATGAATGAAGCAGACAAGAAAGGAAACTGAGGCAAATGAGAGAGTCCAAACCCTCTCTCGAGGGTTGGCAGCTACTCAGCTGCAACAGATTTAAGCCACGCAATTATTCATGCCTGGTGTGGCCAGATTTACTGGGAGAAAGCAGAATTCTGGATAGTTATATGAAGTCTCTCCAATTATTAATCCATCGAATTTTAAATTTATTTTTATACAGATATAATTTACACGTGTGGTAGGCAGAATGATGGTCCCCAAAGATCTCCACATTCTAACTCTCAGAACCTGTGAGTGTAAGAGTTTCCATGGCAAGGACAGATGAAATTGAGGTTGCTAATCAGCTGACCTTCAAATAGGAAGATGATCCTGCATTTTCCAGGGGCTTCAATCTAATCACAAGGGTCTTGAAGAGCAGAAGGTGGCGTAGGGAAGAGAGAGAAGTGACAGCGTGGGCTGAATTCGGTTTTATGTTACTTACTTTAAAGATAGAGGAAGGGGACCATGAGCCAAGGAATGTGGGAAGCCTCAGGAAGCTGGAGAAGGTGAGGAAACCTATTCTCCTCTGGAGTCTCCATAAGGAAGGCAAACCTGCTGACACCTTGTTTTTAGGGCAGTGAGCTCCATTTTGGACTTCTGACCTGCAGGACTGTAAGATAATACATTTGCGTGGCTTTTAAGCCAGTGAGTGTGCAGTAATTTGTTACAGAACAATAGGAAATGAATATAACATACAGTAAAATTAGTCCATTTTAAGTGATGAGATTTGACAAAGGTTTGCAATTGTGTGACTTCCATCTCAATGAAGATACAGAACACTCCCACCACCAAAAAAATCTCTTGTACTCCCTTGCGGTCAGTTTCTTCACACCATCCCTGGTCTCTGGTAAGCAATGATATGCTTTCTGTCTTTTATAAAATTTCTTATAAATGGAATCATACAGCATATAACTTCTGTGTTTCGATTCTGTTTGGGCATATTGCCTTTGAGATTCTTCTTTGTAGGTGGAGGTTCATTCCTTGTTGTTACTGAGTGCTATCCCATGGTATGGATGGGTCACAGCTTGTTGATCCTTTCCCCAGCTGATGGACCTTTTTGGTTGTTTGTAGTTTGGCTATTAGGAGTAATTATGTACATTTGTGTGCAAGTCATTGAGTGAATGAGGTTTTCATTTCTCTTGGGTAAATACCTGAGGGGGAATTGCTGGACTTTTTTGATAAGTATATCTTTAACTTGATGAGAAAATGCCAAGTTGTTTTCCTAATTAACTTTATCACAATCACCTAATCCTTTCGAAAAGTTTTCAAAACACTGCATGGGGGGCGCCTGGGTGGTGCAGTCCTTAAGCATCTGCCTTCAGCTCAGGGCGTGATCCCGGCATTATGGGATCGAGCCCCACATCAGGCTCCTCCGCTATGAGCCTGCTTTTTCCTCTCCCACTCCCCCTGCTTGTGCTCCCTCTCTCGCTGGCTGTCTCTATCTCTTCAAATAAATAAAAATAAAATCTTTAAAAAAAAAAAAAAAAAACACTGCATGGACCAAACAGAACATTCTTCTAGGCCAGGTGCTAAATTTGGCACAGAAGGAGCCACTTTTAAGACAAAAGGAGCTAACCTGACCTGGAGGAGAGAAACCCAGTAACCATCTTTTGCTGATGGAGAGATGGTGCCTGTCTGGGAACCATTTGGGAGGAAGATGTCCGCCTCAGGAGAAAGGCAGGTGGGACTTCTGGTCATTGAGTACCTATGGGACAGCTGTGCCCTTAAACCAGAGGAAATGGAGCTGTGCTTTGGGGTCCCAGTGACCAGAGAGAGCAATAACTTAGTTTTGGTCAGAGGTTGGACGTGAGCTAGTGGCCCCAGAAGAGCAGGGCCTCAGCAGTGGCCTGCTGAAGGGCAAAGGACCTCAGGGACCTACTGAGAAGTAGTGGGAGGCAACTGTCTGACTGGCAGGTGTCCTCCTCCTACAAGAGAATTGCCCTTGGTGCTTTGTGAAGATTTTCAGAAACCTCCTCTCATAGCGCAGATGAAAGTCAAACTGTGTGACAGCCTGTCCTGCACAGGAGCTGGCCAGGCAGAAGACACCAGGTAAGCAAGCAGAGGGACTAGCTCCTCCCATGACCATCTTCTCTCTGCCATGTGTAGTTTGTGCTCAAGGATGTCTCAAGCCAGTAGTAAAGTCTCTTTCTTGCAGTGGATGGAAGGCAGTAGACCACTAGAGAAAAGAGAGAAAGACTGTAGACAAGGGCATTTCCCCCTTTCTGACCCAGATGTGGTACCAGTGGAACCAAGTAGGAGGCAGCCATGACCCCGGGCCCTCACGGGGGCCTCACAAGCTCTGTGTGCTCCAGACACAACTCTGCCTTATTCCATGGCCATAATTTATACGTTCAATTTTTTAAAAAAGCATCTTTCTTAAGTACCTGAAACAATTTCTGGACTCTTTGAAGCCAGAGATCAACTCTTAGTCATCTTTATAATCTCCATGGTACCAGAACACCATGCCTGGCCCAGACTAGATCACGATGAGTGTTGTGTTGAACTGAGTCACCAAATAACTGAGGCAGGGATGTTAGACCCTTTCACACATCTGATCCAACATAACCACTCCCAGTTCTAGTTAGTTTTATTAAATAAGCTTGTGCTGTGAGGTTATTTTTTTTTTCCTTTGTGAATCAGCATATTGAGGACCAAGTTCCCATCTTGGTGATGGTTGCAGCTGATGCGGCTTAAAGGGGAGGAACTGGTTGATGTCATCCCGGTTCACTTGGTCCAAGCCTCTGCAGGAGCGATGACTTAGAAGAGCAGAATCAGAAGTAGCTCTCCATAGCCTGAGGTTCTGTCGCTGCTGAGCTGCTGCTAAGTTACTGTAATTTAAAGTGGTTCTCAAGCTTCCAGGTTGTTTGTTTTTGCGCTCCCCCCGCCCCGGTTTTAACTTCTGGCCTCTGCCTCGTGTTTGGATTCGAAAGCACTGTGTCCATGGCCTTCGCCGCTGCTCAGGGGATCCAGACTGCTGGATCTATTTACAGCGTCAGGCATTCATTAGGCACTGCACCATCTGGGAGACTTTCCCTGCAATTAACAATCCACTCCAGTCAAATCAGGGCCACTTGGGTGTTTCTCAGAGAAAAGCCTGTGCACATGGGAATGGTTTGAAGGGCAAGGAGAGCCTGATTGAAGAGCAACAGGGCAGAAGATGGGCTACGCTGACCTGAGAGTTTGTGGCTCTCAGCAGGGGCTTCTCACAGTGGAGAGGCTTTGGAAAAGGAGAAATTGGACTGTCACACTAAGGAGAGCCGTCTTGTTCTGCACTCCAGGAAGACTTGGCAGGAGAGCATGGAAAAATCCAGAACTGAGCAGCTAGAAAGTTAAGGCATGAAAACTCTGTTTGCCCTCTAAATGTGTAGTTAGCTCCCACCTTTTTCTGTTAAGAGAGGGTGAGATGATGCCCACAAGAGGGGAGAGGATGTATGCTGTGTAGTGATACATGTGGACAGTGCCCATATTCCCTTGGGGATGAGATGGCAGGAGACAAAGCCCTCCTTCCACCTCAAGGCCATGCTGAGGTGGGGCCTCGATGACTAAAAACTGCAAGCAAGGGGAAACAGGAGGTTTGGGGTGAGAGGGCCTTGAACTGGGAGTCTTCTAATCTAGGTAGGGAAGTGGACTGTGGTGTAGTCATTCTGGAGAGTGGTCAGATGATGCTTGTCAAAATGTGTAAATACATACCTTCTGACCTAGCATATTCCATCCCTGGTATATACCTGGAGGAGTGCATATGTACATCCATAAGGGGCCATACCTAAGGATGTTCACAGCAGTGCTATTTGTGAAAGGAGTTAGTTGGGGCAGTCTGTCCATCCATCATGAGGGGGATGGGTATGCAAAAGGTGGTGGGACACTTGGCATCAATTAGAAACAGTAATGGCAACATGATACCATGGCAACATATAACCATGCTGAGTGAAAAGTAAGAAAAAAGCGGAGACCCTAGCATGTTGCCATTTTGTAAGTTAAGAGACCTACTACGTATTTTACAAGGGTTTTATTCAAATTTGAGTCAACAGTTAAAACACATCGGCTTTATCTTTTTGAATTAATGTTTTCAGGGTGGTTTTTTTGTTTTGTTTGTTTGTTTGTTTTTGGCAAATACCCAGTAGTGGAATTACTGGATCCTTTAGTGTATCTATTTTTAATTTATTAAGGAACCTCCATACTGTTTTCTACAGCGGTTGTACCAATTTACATTAATGAATTAAAAAGATGCTGTGTATGTGTGTGTGTGTGTGTGTGTGTGTACACATACAATTCGATACTACTCAGCCATAAAAAAATGAAATCTTGCTATTTGGAACAACACGGATGGATCTTACACTAAGTGATAAGTCAGAGAAGGACAAATACCATTCAATATCACTTGTATGTGGAATCTAGGAAACAAATGAACGAACAAAAATAGAGATGTCCTCAAATACAGAGGATAAACTGGTGGTTGCCAGAGGGAAAGGGGATAGGGGTATGAGTGAATTAGGTGAAGGGGATTAAGAGATGCAAACTTCTAGTTAAAAAGTAAGTCACAGATAGGAAAAGTACAGCATAGGGAATATAGTCAATAATACTGTAATGATGTTGTATGGTGATGGATGGTAACCACACTTAATGTGGTGAGCATTGCATATTGTATACAGTTGTTCAATGACTATGTTGTGCTCCTGAAGCTGGTGTAGCATGATAAGTCAACTCTATTTCAATAATAAAAATTTCTTTAAAAAACCGCAATGGCTGTGGGGGTGTCGGTGGATCACCAAGAGAGTGGGGAATGTTGATAAAGGGGGAAAGAAATATGCACATGATTTGCACAATGCTGTTGATAGTGTGGTGGTTGGAGGGTAATTAATTCAACCCCCTGCACCCAAGGTTGAAAAAATATCAAGAGTTTTACTGGAGCTCATTTAGTAAATAAATTAAAACATTTTCTAAGCATAAGCGAGGAGCAGAGCTAAAGTAGCAGAGAGTCCTGAAATAAGAGTCAGATGACCTCTTTTCTTACTTAAACTCCCATGCCCTTTGGTTCTCTAAGCCTCAGTCCCTAACACATGTGCACTAGAAAATGTGTACTTCCCTCTTAATTCCCACATCATATTCTAAGTTGCTATGGCAAGTAATTTGTAAAGGCCAAGGAGTGGTTAAGGAGATCTCCAAGGGAAATGTCTGTCCAGTGC
The DNA here is from genome assembly GCF_017311325.1 of Ursus maritimus. Taxonomy (NCBI): domain Eukaryota; kingdom Metazoa; phylum Chordata; class Mammalia; order Carnivora; family Ursidae; genus Ursus; species Ursus maritimus. Next base: position 30,776,466 of record NW_024426663.1, on the reverse strand, counting down.
AGGATTCTGCAGGATTAATTAGCACCTGTGAATATCATACAGTCAGAATTACTGCCAGGGTTCCAAAACACCTGCTTTCAGTTCACCTCTTTTGTCTTTTGGTCTGCAAATACACCCCTGTTCATGGACTGGTGCTTTTGCCGCTCACGGCTGAGGTTCTTCTGGTCTTGGGAAGGTATACTGAAATCATTTTTATGTCACAATGGTGAAACTGCATTCATTCACAATATGGAGGGACAAGTTTTATTAGAAAGGCTTCCATACATATAATTCTTCTAAACAAATGCGGTTTTGTTTAAAGTGTTGTGCATTGTTACAAGCCAGGATGTAAATGGGCATATCAGTTTGATTTGTATGACTGTAGCAGGCTAGTCAATAAATACTTCAATTTAATGGAGCTAGTAATTTAGAAGCACCTACTCTGTTTCTAGAACTGCCTAGCCATAATAATTCAATATGTGTCCTTCCTGCCACCAACAAAATTAAGCATATGTATCAAAAATTCACGATGAGTGAAATAGTCCCTATTACACATATTTCTTTAGAAAATTATTCAAATTTTAAAGCCCAATTCCAAATAACTCACCCCTTTTATCAAACCCAGGACAGCATATTTTAAGGTCTGTCTGCAGTGGTATTACATGAAAAGTACAGTTAATTTTTAGAGGAAAAGTAATTTGAGTTTTTAACTCAAAGAATCAAATGCTTTGTGGCTGTGGTCCTGTGATTTCCAAATCGGAGGGATCCAGAGAGACAAGGTTTATTATGATACATCATTGGCTTCCTCAATAAGGCGGCAGTTTGAGCAGCAAGTAGCAACCTCATTTCAGGCTTCTGTTTTCATTGGTTGCAGGCAGCGTCACTGCCTCCGCCCTAAAAAAACAAGCATCCTGGCACTGCATAAGAGCATTATAAATCATAGTTTCATTTCAGGGGAAAGGTTATTGATTGGCTCATTTTTTCTTCTCCCTCTGGTTCAGACTTTAGTGGGAAATGGAAACTTCCTTTATGCAGTATATTATAGCTAATCAAAAGGGCGGCCTGTGCTTACCTGATTTGTAATGGAAGGTGATCCGGGTGAGCGATTTCACAGGGCTCGTCCTGCAGTAACTGTAATCAAGAGATAAAAGCTGGAGCAACAACACACGCCGACCAGACCTTATCAGAATTATGCACTGTATTTCCTAAGACCAAGATGTTTGATAAGTTGAGATGGAAGAACTAATATAGGTAAATGGCAAGACATTCCTTTTTCATTTTTTCACTTGGCTTTTAAAGCCAGCCAGCGTTCTCATTTTCCTGTGGTTATTAATTTGGCCTTTCAGGATCACATCACCTAAGGGAGATTAATTTAAATGATATTTTTCCACGAAAGGGTCAGAAAAAAGACAAAACAAAAGGAGGTCTAAGGAGAAAGGGCAAAAAAAAGGTAAATAAGAAAATGGTGATGAGACATTTTATGATACTTTAAAAGACACAAAGTCAAGGAATAAACAGATATCCTTAGTAAAATGCAGAGAAGGCATGAAATGTTTTGGCAAGGTAAACAAGGCTTTGGTAGATTTTTTTTCCTGTTAAAGTATGGATTTTTCTAAGATGTGATATATATATTTGGTAAAGGGAAACATAGCACCATGCTGAGAGAAAAGCATGTCTACGTTGGGACAATTGTAATATGCTAAACATATATGGAAGGGAAGATAGAAATTATAAAGAAAAATAATAAAAAATCCCAGAGGTATAAAAATCTTATATATAAACAGTAGTACAATGCAACTGTTTACCACAAGGCAGAAACTCAGGACATAAAATCTTGTCATTGAAGTGTATTGTGAATGCTTATATTGGAAATCTCAGGCAGTTTCACATGGGATTGGCTTAGTGCAGAAGATGAATCAAGATTAAAAAAAGTAAACATAATAAAATGTCAGCTGACCCATTTTCAAATCCAGAGAGAAACATCATTTTACAAATCCACATTTGTTTCTTTTGTCCTTAGCTACATGTCCTTAGATACATGTAGTATATTTCATTAATTGGGTCTGCTGTAGATGAGTCTGCTAGCATCTAAACTGATGAAAGTGGAGAAGAAACAATTGGTGATATGAGCTATCTCCCCCAGCCCCATCCTATACAAAATTAAAAGATGCATATATTTTAAAAAACAGATCTTAATCTAGAAATTGCATGCTGCAGAGTTGAGTGGTAAGACCCACATTTTCCTACAGAGAAATAAATCCCTTGTCTCAGCTGAGCCATTTTTCCTCTAGGATGAAATGGATCAGTTTCTTGTAGCAGATGTTCCACTCTCCACATCAGCAGCATGACCAAAAACGTTTACTATGACACCTAGTAATCCAACAAAATGAGTGTTATGGCACCATGGATAGTACACAAAAGTTACTGCCTAGCTTCAGAATACATTTTCTTTTTTAGCTAATTGTTAAAAATTAAAGTACCATTTGTCCATGTCCTAAAAATCAAACACCACTAAGGGATTATAATAAAAAATTGTTCTGTCCCTCCCTTCCCCACCTTCCATTCCTTCCCTTCAGGAGCAGCTGCTTTTAACAATTAGAGTTGTTTCCTCTGTATTTGCCTCATTTTTTTCTAAATTATGTAGATACACTGTTTTTCCCTTAATGTGTCTGTTACACATTACCTGTTGACTAGCATGGAAATAGAGAATTAGTGTTTCTACCCCCAACCCCAAATTCTTTTTCTCCTATGCTGTCAATACAGTAAACTCATAATGTTTGGTTAAATCAGTAATCAGAATTTATATCATTATGATTTTTGCAGAGCCAAATAGTGTTCTAGATACTTCTTTCTTATGTAACTTTTACTTTTCCTGGAGTTAATAATTACATTGTATTTTCATTTGCCTGGCTTTCGATGTGTTTGATGAAGTCTTTGTACATGTACAACCTCTCAGTATGATTTTCAACATAATGAAACATATTAGATGACCTATCATTTCCACTACTTAATACTGAAGACCTTTCTCCTGGAGTCCTTTGGTCATTGTGTTTCTTGGGTCGGCTACATAGTTGTCATCCTGGGACATCCCTTCACAGATCTCCTGAATTGATTCCCTATTTCTGGGACCCATAGACTTTTTGATGTACACCATCTTTTTACCTTTTCTTTTTTTTTGGGGGGGGGCCTCCTTATCATACCATATACCAGTTTGATAGGATGGCTGGGAATAGAATTCTAGGTTGAAAATCATTTTGCCTGGGGCGCCTGGGTGGCACAGTGGTTAAGCGTCTGCCTTCGGCTCAGGGCGTGATCCCGGCGTTATGGGATCGAGCCCCACATCAGGCTCCTCTGCTATGAGCCTGCTTCTTCCTCTCCCACTCCCCCTGCTTGTGTTACCTCTCTCGCTGGCTGTCTCTATCTCTGTCGAATAAATAAATAAAATTTAAAAAAAAAAAAAAGAAAGAAAGAAAATCATTTTGCCTTAGAATTTTTGATAAGTGCTCCACTGTCCTCCAGCATCCAGAATTACTGATAAATCTGATGCCTTTCTCATTCCCTTTGCTCTATATACAACCTGTATTTTCTCTCTGTAAGTTCTTCTCTTTATTCATGGTGTCATGGTCATAATATGCCTTCATGTGTCTCTTTTTTCTCTTTTTCTCACTTTCCTGGGACTTAGGCGTTTCAATTTGAACGCTTAAGTCCTTGAGTTTGGAGACATTCCCTCATAAAACTTTTCGCCCAGTGATGACTTTCCACCAGTTTTTCTGTTCTAACATTCTAGAATCTCTGTATATTGGAAATTACCTAGATTGATTGATTATCTAATATTTTGATTTCCTCTTTTGTTCATCTTTTTGTCTTTTTATTCTACTTTCTAGGCACTTTCTTCAACTCTACCTTCCAACCATTCTATTGAGTTTTCATGTCTTCCCTTACTACTTTTTGAAAAACTAAGAGATCGGTCTGTTCTTTGCCCTTTCTATGCAACTTTTCATACTGCATGACTACATTATGTTCCCTTACACCTCTGAGGGCATTGGCTATGGGATTTGAGGGGTTGGAGTGGGCAGTGATATTCCTTGCATTACCTGTTTTTCTGAGTTTCTTCTGTTTTGATCTCTCTGATGTTGGAACTTTTCTTCAGTATCTGTAGATCTTTAGCTATCTGTTCATGGTGAAGCGCCAGAAATCTGACTGCAAATTTTGTGAGCAAGAGGAGCTCGTTGACTAGGGGCGATGAGTGGAGGTGGCTTGGCATAGCATTTCCTGGAAATGGGTAGTCTCTTTCATCAGAAGACCCCCTAAATCTTAGAATCTGTTTGTCCTTTTTCTTTAAGACTATTTTCTGCGGAGATGCTTTGGTACCTCCACCACAGCATAAAAGTGTGGCATGTGTGGGGAAGAATAGGCTCTTGTTTCTGTGCCAGCCAATGTATTTCCTGATCGTCCACCCCAAATTGAGCATTAAGTGGCACTTGTGTGATGAATTCTGCCTGAAGCAGATGTGTTTTCTTCCCTGGTCCACATCGCCAGTACCCTTATACCAGTGCAATGACAGTAGCATAGAGATCACCAGTGTTCCAACACAAGTGTTTGCTATGGGGCTTTCTGATTTTTGGGCTCATGGCTCTTTCCAAAGACCTCTAGGCCCCACACAGATACACCCATAAAATGCAAGGGAGTTTACTCCCAGGGGTCAGCCCTCAACTAGTAGGTAAAACGAGGTGGTGGATAATTGCCTTAGCTTTACCTCCTGTGGAGAGACCATTCAGTGACACATTCTACATGGTGCCTTAGAGAGCCCCCAGGGGCCTGAGCTCCTGTTGCCCCTAGCAGAAATCACTTCAGTAAGGCATCCTTTATCCATGTTTTCCTTCCTTCGGTCTCACTCTGCCTTCCTTCACACCTGTGTCCTGGGCTCACCTCCCAAATAAACTACCTGCATCCAAATCCTTGTCTCAGGCTCTTTTCAGGTGACACTAGACTGTGACACTGCCTCTAAATGTAGGAAGTTTTTGAGAAGTTCCACATATCCCAGAGAAGTAATATATAAATGTAAAATGACCCATTTTTAAGTATGTTAATTCTACCCTACAAGTAGATGTTACGTAAATAATATACTGATTAAATATCTGTACTGCTTATTGAAAATGCAGACTCCAGACCAACCCCAGTTTGTGCTTTTAATAAGGACCGATAGAGATTCCGATACAGGTGGACCCTAGACTATATTTTAAGAAACACTGGCCTTGTGGCTTCACGTTGGACCCACCTTTCTTTCTTTTTCTTTTTTTTTTTAAACTGATGGGGAAACACCCTGGGGTCTTGCAGATAGTGGGTGTGGAGCTGGAATTCAAATCCAGGTGTTGCTGACCTGAAGCCAGTCTCTGCACTGACTATCTGCAATACCTTGGACATTTTGTTTCTTCAAGAAAATGAAGACGGTAGCATCTACTCATTGGGTAATTAGTAGAATTTAAATAAGATCACTCCTATAAAATGCTTGGTGAGGAGCAAGTCACCATAGCAAGTGTTCAATAAATGGTAGCAGTGTGTGTGTGTGTGTGTAGGTATGTTTGCACTACAGAAAAGCACTGAATTGAAAAAAACACATTTTCTAAAACCATAATGAGTCTGTCAGCCACCAGCAAACATCCAATGAAGGGTTCCACAAGGAATCCCAAGTCAGTTCTACAGTCAATAAATACTAAAGGGATCTTACTACCTGATGTAGCTGAAAGTCTTCCTCTAACACTTCTTCAGCTGAGATGAAGACAAGACTAGGAGCAGAGACAGTCCTGCATGAACACACTATGGGCTCGCTGTGACACTGTTGACTGAAGAGTGATTTTTTAAAAAGATGGGTTTTTAAATGATGATTGTTTTCCATTTGTAGTAAGATATTCAGCAGAGCTCCAGATTTAACTTGTCCTCATTTCCTGTTGCCTATACCCCGAGTTGTTCAATAAATTGCTATTGATCACTTCCAGAGCCTCCTAACTGGCTCTGATTTCCCTTTGTGCTCCCCAGTCTATTCTCAGTAAGGCAACCAGAATGATCCTAAAAATGTAGGTCCACCCTATTTCCTGCTTTCAGCCTGCAGTGTTTTCCCGTCAAACTTTGAAGTCCTTGCCTTGGCCTCCCTGACTTACCTGATTGAGTCCGTGGCCTACCTCATATCCTACTGCTCTCTCTTGCTCATGGCGCTCCAGCCACACTGGCCTTGCTCTGCTCTGTACATGCCAAACATGTTTCCTTCTCAGTGTGTTGGCATGTGCTATCCCCCTCTTCTGGAATGTTCTTCCCTCAGATAGGGACTGGCCTTTTCCCGCACTTAGAAGGCTTACAATTGAAAAAAACAGATTCACACTCAAGTTGCTTGAAACATACTTAACAGTTTTCTAGTAATGAAGTCAAGCATCAGTTTCTACATTTAAATTTATTAAAATTAAGCAAAACTCCTAATTCAGTTCCTTAGGCACAGTAGTCCCTCTCAAGGGCCCAACAGCCGCATGTGGGTACTGGTGCCATATTGGCCTGCTAGCATAGGTCTAGTGGGATAGATAAGGCCTATAAACATACAACACGAACGTACTCATTAAGAGTCCATATAAAGAAGAGATGCAAGTTCTGAACATTGTCTTTGTCTTCCTAACTTAATTTGTCATTCTTAGGACTTAACAGATGTATCAACTTTCCCGGGAAGCCTTGTCTGATACTCTCAAATTGAAATGGGTTCTCTCAACTGTAAGCTATAAGAGCACCCTATATGTCCTTTATATTTTTATATTTTTGTATTTCCCTAATTTGTAAATTTCCATGTGGCCAGGAAGCTGTCATTGTTGATTCTCCAGGGCTTGGCCCTCAATACATATTTTTGGAATGAATAAATTAATTACGAATGACTTAATTGAATAGCCAAAACTTGGAAGAAAAGGAGATGGGACTAACCCTGTTGGAACAGAGATGCCAGGGTGTCAAAGGGGAACCAGGATGGTATGATGGTGGGACAAAGACAGAAGTTTGGTTTATGCAGGATGATGAGCCATCCAGGTCAAATGGATCTGGGGGGTCAAAGAGGATGAGCTAAGAAAAGCCGCCAGATTTAGTAGCCAGAGGATCGATTTTATGGGAATCATTTAGGCAGACCTAAGTTCACGGACATCCCTGAATTAAGAATGGTAGATACTTTAAATGTTGTGAGTAGATTGGGTTGTAGGGCCATTGCCCAGTCTTAAATGTCGGATCAGCTGTACTCCTTCCACCGACTGCAGTCCCCACTGATGGCAGCTGTTAAATCTGTATGCTAATTGAAATTGTGGGCGATTCATAGCAGGCTCAGGGTGCTGTGTGATTTATGGGCATCTGATCTAAAGATACTTAAAGGATGGAATTATTGGAGCCAGGAAGAGAGATGTGATTAATCAGAGCAGACAGTTTACTAAGTGGCCCCACTAAAACATTGCAGTGAAAAGCAGAAAAGAACTCTGGTTCCATCCATGAGGCAAGAGGGATGTGTGAGTGAATGTATACACACAGGGTATTAAAGGGTGATTTTCTAGTGTATGAGAGTTTGAGACTGGGGGCTTTTTAAGGACACTCCCCATCACCCTTCGCAGATATAGAGCTCCTGGCTCCTTGTTTGCATCACAAGAGCTCGGGGTGTTTGGAGAGTGGCTGCAAAAAAAACAACACAAAGTGGTGTTCCTTTTACTTATATTCGTAAGGCCCCAGTGTGAGTCAAAGCCTTACTGTTTCCCTGAGGATTCCTTTACTACTATAAGGGGCTGGGGTTCCCTTTGCCAAAATGACTAAGCCAAGAAACCAGGATGCAACTCAAAATTTCCTAGTATTTATCTAAATAGAAAAATGACAATAACATAAGTAATTGGAATAATTGTTGATTTATTAACATCAGAAGTTAGTGAGTCTTGTGTTTGTCCTACCCAATGGACTGTCTTATTTATTGTTGAACACTTGACACCGACAGACACCTAGCTAGATGTATTTTTTCAGTTGCTACAGACTGTCAGAACAGCTGGTCAGGATCATTCCCTTCAAGAGAAAAATCTGACTCATTGTGGAGACTGTGGAAACACACATCTTCTGGGTGCATGCTCCATGCATCCTGAACAGTAACACCCCCACCCCCACCCCTTCGGCAGCACCTTAACTGCAACTCTGGCAGGGTGGAAAGACTTCGGGAATGCAGAAGGGACACTCTGCTTGAAAAATCGGGGTAGTAGGGGAGGGGAGCAAGGGAATGCTTTGAAGTACTTTGTAGGGATCCCCACACAGCCAACTAGACAAGATATAGTGGTTCTTCTCCCCTCTCATGGAGACTCAGTATCCCCACCACTGTCACGCTTCCCCATGCCAGTACACACGGATGAACAAACACTTCTATTTTCTGCTCTAATGCCATCTACTTGTGCAAGCAAAATGGTTTTAAAAGTTGGATCCTGAGTTTGTGAAATACAGAATTAGGACCCATGGATGATGGTAAGGGCAGAGGCTACAGGAAGAGTCAAGAGACATCCTTACTTTACCTTCAGAACTATCTGGCTAGGAAATGATTCGAAATGATTTATTTGCTGAAAGGTGTATCCGTGATATTTACAGAGTGGAAATTGAAGAACCAGACTTGAAAAATAATAAACTCAGAATCTTTAAGTGCTACTGTCCCAGTTTCCTCAAGGGTAAGACGGGAGCCAGAGATGTTGTCACACCCTAAAAAGGGATTCACTAATTGTCAGAGTGCTGAGTGACCTAAGAACACGCTACTGATGAGACGAAATACCCAAGTCAGAACAATGATTGTGTCTTACGACCTGCTGTATACAGCAGATGTGACCCAGAAATTGTGCAGGTAAATATTTTAATGGAGTAGTGGTGTTCCGTGGGTGTACGGTGACTATTTGTAGGCTCCTTTTCACTCACCATGTTCATTCCTTAACAGTTGGTAATTGTCACTCAAAACTAGCTTCCTTTTTCACATGTAAGGATAGAAGTGGATACTGTGAACTGTGGACAAGAAGTAGAAAAAAATTACCTTTATTGAGCACAGCTCATTTTTTCCTGTGAGGTGATTACTTATCTTTGTGCTTATTTCAGATAATGAGTCATTACTGCTGGTAATGCCTATTCCTTCTTCCATTTGCTGTGCACTGGCACACGGAAGTTGATTTTTAAAATTGCTCCATACCAAGGGGAGGACAGGAATAGCATCCGGAAACTAGTTCTATTCTAACAATCTATGGAAAATAAAGAACATTTGAAATTTTCAATTTAAGCTTGAGTTCTATAAAATTGTGGACCTAAAGTGGTCTTTCTTTTTTCTATTAAAACTGAAAATTGTTAAATTACCCAGAGTCCCAACATTGCCATTATCATTAGCTTTTAAGATTAAATTTGAAAATCAAAGACTACATGTATGTTGGTACTTTATAAATAAGTAGATGGTAAAGCAATAACCTCAAAGCAGGTCTCAGCCAGTCCTTCCCCACCTGCTGAGACATTTGATACCAGTGACTATTAAATGCCTGGAAGAAGAGAAGCAAGGCCATATTGAAGAGAGAAAATTGCCCCAAACCTGGAAAGTTCTTGGTCTAGGACTTCTGATGACCAAGTTACATACATGTTGTATTGACTTTTAAAATGCTGCAAGACTGGCAATATTCTCAAGAGCCAGGCATGTCATTGTGTACTTGGGCCTTCTGCATTCACATTGCATGGAGTGATCCTCTGCCGTCATTTGGGAACATCGCGTACGTGGATGCAACGCAGCTGAATTAGTTCGCTAGGGCTGCTGTAACAAAATGCCACAGACTGGCATTAAGTAACAGGAAGTCACTTCCTCACAATTCTGGAGGCTAACTATCTGGTGAAGGTCTTGGGACATTTGGTTTCTTTGGAGCCTTCCTTCCTTGGCTTCCAGATGGCCTTCTTTCTGTGTCCTCACATGGTCATCCCTCTGTGTTTTCTGTGTCATCTCCTTTTCTTCTAAGGACACCAGTCCTATTGGAGTAGCACCCAACTCACTGACCTCATTTAACTCCATTACCTCTTGAAAGGCCCTGTGTCCAAATACAGTCTCGTTCTGGCGTACTGGGTGTTAGGGCTTCAACACAGGGATTTGTGGGCGACACCCCTCAGCCCGTGACAGCAGCCATCTTTCCAGGCCGGTGCCCTGCCCGTGGCAGATGTTCAGGCAGTAATTGTTGAATGACTGAGATGAAGAAGTGTGAACCACAGTCCCTGTGCTAGAGGAAGGAGCAGGTGTTAGGAGAAAAAGGGAAGCAGCGCTGAAGCTGCACCTGGGGCACTCAGAAAATAGCTCTCAGTTTTTTGAAATAGTTAGACCATGATTAAACCTGAAGAAAAATAAAATTCAGAATCAGCTCTGAAAAGACAGGGAGAAGAGACTTGGAGAACTTCTCTCGGAGGGACGCAGGAAATCTCTAAGATGACTTGCATTGCGCATTATGATTCCAAGTGGATGCAAGCAATTAACAGCTGCTCCAAGTTTGTGAAACATGAGGTTGGAAGCCTCTTTAGTGGATGTTGTCTACTCTAGAGTCCTTTGTTATTTTTAATGCGCTCACACAAACAGGAAATGTCTTAGGCCAGATGCAAAACATTTATCAATTTTACGCTCTCCTTATAGTCACCAAGTTAAAAAAATAATAATAATATCGGAAATAAATTGAAAAGATGCATGATGCAGTCCCATTACTCCAATAAATAGTCAATGTTGGTTTTGAAAAATATTGTAACATTATAACTTAAAGCCGATTTGGGTACCATTTTAATATGATCTAAGACTTTTAAATAATTGTGTTAATACCAGCAGCTGCTTTTATTTGGTTGGAAAAGTGATCCATTTTATAAATAATATCTTTGATGAAAATACACTGAAAATATATTCATTTGATTATGAAGATGTCCGTTGGTACAGATTTCTCTTTGATGTGGTCAGACAGTGCAAGGACGTTACTGCCTTACTCTGCTGTTACGACAGTGGGGACAGGTGTGTCGCTGATGTGCATGGCTGTGTTGTTGCACGGTGTCCGTGGTAGCACTGCGCTAGTCCTGATAGAAGACACTGCAGAACCTGGGAGCATATACATCTTTGCAGCCTCCACTCAGTCAACCATATAGCAGCTCAATTTTTGTCACAGTCCTCATAATGAGATTTTTTTCAATGGTATCGGCTTAATATTAACCCTCAGTGGGTTACTGTGGCATTTGTTACATAACTGGAACCTTTTATTCTGAATGCTTGGTTTGTGGTGTGGGCTGTCCATTCTCTTTCAGAGTCACTCTCTCTGCAATGTGGAAGTCAGCTGTGAAAACCACATGGTTGATGACTTTAATTAATGGTTGACTTTAAGCCAACCCATCAGAGATACTGTGACTGAAAGCTTGCTTCTTATCCTGAGTACACTGTGGTTTAGAGTTGTTGCTGTTGTTTTATTTTATTTCATTTGTGCTAAATAAGCATCCTGCAGGAACAGCATCCAAACCCCATTAGCATCAGTAGTTCCCGTACCCATGTCTCAGAGGTTCCCTCATTGGTAAGAAAAGTCAACAGATACTCCTCTTTGCCCCACTCTCCAGTCCCTGTTGTTGCGGCTATTCTTGTGTTTCAGGTCTAACTTTTCTTGCAATATTAAGAAAAATCCAAACCTAACTAATATTAAAAATAAAATGGTGGGGCGCCTGGGTGGCTCAGTCAGTTAAGTGTCCGACTCTTGATTTCAGCTCAAATCATGATCGCAGGGTGGTGGGATCGAGCCCCACATCAGCCTGTGTTCTGGGCATGGAGTCTGCTTAAGATAATCTTTCTCTCCCTCTGTCCCTCTCCTGCATGTGTGCGCTCTCTCTCGCTCTCTAAAAAATAAATAAAATGGCTAACATGCTCTTTGACTTTATTTTTTTTTCTTATATATGCTGTCAACAAAAACACTGTGTATTTTAAAAGTCCTGTATCTTCTTTCCCCATTTAAAAAAAAAAAAAAAACTGTTCAGAGCTTTCTTTCCCCATCCAAAAAAACCTTAAAAACAGAAGTCCTATATCAAAGCCATCCCATCAGAGATACTGTGACTGAAAGCTTGCTTCTCATCCTGAGTACACTGTGGTTTAGAGTTGTTGCTGTTGTTTTACTTTATTTCATTTGTGCTAAATAAGCATCCTGCAGGAACAGCATCCAAACCCCATTAGCATCAGTAGTTCTGAACCACCTCTTTCCATCCATTTTCCAGATGCATTAAATACACTGTATCAGAAGAAGGGAGCTCTATGTTCACTTGTCCGCTGCATCCTTCCTCTATGAGCTGTCCTGGATTGGGTTTCATCCCTGCCCCACTGAAGGCAGCCTGCTGTGCATATGATAGAGGCTGGGTCAGCGTTAGGAGCCTTGTGCTGGATGGCCCAGCTGTCCTGGTGCAGCACTGAAACTGAAGACAGTATTGTCAAGAAACCACAGTTCTTTGTAGCCAGATGGGCACAGCTACATCTTTCTGTAAAACTTCCATGGATCGTTTTCTTCTGATTCTGTTTTGTTGTTTTTTTTTTTTTTCTCTGTAAAAGGGGAGGCCAAGAGGACTTCTTGTCCTTGCCCACAAGAGGAGTAGCCATTAGCTTATGTATTTAGAGAAGTCTTAAGTTATACTCTGAAAATTGTGCAGACATCAAGTCTCCTTTCCTGACGGTCCTGTTGCTTACCCTGACCAATGGCAGCATAGGTATCACCTGTAAAATGAAAGAGCACTTCCCCCCTCTGTGACATTTGGTGGCATGTTGATACAGAACTAATTCACTTATTCACTTTAAATGCTTCTCCCTGTCTCCTCACCTACTATTCTGGGTAATCCAGTATGGTTCCTCACGCATAAATCATCCTGAACAGCAGGGTTCTCTGACTTTGGCACATAACAGAGTCATCTGGAGGGCTTATTAATATGCAAGTTACTGGGTCCCCACCCCAGGGGTCCTGATTCCGCAGATCTGTGGAACCAGGGAACTTGCATCTCTAACAAGTTTTCAGGTGATGCTTAGGCTGCTAGGTCAGAGACCACACTTCGAGAACCAGTGCAATCCAGTGTTAGAACTATCCATGTGTGATTCATTATCAGTACAGCTTTGGGGGACTGGTGTTTCGAACTTGTTAACAGGGTTTTCTTATTCCTGGGGTTGATATCACTTGTGTACATGACCCCAGGTCCTGATTTGTTACACTTGAATCACTGGTATCAAAAATAGTAAGGAAAACAGTACCTAACACTGACGTAGAATTTTACATCTTTACTTCCATGATCCCATCTAAACCTTCAGACAACCCCAAGGCTGCTGCTGCTAATAATTATTATTATTAATATTATTAATTATCATTAATATTTTATTATATAATTATATAATATATAATATGTATGTGATTATATAATATATTATAAATATATATAATATAAATATAATAAATATAAATTATATAATAATTATATAATATTGTATTTATATTATATATGTATATTATATAATATAATATATAATATTATCATATTATATAATTATTATTATTATTAGAGAAAAATGAGGTTCAGAAAAAGCAAATGACTTCTTTAAGGTCAGTGAGATAGTAGAATTAGGACTGTTACCAGGCTAAATCCAGAGACTTTGCTCTTCACACGAGGGTGTGCGAATTCACTGTCCGAGGAGGACATGTGCAATGATAGTTTTCAAAAGGCCAATTTTAAGCAGTTCCACATCCGTAAGCACTCTCCCTTAAGCTGATGTACTGGTGAACACACCCTTTTCCTACTCTACAAGAGCGGTGTAGTGCTCACTCGTGTCCTCAGCTGGGAACCTCTAGATTCTGAATAAGGAGTAATTCAAAAGTTGGTGTAGGAGATTGGAAAATGACTCTAGTGAGCAAGTAATAAATCCTTTTCCAGTCAAGTGGTTTCTAATTCTTTCCTTTGAACAATTCTGAAGAAGAGTCTAATCAAATAAGCTGGTAGGTCATTAACAATATTTGCTGAAAACTGGGAGACGTGAGAGTTCCCAGAATTGAACATGTAGCTAGGAGTCAGACTCCCTCCATTCACATTTACTTATTTACATGAATATGAATTAATGATAAACTCTCTCACTTTAGCAATACGTAATATTCACCCATGGATACAGGAACCATTTGGGGAAAAAAACCTCTCCATTCCATGTTATTGAAAGATACACTTCCAATAAAACTCTTTTTTTGGTTTAAAAATTGTCAAACTTCAGGGCGCCTGGGTGGTCCAGTGGGTTAAGCATTTGACTCCTGGTTTCAGCTCAGGTTGCGCTCTCAGGATCCTCAGATCAAGCCCCACGTCTGGTCCATGCTCAATGTGGACTCTGCTTGCGTTTCTCTCTCCCTCTCCCTATGCCCACCCTCACGCTCTCATCCTCTCTCGCTCTCTTTCTCTACCTGACTCTCTAAAATAAGTAAATCTTTTTAAAAAAAACCTGTGAAACTTAAAAACTATATTTGGTTATATTGATCAATTGTGTAATAATAGCTCAGTCAGTATAATGTTCTCTATCATTTAGAAAGCTTGTGGTCAGGATGTTTTTATATTTTAAATTTAGAACATGTGTTTGCAGAGAGGTATAATAGGTTGGTCAGTCAAATCATAAATGAAGGTTTTATGCATAACAATATGCTTAAATGAGGTTAGAACTCTGTGGGGTAAGTGGAATGGAATTTCCAGTTCAAGGAGAAAAGGAGATCATGTAAAATTTCCTTTTACTCAAGAGCTTGATCCTGTGGTTATTAAGTGGCTGATGACCGTTCCAAATTGCTATGGCATTGAGATTCCATTGGCTCCATTTTTAAGGGTGCTAGCCTGGTTTTATTTAAGGTTTCCATTATTTACAATATGCCAGAAATTTTACCCATAGTAATAAATATATCCCAAGCTAAGATGAAAATGTAACTGTCAATTTAGAAGTTGTGGTGGAGGGAATGGTTTCTCAAAATTCTGTGGGATCAAAAGAGCACTAATTTCGGTGTCACATTCACCTCTGATTCTGACACAGTGCGAGTTGCACATATTTGCATGGAGTTGGGTGTATCTGGTATTGTTCTCTTCCTTTCTCACCTTATCTCCCTTCACCCTCCCTGAAAATCTTACAGTTCTCCCATGAGGATTTCATCTTTGTGAAATGAATGTTTGTCATTTATTATCATGATATTAAGATTTATAATAAATAGATATTTGGTCTTCCACTGGGTTCCTGGCACAGAGGTCCTAAAACCCTTAAAATTTCGTTGTTGGTGATGATAGTGTCTTTTGTTATGTTATTGAAGTGATTTGGAAAACCCCTAAGGATAAGGGCTGGTTCCCGGTAGAGCCTACCTGGTTAATGGAACTTTGAGTCCCCTGACCTCCTGGGGAGGGCAAGGGACTGGAGACTGAGTTGAAACACCAGTGGCCAAAGATTTAATCAGTCATGTCCATGTAATGAAGCCTTTATAAAAACCTGAAAGGATGTGGTTTGGGGAGCTTCTGCTTTGGTGCACACATGGGGATTGAGGAAGAGTGGGTTCTCAGAGTATGGAAGCTCCCATAACTTGCCCTATGCATCTCCTCCATTGGGCCGTTCCCTAGCTCTATCCTTTATAATAAACCCATAATCCAGTAAGTAGAATGTTTGAGTTCTGTGAGCCATTCTTGCAAAATATTTGAACCCAAGGAAAGGCGTCATTGGAACCTCCAGTCTCTGGCCTAGGTCAGAAGCACAGGGGACAACCTGGGCTTGCAGTTGGTGTCTGAGGGGGCAGGGGGTGGGGGACAGTCTTGTAGGACTGCCCCTTAACCCGTGGAATTTGATGCTGTCTCCAGGTGGTCTCAGAATTGAACTGAATTATAGGACACCCAGCTGCCGTCAGAATTGCTTGGGTGTGTGGGGAAACACCTCTTCTCCCATCGGAACTGGTGTCAGAATGTTTAACACGCAGTGGAAATCTTTTAAGCTTTACCTACAGGCATGATTTAATTTAGAAGCAATTCTTGCCACGTATGATAAGAAGTAAAAAATTAAAAAAAAAAAAACCACTTTCTTCCTATCTTAAGATGAGAAACTACTGTAGAATATTCTCACTGATTTTTTAAAAATCTGAACTTTCCTCATGAGACTTGGCAGGAGGTAGAAGTGCAATGCGTCTACAAATCTAGCCAGGCAGCAGGGCAGCCTAACAGCATGAGGTGCCCCTCCTTTGTCTTTCATGCCTCCAGAATGGTGGTGGAAGCCTGTTTTGAACACCTCAGCTGGAATGAGACCTAACGTAAGCATTACTCCAGCCTCCGTATTTAGCTATGTGATGCATCTCTTAATCTCATTCTTCCGGCCCTTATGAACTGCCTGTTTTCTCTGAAAGAGTCCAGGCTTATAAGGTAATGTCTGATGCAGATAGGTCCAAATATTCATTGTGAAATATGCAGATTGCCTCCAACATACTGTGAACCAAGATTCAAGTTTCAGAAATCTTAGTGAATGAAATTCCTCCTTTCCCAAGACTCTCCGTAAATCTTCTCATGGCTTAATTAAATACTAATAATTGTGTTAAACCTAAAATGTTATGTCATCTCTGGGTGCTGAAACTTAGGGTGATTTGCTTTCTTTTAAGTTATATTCTATATTGTTTGAATTGCCACATAAGAATGTATTGTTTTTATAGCTAGAAAACGACGATAAGACTGCTGAGCGTAAAGAAAAATGATCAAAAGAATCCTAAGCAGGTGAGATGAGTCAAGTTTACCCCCTTTCCAGGGCATTCCAGACAAATGAGATACTCAGGGTTGGTTTTTCTCTTTTTATAAGACCATCCCCTCACTCCAATGGATTTTATTTTGTCTATAGTTTTTAATGTTCGCTGTCAGGAAATTCTCAGCTAACCAAAAATTTCAAGCTCTTCCCTGCTATTTTAGCCTATGGAAAGAGGAAAAACAGCTGTTAGATATAATGCTAATCATTCTTAATAGCATTAAAAGCCCTTCTTAAGTTCTGTGACACTCTGTACTAATTCTTAGTAAGTGGAATTGACCAGAGGTTTTTTTTTCCCCCGGATCCAAGAAAGTTTTTTGGTTTTTGTTTTTTTTCTGCCAGGGATAATGAGAACCACTAATGCTTAGGATATGTTTCTAGCTCAGTCTTTTCCGTTAAGGTTCTCCGTTTTCTCAGACAAGGATTTGTGAATGTATTCTGCTGTCCTGTGGTTATAATTGTATCAAGTGGTTTGGACACAGGACCAGTGGGTCTTGAGAAGGTCTTCTCATGTTACCCATTTCTCCCATGCCTGGCCCCACCCTCCTCTGCTCCAGCATGTCTGCAGGACTCTCTTCCCTCACCTCTGGTTTTAGAGTCCTGTTCTCATTAACTGTTTTCACAGACTCACACATCTTTCTTTACCGTGATCCCAAAGTTGCCCTTGGGCCCCAGTGCGCTAGCTTGGATCTGTGTTTGCGTAGCTCGGCATTCCTTTGCTCTATCAGACTTTTCCTTTCCAAATCCCAGAGAGTAGGTTGGTTTCAAATAACCCTTACATGTGCAGCCCATATCTGTTCAAACCAAACCCCTCACCCAGTGAAATCTGTCAGAGTGGGCATGCCAGGCCAGCCCCAGCTCACCCCTCAGGTCTGCTGGCCTCAGGACCACCAGAGGTGGATGGCCTCATTTCAGCCCCTCACCCCTGAGGTACCTCCCACCAAACACCCGGAATCCTCTGGTCCTTCTTGCTTCTTTTTCACCCTGGCCCCCATCTTGGCCCTTCCAGGAGAAAAGAGTGCTTGGGTTCTCTTTAGAACCTGGTATAGTAATGAAATACACTGTCAGGTCATTTTCCCTAATCCCTTTTTAAAAACTCAAAACCTGACAAAAGAGTGCAGCAGGGGCAGAAAATGTTTCAGGATGTTTTTACAAAATGGTGGGCAAAGATTTCCTCTTGAAACAATTCTGCTCTGCTGCATTTGCTCCAGAGGCCTTGACCTTGTATCATGACCCTCATGGAGGCTGCTTTGTGCTTCGGCTCCTTGTGACTGGGTCTCTGGCCCTCAGAGCTGGAGGGCAGGGCCCTGCCTTTCCATCTTTGTATCTGCCTCCCAGGGGAGCCTTGCCAGGTTGCATTTAAGAGTACAGCGGTTGGGGGCGCCTGGGTGGCACAGCGGTTAAGCGTCTGCCTTCAGCTCAGGGCGTGATCCCGGTGTTCTGGGATCGAGCCCCACATCAGGCTCCTCTGCTGGGAGCCTGCTTCTTCCTCTCCCATTCCCCCTGCTTGTGTTCCCTCTCTCGCTGGCTGTCTCTATCTCTGTCAAATAAATAAATAAAATCTTTAAAAAAAAAAAAAAAGAGTACAGCGGTTGAATTAGAATTTGATGGAGAAAAGAAAAAGCACAACAGCTTCTGAGCCCTAGTCTGAATTGCTTCAAGCTTCCCCTCATTCTGGCAAGTAAAAGTCACCAGGCCAGAGGCTTTTAAGAGCACTTCATCTTTGTGTAGCTTGTGAACCCAGGGTGCCCCCCAGTGTCGGTTAGGGTTAATCACAGTTCACCATTTCTTAGCACACCCTAGCATGGATGAGGGAGATGTATTTTGGCTTAGTAATTCTTGTCAGTCCTTATTTTCTGCCGGACGATTTTCTTGTGTTTGTCAAAAGTTCAGTCTTTTAGAGGGCTCACGAGGTATTTTGAAAAACTCACTTTGATTTGCCTTTGTGCAAATTGAACTCTGATTGAAGAAGAGCCGTTTTCACCGAAATCCATTTCCTAGCCAGAAACTCTCCCACTCCCAATCTTTTTTTTTCTTATGTGCCTCCTTTTAAAAATGTCATTGTATTTATCTTTTCAAGATATCCATAAAACTGAAAAACCGGCCAGTTCACCTTTCTGCTTGGCCCTTGGAAGGCAAAGGCATTGATCAAACAGACTTGACCAACAAGTTTCTTCTTGTTGATGGGAATTTTAAGTCTCTAAAATTGCATCTCAACTTTTTTCTGCCGGCCTCCACCCAAATGAAAACGACTTCTAAACTTCTGAAAACCTTTTTTATCTTCCTTAATCTACCACTGTGTCAAAGCATCCCTCCCATCTTGTTTAATCAGGCCGGTGGGCAGACTTCCCAGCACACCCACCTCCAGGCACCTGCAGTGGTTAGGAATCCCCACGAGTGTTCTGTGCACCAGACTTCCAGAGCCACGGAGCTACGCAAAGAAATTCCTTGTTTTCTTATTTGTTTATTAATCTTATTAATTAAAACATTGTATTCATCCATCTCACCATTATTGCTGCCTCTGGGGCTAAATATTCTCTGTAGCTCAAGCGTGCCTGCGTGTGTGGTTGTGAGGGGTATGGTGGGAGGCAAAGAACTCATTGAGACACAGAAGTCAAAACTGCCTGTTTCTGTGGCTTGAACCCCTAGAAACAGTAACTCTGTTGCCACCCTTTTGACCGTGTGGTGCTTCAACAGGATGTAGTTTGGATTTGATTCATCTGGATGACTGCTAAAGACTATTTTAGGCAGCATGATCCTGGTCAGAAGGGTTACGGCCTCAGGAAATCTCCCTTTGGCGAGGAGGAATGGCCAGAGCTTCCTTAGTTCTCCAGGGTTGGGAACTCCCTCTTTCGGAGTTACCTTAGTCCAGGAGAGCTTGGCCAAAAGGGGAGAAGGAGCTTCAGTCGGGAACCTGAGCCCTGCCTGACCTTTGGTCACCTCTGTTGTGAAAAGCAAAAAGAGTGTTGTCTGTTAAAATGCAACCGGTTGAAATAGTGCTCCCAAAGTAATACAATCTGAATGCTTTCAAATCACAGTAGTTGATAAAGTATCTAGTGCTTTGCCTGGAGCTTTGGTATATTACCGGTATTGTAATCTTGCTGTGCTTGTCCTGAGACTACTCTTGCTTAAATGAGGTTATAATTTACATACAAAAAGATGCAAGAGTCTTAAATGTATAGTTCAGTGGATTTTGGTAATTGTATACATCCATGTAACCACCACAAAAATCAAGATAACGCAACATTTCCATCTCCCCCACAAGTTCCCTCACACCCGTTTTCAGTCAGCCTCTTGACTACCCACCCTAGAGGCAACCACTGTTCTGAGTTCTAACCAAAGATTAGTTCTTCCCGGTTTTGAAATTAATATAAATATAGTGTGGAATCTTCTGGCTTTTTCAGTCAATGATAATGTTTTAAAAATACCTCCATGTTGTTGCATGTATCAGCAGTTCATTTTTTCGTTATAAAGTAGTACCATTATATAGATATATCACAATGTGTTCTTCCATTCTCCCGTTGATAGACGTTTGGGTTGCTTCCAGATTTTTGTGGGATTTCCTGTGTGTGTGTGTGTGTGTGGAGGGAGAGGGGTAAATTTTTATTGTTTTAAAGGCTGCTTTCTGGTGATTCTTATACAGGTCTTTTGAGCCGCCTCTGCTCTGCTTAGGTTTTCATTTCTCTTGGATTTAGTGCTAAAAGTGGAATTGCTGGGTCATATGATAGATGTATGTTTAACTTTATAAGAATCTAAAGTTGTACCATTTTACACTCCCGCCACCAATGTGTGAGACTTCCGCTGGTCCCACACCCCTGCCCACACGTGGTGGGCTTTGGAAGGTATCTCGTTGTTTTAATTTGCATTTTCTGAAGACTGATGATGTTGAACAATGGTAACTCAAAGTTAAGGCTGTTTTTTGTTTTTATTTTTGGTTTTGTTTTAAGGAATCTTCACTTTTTTCATCTAGAAAGTGGGATGTAGCAATGTCCCAGGGGAGCCTAAGCTGAGTATGTTATCTTAAGCACATCTCAGAGGCTGGTCCGGGCGTGCCTGTAAGGACTGTGACCCCCTGAGGAAGGAGGAGCCACCTGGGGTAGGAGGACACAAAGGAAAAAGAGCCAAAGAGAAGGACATGAGGAGATAGTGCACTTTCTCTTCCCGCAGCTTTCAGCTCCTCCTTTTTCAGTATGAGCACCAGTCAGAGGGAACGGCAGATGAACTATAAAAGATGTCCTTGAAGGAGTCATTGGAGCCTAATGGAGCTCAAGATAGGAAAGGGGAATTTTGATACTGGGTAAAGGAGCCTTTGGGTCCAGGCCTATTAGTAATGAGAGTGGGACCAAGGTTAGCACACAGAGCAGCCTTGGCTCTACACAGCACTGGCTTTAATACCGTCACACTAATCCTGACTGCAGCCCCTGCCTGTGTCTCCAGGCCCCGATGTGCTGCCTGCTGGCCCCCCAGCCCTGCCCTCTCCCTTCACTCACGCCTTGCTTAGAGCCAGAAGGGACGAAGCTCGGACATCCAGAGACCGGAGGAGGAGGGAAGCGGATGGGAGAGGCAGCTAGGTGGGTTCTGTACGGGCTGAGTTTCTAGCAGAGATGGAGGGCTGCTCAGATGCCCCGGCGGGGGGGGGGACCCGAGCAGCAGAGGAGGCAGCAGGATGACTGCCCTCCCTTCAGCCTTGGAAGGGTGACAGAAATGGAGAGCAGAAGACCAGGCCACCAGCAGTCTGGCCTTGGCCCTTGACCCCTTAACACTAAGCCCACCTTCCTGCCCACCACTAGGCCATGGCTGCTGGGCCCCAGGCTGGGTGATTTTCAGTATTTGTAAGCATCTCAACAGAGCAATAAAGCATTTGGAGAGAGAGAGAGAAGTAAAAAGAAACGGAGTCAAACAGTTAAGCCTGTATGGCATTTCCTGAAAAAACTAAACACAGAATTATCCTATGACCCAGCAATTCCACTTTTAGCACTAAACCCAAAAGAATTCAAAGTAGGGACTTGAAGAGATATTTGTACACCAGGGTTCATAGCAGCTTTAACAATAGCCAAAAGATAGAAACCACCGGTGCCCACTGCTGGCTGAATGGCTAACCAAATGTGCTATACACATAATGGAATATTCTTCAGCCTGAAAAAAGGAGTGAAATTCTGACATACGCTACAATATGGACAAACCTTGAGGGCATTAATGTAAGTGAAATAAGCTAGATGCTGAAGGACAAATACTGTATGATTCCCCTTAGATCAGGTGCCTATCGTAGTGAAATTCATAGATGCACAAAGTGAAGTGGTGGTAGCGGGGGCGGGGAGTAGAGGTGAGAAATGGGCAGCCACTGTTTAATGGGTATAGAACTTGGGAGATGAAGAAGAGTTCTGGAGATAGCTGGTGATGATAGTTGCACAACAATGTGAAGGTATCTAATGTCACTGAATTGTACATTAAACATGGTTAAGGGGCGCCTGGCTGGCACAGTTGGAAGAGCATGTGACTCTTGAGCTCGGGGTTGTAAGTTTGAGCCCCACATTGGAGATAGAGATTACATAAAAATAAAACCTTTAAAAAAAATTAAAATGGTAAAAATGGTAAATTTTTATGTTATGTAGATTTTAGCACAATGAAAACGCATAAAAAAGCAATGAAGTAGCCTGCTCAAGGTCATACAGCTAGTGACCAGCAGAAAGAGGACTCCAGCCTGGGTGGTCTGACTCACAGCCTGAATTGTCCACCCCTTTCCAGAGATGCTTCAAAGTTAGGCGGTGGCGCATGGGAGCAGGGCATCCTAGGGCTTTGCTGGATATTGAAGGCCTTTGTATCTGTCAATAAATTCCCAAAACACAGAAACAAAAGACACTACAGGGTGATGGGAGGGACAGCATTCATGCGTACATATGAGATGTTCCCTGGGCATCTCCCGACATAGTAGCAGAGGAGCTAGACTGCTCTCAGTAACAGGTGGGAATGAATGATTGATAAGCTTATTTTAACCCAATTTTTTAACAAATCTGGTATAACAGAGAAATAATAGCTAGGGAAACAAAGCTTGACAGATGTGTGATTTACAATAAGACATGGATGTGAAATCCAAGTACAATATGACTTTTTAAATTACATGGTGACCTCTACTTGGCATACTTTTTTGGCTGTACAAGTTATACCAAAATCTAAAGTACCCTTTTGTTTATTCCTTTCTGCTTAACATGATTCAACAGATTAAATGTTCAGCCTCAGGAATTTGGCAAAGAACATACTATAAACAAATATGTGATAAATGCTGGAAGTGGCAGGACATGTGAATCACTGTAGGAATACCAAAGACAACGCTGTTAATTCTGGGCAGGTCTGTTGCATTCACGGGGAGCTCTAGAGAGGTGAAGTTGGATGTGGGCCCTGACGTGCGAATAGGAATTTTGCAAGCCAATAACAAGGGTGAGAAAGAAAGAGCCAAGCTGAGACACAAAGGGTGTCTGTCACCCGGGGGTACAAGCAAGACAAGGTGATAGGGTAAGACTGGAAGTTGGTTTTCTTAGGAAGAACATGTGCATGAGAACTGCCTGGGCTACTGTTTGAGATGCAGGTTTGGGGACCCACCCCTGCCCTCCTAAATGTGGATTTTTCTAGGAGCAGAGGCTGGGAATGTGCATTTTCAATACTGTTCCCTGTGATTGTATTGCACACAAAAGTGCCATGGAGGGCATCGCTGAGCTGGAATGGGGAGGCATGCCTGCAGGGGAGTGTGGTGAAGCAGGCTGGGGCTGGGTTGAAAAGGGCCTCATAGGGGCGCCTGGGTGGCTCAGTCCTTAAGCATCTGCCTTCGGCTCAGGGCGTGATCCCAGGGTCCTGGGATTGAGCCCCACATCGGGCTCCTCTGCTGGGAGCCTGCTTCTTCCTCTCCCACTCCCCCTGCCTGTGTTCCCTCTCTCGCTGGCTATCTGTATGTCAAATAAATAAATAAAATCTGAAAGAAAGGAAGGAAGGAAGGAAGGAAGGAAGGAAGGAAGGAAGGAAGAAAAAGAAAGAAAGAAAGAAAGAAAGAAAAAGAAAGAAAGAAAGAAAGAAAGAAAGAAAGAAAGAAAGAAAGAAAGAAAAGGGCCTTGTGTTCTGGTCAGTGGTATTCAGCAGGTAGACAGAAGGCAAATAACTCATGGACACTGTCTGGAAAAAGGGGAGAGGGAAGGAAACGTTAAGGCTGCCGTAGAGCACTTCATGGCTGATAGGGTTTCATGGAGCCAGGCTCCAGAGAATGGGGGTTTCATCAGCAGGAGTCGGGGAAGAGATCCTGCTGCAGGGGAGAAGAGGTGAGCTGTGCGGATGGTGGTCGTGAGTGCTGGGAGAAGCCTGTGAACCTTGATGATGATATCCCTGGGCACGGTGACGGACACCAGGAGGCTGGAGCTGAGAGGAACCTGAAGAGGAGGAACGCTTCCCAGGTCCTCAGTGTCGGTCTTGTGGAACCCAGCATGGGCCTCCCAGCCCTGACTGCCATGGCTTGTCTCAAGGAACCTGGCGGGGTCGTGTGGTTGAAGCCAGGTACTTTTACTAAGGATGCTGTTTCCCCATTCCTGAAGATTAGTAGGCAATTTGAAGAACAAACCTCCCCTGCCCTTATGAAACAAGAATACAGATTCTCTAGGAAACATTTGGTTATTACCTTGTTTGTAGTACTAACCGTTTATAAGCTGCAGGTGTTCTCAGAAAGCATTTGATGGACAGTGCTGCCCTCGACCAAGACCCTGGGGTGGGGGCGGGCAAGGAGAATTTCTTAGCTCTTCTTACTATGTGCCACCTTTACTTGTTCTTCAAGGTGCATTTAAAAGTATGTAAGGAGGAAAATGACAACCCCTATAGATCGATTTTATAGCAAAAAGAGCTTATAACTTAATAATGAAAACTAACATAAAACAAAATGCCTTCATCAGGAATGAAATCCAAAGCCTTCTGAAAGTCTGGTTCCCAACATCCATTTGAAAACAAGCTTCAAACTACCTTCGTTAGCTCTGTTAACTTTGAGTCCTCGTAACATAGAAAAAACAGTGACCAGTTCCTGGCCACTTATCCTGGGCACTACTGATATTCTGGGCTGGGTAATTGTTTGGGGTGGAGGAGTGGTCGTGTGCATTAGAAGATACTTAGCAGCATCCGTGGCCTCTGCCCACGAGATGCCAGTAGTAACTCCTCCTCTAAGATCATGACAATCAAAAACGTTTCCAGACATCGCCAAATGTCTCCTGGGGTATAGTTACCGGAATTAACAACAACAAAAAAGACAGGGTTCCTAGTTACATGTGAGTTTCAGATAAACAACACATAAATTTTCTCGTATAAGTATGTCTCAAATATTGCATGGGACATACTTATACTAAAAAATTTTTTTAATCAAATTTAACTGGTGGCCTGCCTTTTATGTGTTCACCCTCTGGCAGTGGTGGGGGTTTGGACAACAGGATTGTTGATGTTTTAAACAAGATGATGTGTGTGAGGTGCCTGGCAAATGGTGGGTGTGCTCTAAATATTCTGGGAATATGGTGCAGGCCACGAATCCCCTCCACCTGTGTCCCTCTTGGAGTCCACAGCTGGTACTCACATCTTCCTGTCTTTTACCAAAACTGTCATCAGAGCGGGTACACTGTCGTGAGCAGAAAGGGAGCCCACAGGTGAAGCTGTCAGGGCTGGGAACTAGCGTTCCAGTCGAGGCCGGTTTCCTGGCCTGCACTGGAGCCACCGGCCGGCCATCTGCTTGGGCTCCAGTGCTTCCTCACTGTGGGCTTGCCGAGTTATTAGATCATTTCTCTAAGCAGCCGCCACAGAAGGTGATAGCGAATGAAAAACTGCTGCCTTTGTCCCAGACTCCTTCACTCTGGGTTTGATTTTTCTGGCGCCATAAGCCCTAGAAAACCATTCCCTGGGATACGCCAGGACCAATCCTTTCCACAGTCAGTAGCTGCGAGGAGCTTCTTTCTGGTCCAAGATTAATGACCCAAGCAGGCAGCCTTGCCAGAGAGCAAAGGTGAAATTTAACTCTGGGTAGATGCCTGACATTTTGAACAAAAGGGAAGGGGCAAGGGAGGAGAACAGCATTTGTGCGTCTTCTGCAGGATTATAAATCAAGGATGGCCAGAAGTGAACTGGGTCTCTGCCAACTGTTGAACTGATGTGGGCTCCTCTGTTTTGTTTTCAGACAATCTGAATGAAGCATGCTTTAAAGATGTATTGTCAGAAGTGTCCCTTTGAGTTAAAAACCAACTTATTAATTCCTGAGAATTTTATTTTTCCAAAAGGAAATTCAATCTGTGTGAGATGTATTAAGTTTGTCCAGGAGAAAATACATCCTTTGCTGTAGGGGGAAGCCCCCTTTGCTGTCTGGCTGTGGGTGAGATATGCCATTAGAAGCTGGGGAAATGGGTCAAAGGCTTGTACAGCTTTCAGCTAGAAGATGAATAAGTCCTGAGGATCTAATGTGTCTACAGTTCTATATATATTATGGTGACTATAGTTAATAATTCTATGTTGTATACTTGAAATTTGCTAAGAGGTTGATCTTATGTATTCCCTCCACAATGCCCCTGCAAAAAAAGTAAGGTGATGCATGTGTGATTTAACTTATTTGTGATAATCATTTCACAAAGTGTGCACATATCAAATCATCCCATTGTACACCTAAAACATATACAATTTTTATTTGTCCATCATACCTTAATAAAGCTGGAAAACAAAAACAAAAATGGATCAATCTGAGCACTAAAGCAAGTTCCACTGTATCTCAGAAAACCACCAAACATATGCTCTTAGAAATTTTAGAAATCAGTCACAAAAACAAAACAAAAAACTTCCTATATTTAGAAATTAAAAAATAAATATGTTTTCAGAAAGTCACTTTGGAATGTCCTAGGCAAAGTGATTATAAAGGAATCCAAGAGTGGGTTCTTCATTGGTTAATTACATAAGCATTTGCTGAGTGACTACTCTTTGTCATATTTTATACTAAAGATGAGTAAGACATGGCCCGTGGCTTCATGGAACAGACTTGCAGATAAATCCTCACTCTCTCCTGTGGCTTTTCTGTCAGTCACTGTGCTAAGCACTGTGGGAATTCACAGGATAGCAAGAAAACTCACTGGGGGAAGTAAATACCTTCTAGTGTGTCCTGAAGAATTTACAGAAGCCATTTCTCCCTACTTGGTCAATAGAAGACTGAAGTCTAGGAATTCTCCAAATTGATACGGGTGAGGAGTAGTGAAGACGCCAAAGTATTTGTTGGTAGCAGTGTGGAAGGAGGGATCATGAGGAATGAGGATGCAGACAGAACCAGGAGCCAGGTCTTGGAGGGCCTGTGGTTACACTGAAGAATCTGGGCTCTATCCTGAAGGGTCTACACAGAACCACTGGACAGGTTTTATGCTGGTGAGTGATAAGATCTGATTTTTATTATAGAAGGATCTCTTGAAGACTAGGAAGACTAGAAGCTGGAGCTCTATTAAAGAGAGAAGGCATTAAACTGATTTAGCACGAGGGCTATGGTCAGTGAGAAGAGAGAAAAGCCAAAGTGCTGGAACCTCTGAGGCCCACTGCTGGGCTGGTGCTGCCCGTGTGTGGCTGGACCGTGGAGAGGTGCAGAGCACCAGGGCTCAGGACCATATCCATGACCTGCGTACTTCTGTATTTCAGAAGTCGTCACAGCCATACAGACCATGCCAGCTGCACGCCAGCCCTGGGAGGATGACCCAGGGAGGGAGATCAAGGCCCTCAGCTAAAGCAGAGATGGAGAGAACAGGAGAGGTTTGGGCAAAATACAGAAAACAGAGTTACATTTCCCAGTGGCTGGCTGGACATAGAGAAGGATGAAAGTAGAGGCTGACTGTCCCAGTTCTGGTGTGGAAGGCTCTGAGCAAGGTTGAGTGCCTCCACATGGGCCGGAGCCTTTCAGGAAGCCTCTGGTGTCAGTGAGCTAGGAACCTGAGACGATGTGAAGGGTGTGGTGTTAAATTGGATACAAGTGAACAATAGCTGGTGATGGGGCTAAAAGGATAGACCTCTCCAGAGTTGCTCTGCCATCACTGCACTTGGAAGGGGCCTGCGATGTCGCCTTCCTTGAGGCGCAGCCCCAAAACCAGGGCTCATGTGATTGCATGTCATGTGGTTGCGTGTATTTCCCAGCCCATTAGAATGGAATTTCTTTGACATGAATGACAAAGCTCTAAGGGTCGTTTTGGGCCTGAATCATGAGCTAAGCAGCTGTTTCACTTGTCAAGTGTTAAATGATTTGTTCTGGATCAGAGACTACAAGGCAAGAAATGGGGCTAGAAAAAAGCAACAGGTAGACAGGGCAACAGTTAGCGAAGATGTATGAGGGTGACCTTTGGCATCAGCCACAAAGAGCACTCAGGCTGACCTCTGTTGTCATAACACTGGAAATATTATGGCCCTCTCCTTATCCCCACCCTGGGGAACTATCTTTCACCTAAGAATGGATTCCATTAGTATTTTTATGCCACATCATGGAAAATCTTCCAGGAATGGATAGAGAGCTTTTGTTGATCACAGACAAGATCTTGCTAAGGCCGTGTCCAAAGAACAAAAAGAAATCCTGATCTGGAATAAAACAGGGGCCCTGAAGTTGTATGGAGTGCTGCTTAGAAAAAAAAAAGTATTTTACTTACATCATACACAAAAATAAACTCAAAATGGATTAAAGACCCAACCTGAGACCTCAACTATAAAAACTCCTAGAAGAAAACATAGGCAGTAATCTCTTTGCCATGGAGCATAGGAACATTTTTTCTAGATAGGTCTCCTGAGGCAAGGGAAACAAAAATAAACTACTAGACTGCAGCAAAATAAAGTTTTGCACAGCAAAGGAAACTGTCAAAAAAACTAAGAGGCAACCTGCTAAATTGAAGAAGATATTCACAAATGGCAGATCTAATAAGGAATTAATATCCAAAATATATGGAGAACTTATACAGCTCAAAACCAAAAAACCCAACCAATTTAAAAATGGGCAGAGGACCTGAAGAGACATTTTCCCCAAAAAGTCATACAGGTGGCCCATAGACACATGAAAAGACACTCAGCATCACCCATCATCAGGGAAATGCAAGTCAAAACCGCAATGGGATACCACCTCACTCCTGTCAGAATGGCTAGTATCAAAAGACAAGAAATAACAAATGTCGGTGAGGATGTGGAGGAAGAAGAACCCTTGTGCACTGTTGGTGCATGTAAAAATGGTACAGCCGCTGTGGAATATAATATGGAGTTTCCCCAAAAAATTAAAAATAGAAATATCATATCCAATAATTCCACTATGGGGTATTTACCAAAGAAAACGAAAACACCAATTCAAAAAGATAGGTGCACACCTGTATTTATTGCAGCATTATTTACAATAGCCAAGATATGGAAGCAACACAAGTGTGCATCAATAGATGAATGGATGAGATGTGGTATATACATCCAGTGGAATATTACTGAGCCATAAAGAAGAATGAGATAGTGCCATTTGCAACAACATGAATGAACCGAGGGTATTATGCTAAGCAAAGTAAGTCAGAGAAATACAAGTTCCATATGATTTCATGTATGTGTAATCTAAAAAACAAACAAAAAGCAGAAACAGACCCATAAATACAGGGAACAAACTAATGGTTTCCAAAGAGGAAGGGAGTGCAGGAATGGGCAAAACAGTTGAAGAGAGAGGGAGATACAGGCTTCCATTTAGCAAATGAATACATCATGGGGATAAAAGGGACAGCACAGAAAATAGAGTCAATGGTATTGTCATAGTGTTGTGAGGTGACAGATGACAGCTACGCTTGTGGTGAGCACAGTATAATGAACAGACTTGTCAAATCACTATGTTGCACACCTCAAACTAATGTATGTAACATTGTGTGTTTAATTCAATTAAAAAACAACTAAAAAGTATTTTAAGGACAGCTACTTTAAAAGCAGATCAGACTGGGTTGCTAATATACAGAAAAAGTATCGTTATTTTGCCAGGAGTCTTCTACCAACCTTTGGGCATTTGTGTCAGAACAACCTGCAGTTCACAAGTTTGTTTTAGTTTTATTTAGTTAAGTTTTTAAAGTGCTCCATTTCTTATCATGGATCTATACTCCAAAGAGAATTTCTTGTGGTTTCATCTGTTCCAGGTACAAGATCTTAGAATCAGAGAGAAGCTTAGCCCTAAAATGGCTTTTGAGTCTGTTAGTCCAACTTTCTATCTAATGTAAGAATTCTCAATAGTTATGTTTGCTTTTCAGTTTCCTAAGCCTGGACATCAGCTTATGCAAGAGTTTATGTATTAATATAAACCTACAAACATACGCAGTTGTTTTTAAGTAAATATTTATATAAGATAGAGAAGGAAAGTCAATGTGTGCCTATATATACTGTAAGATAATAAATATGAGTATATACAACGTGTATTTACAAAGTATTGAGCTGCATTTATATGCATTTATGATATAAGCTTCATTTGTATGTGGTCAAAATTTGCCAGTTCTATAGGCTACTGTAGTATATAGTTACATAAAGGTCTTCGATAAGATTTTAATAGATCTACATTATCATGTTATTAATATTATATTAATGTCTGTCTACAAAAGAAAATCCCAAAGGATCTTTGTTGAAAACAGAAACACATCTACACACATTTTATGCTATCACCTTTTTTAAACTCTTAGACTCTTTCTTTCACTGGAGCTTGGGAAGAACCATGCTTGAATGAGTCATACATGCTTGCACCAGGAACTCTTTCTGGAAAGGTACTCTTGTTTACTCTTTTCATATTTGAAGCACTCACAGAAGATATTCCAGAAAAAAATAACCTTGACAAATAAGCCCTTGAATTTCTGACTTTCAAAAGCCACCAGGAAGTTTGCTTCTTTGAAAGCAGGGTAGGGTGACAAGTCACACTCAGGAACCAGAGGCATTCCTCCTGCTGTTGACCACTCACTCTGTGCATTCCTAATGGTAAGACCAGAGCTCAGAGACAGAAATAGAGAAACTAGAGGAAAGATTAGCTTGTTGCTTAGGCCTGCTCTTAGAGACAGGTGACTCCTGCAGTTATTTGGACTTGGACCCTTGGACCCTCTCCCTAGAGTGTATAATTCCAGTTGAATTGACTCTTTTTTTTTTATAATGATTTTTTATTATATTATGTTAGTCACCATACAGTACATCCCCTGTTTCCAATGTAGTTGAATTGACTCTTGCCTTTTAAAGGCATGGTTACATGCTGCGGGCAGATCCCTGCCATTTTTTTTTAAAGATTTATTTATTGGGAGAGAGAGAGAGAGTACAGAGGGGCAGAGGGGTAGAGGGAGAGAAGGAAAGAAGCAGACTCCCTGTCGAGTGCAGAGCCAGACACCAGATCGGATCTCACAACCCTGAGATCATGACCTGAGCCAAAATCATGAGTTGGATGCTTAACCAGCTGAGCCACCCGGGAGCCCCCCTGCCATTTTTTTTTTTTTATTGTGATTACTTTGTGTACCAATGTCAGCAGTTGTGCTACATGATTGGCTCAAAATGCAACTTGGCTCTGCCCCCAGGAATCCAGAAGTAGCCTGTGACTAGAGTTACTGGTTTAAAGATCAAAGGTCTGTGAATATTGTTTCCTTTGCAACCTGGAGACGTCAGGGTAGTCTCTGGCACTTTCTCATTGCTCTCCATCAATAGCACTATAGTGTCAATGTTCAGATTCATTGCAATCAAAATGAACCTTGTTTAGTTCTGAGAATTGTATGGATGCTGAATAGTGTCAAAATTATCATTCCAGTTTCCTTATACTTTCTCTCTTCCCATCAGACCTTGAGAAAAATCAAAGGCTTACAACTCTTTGAAAAGTTTTTTTGTCCTTTTTGATTAAATAGTATAACAAGGCAATAGAATACTCAAATAATGCCAGAAGCGAAAGTCCCCTTTTAGTACCCACTCCCTACCCTGAGTAGCCATTTAAAGTAGTTAAGTGTATACCTCCCCTCCCTTGTTTTCTGGATATAATATGTTTTATGTGTCTGTAAAAATGAGATTACTGTTTACACTGTTTGAAAAAGAACTTTCTCACTGAGCAGTGTAACTTGGACATTTTCCAGATCAGTTTAGAAAGATCTACCTCATTCTTTGCAAGTAGTTACATGGTGTGCTTTTCATGGCTATACCATAGTTGATTTAACTTTTCCCCTCACTCTGGCTTCTTTTTCTTTCATTTTTTTAACAAATGAGGAGGAGGTGAAAATTTCTGCTATCAGCACTAGAGGCTGTCCAGCTACATCTGGTTCTAAAGTCACAGATGACATTAGATGGATGACAACCTGAGTTTCTAGCCAAGCGTTAATGTTTCACGTGGATTAGACAGTATTTATATTGCAAACCCAGTAACCTGTTGAGGGTATAAAACTTTATTTCTGTAGGAATAAAATCAGAAATTTATCTGATCATTGTTCCCTTCCTAAGTGTGTTGCCACTCAAGAAAATGGATTTTGAACTACTTTTCCAAAAAGAGTTTTAGTTGTCTCTGTGCCTTGTGAGTGAAGACCACTGACCAATAAATATAGGCGATTTACTTCTTAGCTACTAAAAACTTGTCTCACATATATGTATTTGTTATAAATACTGATTGCTAATGTTTAAGAACATTAAATCTGTGTCTTGCACCTAAAATCTGCCTTCTTGGGGCACCTGGAGAGCCCCCCCCCACCCCCGTCGGGCTCCCAGCTTAGCGGGGAGTCTGCTTTTCCCTCTCCCCCCCTGCTCGTGCTCTCTCTCTCTCTCTCAAATAAATAAATAAATCTTAAAAAAAAAAAAAAAAAAAAAAAACTGCCTTCTTACCAAAGACTGCGTCCTACAAATATTGCAAAACTGGTACTCAAATATAGATCAGTAAAGTATGTGCTCATTCACGAGCGCAACAGCAACTAAGCCCCAAAAAAAGAGCATGAAAGCCAGCATTCTTCTTCCACATGCATCACATACTTCTGCCTTGGCACCCTGAAAGATCTCAGACAGTCGTACAACTGCGGAGGCAGCTAGTTTCTGCAGTCCTAGAGCACGTTGGCTCGAGGCTTGTAAATGGCCTTGATTACTATGTGAGATGCATAATGCTCTTATTAGCGCCACACTGATTAGCGCTGTGCAGTAACCGCTTTCTGTAATACCCTAATTGAGGTTCTTCCATACATGGAATTTACATTATATGTAGATAAATCCCTCAGTATGACATTTTGATGGGTATTTTTTAACAAAGTCCAGAGGACAATTAGAACCACCACCCACACCAAGAATCACTTCTTTTTTTTTTTTTATAAGACAAGAAAGGCATGGTGCCAACAGAGGACTCATTTAAGACAATCCATTTTTCTAAGTGCAGATGAGTGTCTAAATGCAATAACCCACTTCCCTAGTTGTATGGGTCCTGGTTTCATATTCTGGTCCTTCATTCCTATTGATGTCTCCCTGCTTCCTGCTGGTGGTGGTTTAGGTGTTATATCACTCTCAAATTCAGATGTAAACCATACTGAAATCGAAATGGGGAGGGGTCCCAGGAATTCATGGCTGAATAATTATGGTGGTCAGTGTTCTACCACTTCATTCTTTTATTCATTTTGGATCCAGATAATGGTATTTTAGTTTATCAAAGCATCTGCAGGGCCATTTCTCAAGACTGTCACTGTGTCTGTCCCTCATCTGGGACACAGAATATCATCCATCAGTCTTTGATCCCCTTTCCCAGGGCCATGTCCTAAAAGGGGAGTAGCATTGGTCTCCCTTTCTAGGACTCCCTCCTCCCACTCGAGGGTCATCCTCCCTTTCTCCAGGTCAGATGGTTGTGATATAGAAGGAAAGAGTTAGGGACCAGGTATGGCACAACCTGTCTTGGCTACTTTCATCTACTTCTTAAGTATTGAATTGGATTGTATCTCTAACTTGAATGTTAGAAACTTAAGAATTAGCTCTTTGTTCAGGACCCAAATCAGAAAAGAAATTTCGCTTGGGCTCTGTTGAAAATACTCTTTCAGATAGACACCTCTGCTCCTTCTGTACTCCCACTATACTTTCTTCATAACCTGTTCCAGCATGTGTGGGACTGTTTGTTGTATCTGTTAACTAATCTGCCTCTTCCCCTAGACTAGAACTCCTCGAGGGCAGAAAAGAAGTCTTACTAGCCTCCACTTTGTGGAACATTGTGACTAGCACATGTAGATACTCAATGAAAATATGAATGAATAAACAAAGTAAATTAAGGTGATCACCAGGCAGTAGGGAAATGCAAATTAAAATCATGATGAAATACCATTACACACCTACTAGAATGGCAAAAACAAACAAACAAAAAACAAAAACAAACAAAAAACCCGAACAGACAAAACAGTGGTAGGAAGGATCTGTAGCAGCTGAAAGTATCACACACAAGTGAGGGGAATGTAAAATGATACAGCCATTGTGGAAAACAGTTTGGCAGTTTCTTATAAAACTAAACATAAACTTATCCTATGACTCCACTAACCTGCTCCTTGGTATTTACCCAAGCAAAAAGGAAAACTTTGGGACACAAAGCACCTGACTGAAATGTTGACAGCTGCTTTATTTATAATCACCTAAAACTGGAAACGATCCAGCTGTCCTTCAAATGGTGAGTGAACAAACTGTCATCTAGCCACACAAGGCAGTTGTACTCAGCAGTGAAAAGGAGCAAACTGTTGATAAGTGTAACAATCCACACGGATGGATTATTCTAAGTGTATAAAGCCAGATTGAAAAAGCTGTGTACAGTAGAATTCCATTTAGATGACATCCTGGAAAAGGTAAAACTATGGGGACAGAGAACAGACCAATGGTTATCAGTGGCTAGCAAGGGAGGAAGGGTTGACAGCAAAAGGGCAGCAGGAAGGAATGTTTTGGGGTGATGGAACCAGTCTGCCTCTTGATTATGATGGTAGCTACATGACTATTCATTTATCAAACTCATAGAACTGGTAATCTGAAAAGGTAATAGATTTTACAGTATATAAATTACTAATTTAATTTGAAAAAATAAATCAAGGTTTGCTGTTTAGTGTGAATTTTAAAAATGTCAAAAGAAAACTAGTCTTATTAGCCTGCAGTGATTTGTCATGTGTTCAAATACTCACACAAACGCACTGTGAGAGAGTGTGGGTGTGTTTTCATTTAGCACATGTTTAAGGAGCACCTGTCTATGGACCATGACTTGCTATAGGCACTGAGAATGTATTGGTGGGTAACAAAAGCAGAGTTCCTACTCTCCCAGTGCGGAGAGGGACAGAGAGTAAACGTGTCACCAAATCAATGCAGTTGACAGCTTTGGATATCAGTAAGTGCTGTGGAAACAATAAGACAGGCTTTGGTGACAGAGTGGAATTGAGGGTTTGGCCTCTCTGAAGAGGTAACTTTAAACTGACCTGGAAGGTGGGAAGGAGGCACCAACGTATGCAAATATTCAGGCAGAGCAGTCCTGGCAGGGAAAATACCAAATGCAAAGACAAAGCTTGGTGATGCCGGGGAGATGGGGAGAAGTGGGTGGCTTTGAGGTCTGTTGGAAAGGTGGAGCTTGCGGAGATTGGACCTTGAATGTGGTAAGGGCAAAAGAGGAACTGAAGATGAGGTGTTGGTTTTAGGCATGAATATCTGGGTGGCTGACAATGTATCATTGGCTGAAACAGGAACACTGAAAGAAAAACAAGAGTTTTCTTTGGTAGCAGAGCAGGAAATCAGAAGTTGCATTTGGACACAATAACTCGGAGATGCCCATTAGACACCTCTGTGAAGATGTCAATAGGCAGGTGGAGGTGGGTTTCTGGAGACCTAGAAAGAGGCTATGTGTCAGAGACAGTGGCATACAGATGGTGCTGAAAGTCATAGAAATACACGAGTCTGCCTAGAAAGAACCTATATCCAGAAAACAGGACTGACAATCAATATTTAGGATA
This sequence comes from Ursus maritimus, assembly GCF_017311325.1. Lineage (NCBI taxonomy): Eukaryota > Metazoa > Chordata > Mammalia > Carnivora > Ursidae > Ursus > Ursus maritimus. Next base: position 30,740,721 of record NW_024426663.1, on the reverse strand, counting down.
TACCGACTTTGGAGAGCTAGTGAGAGAAAAAGTCAGCTAAGGAAACTGAAAGAAAACCAATGAGGTGGCGTGTCGTGATGAGGAAGACAAGGGAAAAAGTTCTTCAAAGAGAAGAGAACGGTCAGCTATATGGAATGATGTAGACAATTCGAGTAAGAAGAGGATAGAGAAGTGCCTATTAGATTTGGCAGGACAGATGACCTTGACTGGCATAGCTTCTGTGGACTTGGGGGCAGAAGCCCATTTGGGGTGAGAAAGTGGAGACAGTTGCTCATGACCATTCTTTTGAGAATGGGGACAGAGGAGTAGCATTGCAACTAGAGAGGCATGTGGGGGGCAAGGTAGGGTTTTTTCTTAGATGGCAGAGATGGGTGTGCTGATGGAATGACCCATCGAGTAAGGTGAGAGAACACCATGACGAGAGCTGGAGAGAAGGGACAGGTAATTACAGTTCTGTAATTGAGAGAGAGAAGGAGGAGAGAGAGTCTCAAGGACAGACTGGCCTTGGAATGGTTACAACAGACCAACTGCCAGTGCTCCTGAGGGAAGGCAGAGGGTGCAGACAGGCGCAGGTGGGTGGGGAGATTCAGGAGTGAGAAGGAAAGATGTATGTAGTTCTCTCTGTGTTTGTGTTCTCAAAGAAAACAGGAGGTGGGTGTCAAGTGCAAGGAGTAGAGTAGACTGCTAGAGATTTGAAGAGAGACAGAAGGAGGGGTACAACTGAGTTTTGGAGGCTGGGGAAAAGCATATTGCAAAAAACGGGGAGAGAAAGGAGTGGACCCCACCCCCTTTATATAAAGCAAGAGCACAGTGCGTGTGCGCACACATACACCAAGCAGGGGGCCGGAGCCCCACTTCACAGCTAATGAAGTACAGAAGGATGTGAACCGCAGTGATCAGGCTAAAGTTAGGCTGCTGGGCAGAAGAATCTACCCCTGAAGAAACTGCATTTTAAGCTGAGGAGAGGGAGCCTCTGGACCAGCTAGCTCTCCTCCGGGATTAGATTCAGTTTGTAGTCCAGTTTCCTCCGTGGGCGGAAAACTGCTCAAATGGAATCACATCGCACTCAGTCTCTTCCCCCAGTGATGTGATGTTTGGGAGCAGTGAGAGTGAAGGGCTGTATTTCTAAGACCAGGTGTCAGAAAGGAGACAGGTCATTGGAGATGCCTTCAGAGAAGTCCAAGCAAAAGCCAGGAGCCTGAGGTTTCATAGAGAAGAACTGAACTTCTTTAGTTTAATTGCTGTCAATCATGTAAGCAACAGAGCTGTAACTGCAAAGAGAGGCTATGGCTTTCTTAATGCTGGTGTAAGAAATCACCACAAACTGCCTGGTTTCAAACCACCCAAGTTTATTATCCTAAAATGCTGGAGGTTGGAAGTCTAAATGGGTTTGCAGGGCTCCTGGAGGTGGGAGGGGAGAAGACAGCCCTTGCCTTTTCCAGCTTCTGCAAGCTGCCTACATTCCTTGGCTTGTGGCCCCGGCTACATCTTCCCAGCCAGCACTGCAGCACCTTCAGATGTCTCTCTGAGCTCCCACTTCCCTCGTCACATCTCCTTCTCTCTGTCTGTCTTTTATGAAAAGCTCTTCTACTTATGTAGGTCGGACCTTGCTCTATGATATAATCAGTCTACCTCAAGATCCTTAACTGAATTGCACCTTCAAGGTACCTTTGTCATATAGAGTCACGTGGTCACAGGTCTGGACATGGGGATGAGGACATCTTTGGGCAGGGAGGGAGCCCTGTTCTGGTGCCAGAAGCTTCCAGCTCTATCCACTAGTGTGATGTAATCCTGTGCTGTAGCTTTGCACTTGCTTCACTTAGCCATCTACAGCTTTTCTTTTGGTGTGTTAAACAGTATGATCTAGAGCTTCTAAAAAATAAAAAGATATTCTTTATAAGAAACTTTCAGATCAAATGTGAAGTGAACAGGGGCGCCTGGGTGGCGTAGTCGTTAAGCGTCTGCCTTCAGGCTCAGGGCGTGATCCCAGAGTCCTGGGATCGAGCCCCACATCAGGCTCCTCTGCGGGGAGCCTGCTTCTTCCTCTCCCACTCCCCCTGCTTGTGTTCCCTCCCTCGCTGGCTGTCTCTCTCTCTCTGTCAAATAAATAAATAAAATCTTTTAAAAAAAATGTGAAGTGAACAAGGTATGTTTTCTCTATTCCACCAATTTTTTTTCTGTGGTTTGGATATTTGGGACTTTGGACCTTCTCCTAAAGTTTATGATGTGGTTAATTTACCAATCCATAGAGTATGTATTAAATTCCCAGAAAATGTTTATTAATCATTTGATTGATGTAGCATGTCACTGATGTTTGTATCATTTGTCAACAAATTCTGCATTGATGAGCCAGTGTGCATAGACATGAGGCTGGGTGTGGTACACGACTCTGCTTCAAGTCCGGGTGGAGAAGATGCTGATATGTAATGTCAGCTTTGTGGCCCTGAGGAAGTTACATCACCTTCAGAATCTCACTTGGCTTCTGTGTAAATAATGAATAAATACACTGCTGTCCTGGGGATGCGGTATAAAACACCTGACTTTTGTTCACAAAAGGCCTTATAAATGCCACGTGTTGCTAAAAACTAAAATTTTGTCTCATGAAATTCATGTATGTCTCTATATATTTTCTCTCTGTTTTCAATTAAATTTGATACTCTTCATTATTTCTCTTTTAGAATCACGTTTGAATTTAGCTTTCAGCCATTTTATATTCATTCAAAAATTGGCTTCCTTTTAGTTCTTTTTTTCCCACTGTTATTTAAATTTTATGAATATTATTTTTTACTTATTATTTCATTTCAGCTTTTATTTAGTTCTTACGCTTAGCTTTAACTAGGGGACTATGGCAGTGGGATTCCTGGTTATTCTCAGCAGTTTTCCTTAGTTCTTAAAGAGATTTCTGTTTGTATCCCATTATACTTATTTTCATTATAGTAAAAATACTATTTAGAAATTTTAAATTGTCTTGATCTATTTTATGACATGCACATATGGAGAGATACCACACCTGCCATTTCTTCACAATTGTACTGGTCAGGGTCCTGGCAGGAAACCAACAACACCCTCACAAGGGATCACTAAAGAGTCATGTGGAAATAATGAAAAGAAACCAATAGGGAATAATAAAGCACTGAGGAGCTAGCAGGAGGAGGGCATCTTGTACCTACCTGTGCCTCAAAGGGCACCAGGAGGGGGTGATTGCCAGAAGCTGACAAGAGCTGTGGCTGTAGGAGAAGGTCCCAGGGGATGAGCATTCCCACTGACAAATCTCCACCCAGCCAGGGGAAGGGAGGAGGGAAGCAAGGGAAAGAAATATCCTGAATGCTGCTCCCACCTTGCCAGACCCAATGGAAGCCAGTGGTCACACGAGCCAGTTGATGCCTCCATACCAGTCCACTTCCCAAAACACAGCAAGAGGGAGGGAAGGGGCAGTGATCTGGAGGAGCAAACAGAACATGTCCCAGCATAGAGGTCTATTGCAAAAAGTATTCCAAATTAATTTATCATGGCCCCTAGAATTCGGTTGTACAGAAACACACATGTACCCCCATACTTAAGCTCTGACCCCTTTGGTTTTTTTCTCTCAACACTGCTATTGGTGGTTGTAAAGTTGAGCTGCTTACTGTGGCTAATGCCCAGATCGGCTCATTCTTCTGTGGATATGAAGACTTAATACATTTGCAGTGTAGACACCTACAGTGATTGGGGGGGGGGGTCCTTGCTTTCCCAGCAGGCCATCTGAGAGGCGCTCTCCTTCACTCTTCCATTCTTTCTTTTCTAGGGTGGAGCTTCAGCATGGGGTCAGCTTACCAGTTTCACAGTTGGCGTGTGTTCGTGATAGTCTGTGCGCTGCCCTGTGTCTCCTCAGTGGTGGCCCTCACATTCATGCCTGAAAGCCCACGGTTCTTGTTGGAGGTAACATGTATTACTATGAATATTCAAGGGAGCCACACACATTGGAAAAAGTTCCTTGTTAATTCTAGCAAAGTGTGTTTGCCTCTTTGGGAAGTACGTTTTCCCTGCTACCATGGAACCCTGAAGGGGTTGGCTCATGGAGACAGGCTCTAAAAGACAAGTGTGTGAAAAAGCTGCCTCGTGGCCAGAAAGCGCTAATGCTCTTCCTCAAGCAAGTAACTTCTCACTCCGTGAAAAGACTTTGTCCTACTTTTTTATACATGAAATTTTAGTAGCCAGAGATGCTATTTCGAGTTCTAGGCACATCCATTGAACTGCTCACGTACTTAAGGAGACCCAGTGGGATATCCCATTTGTGCAATTACACCCCATTTGCTCTGACAACACAAGATGGTTATTGGAAAATCAGGGAGTATGAGTGTTTTTACTTTTAGCCCTTCATGGTCGGTTCGCATTTCTTAGGTTGGAAAACACGATGAAGCGTGGATGATCCTGAAATTAATTCATGACACAAACATGAGAGCGCGGGGTCAGCCTGAGAAAGTCTTCTCGGTGAGTACCTGCTTCTCAGTGATTCTTCTACGCCAAGGGCAGGGAAACCTTTTCTGAAAAGGCCGGATTGTAAATTTTTCTCTCTACACCAGCTACGCTTGTCTTTCGGTTCCTCATATTCCCACTTCACGTAGACATGTTGCACTCACTGGCTCTGTGTGTGCCATTCGCTCTGCATGGAATGTTCTTATGTCCCTGTTACCAAGTCTATTCTCAGTGGGGAAGGCCAGTCTAAAGCAGTGAAAATTGGATGGATGGAATTTTTTGGAAGGAACAATGGTTTAAATCTTTTTACATAGGCAGTCATTCAATTAGACTAATAATGTTTTGTCTGAAGTAGCTTTAGGCAGACATACAGTAAGACATAAGGGGGACATAAATAAGATCTTCAGGGTTTTATAAATAACATCAACTATAGGTGTTAAAGCATATGAAGCAGTCCCTCATTAAATAGTCCACTGACATTTATTTATTTCATTTTTATTTAGGAAACACATTTTTCATAATGTAAATATAGACTTAGTTTGGCCTTTACCTAAATCATCACACATTCTTCATTAGCAAAAATTTTTATGCAATGTAATGGAAAAATGAAGGTCGGTAATGAATGTCCTTCATTGAGGACCTGGAAGTCTTTGAATAGGCCCATCTTTTAAGCAGATGCACAACAGAGGATGAATTTTTTTAAATTAAAGGATCATAAGGCTGGAGGAATCTTGAGGCATCATCTAGATACTCAATGTCACCTAACCCTTCTTAGCCAGGTGAGGAAAAATCCTTTACCAAAGGCATCTTCTGTGAAGGTGAGTCTTTCCAGGGCCTCACTGTGCTACTTACCTGCTTTTTCTTCCAGAATGTTTGAGTTACCAAATTCACACATGGTCATCCATGTTGTTACTCAATTAGGTGAGAACAGGAAGAAATAGTCCCAAAGAATGGGTAATCTCAGAGTCATTTATTATGTGACTTTCAAAGTCATTACACAATTCCACCATGACAAATTTGTCTTTTTCCTTATTGTGCCTACAACACAGTGAATCTGCATGCATTCCTCCAAACCCTCCTTTTTAAGCCCTTCTTCTTATGCCCCTACCTTAAATATTGTTTTACAGGACTCTGTTTTTAGCAATTTCTCTTTTAACCTTATATATTTTCCTTAGCTGATTCCAGCTATCTCGTAATGGACAATTCTTCTGAGCTCCAGACATACATGTCAAAGGCCTTTATGGACATCTTTCTATGTTCTTCCCAATCTGAATTTCTAAGTCTGAACTTAGCACCTTAAAAGTCTTCAAGCTGCTTCTTTTTACTAAATTCTATCAGAAGATACCACCAGTACCACCAAACTGGAAAACCTTAGAACTACCCTATTTCTTTCAACCCTTTATCCCCATAATATTGAAGGAATCACTCTGTCCTATTATTTCCATCCTAAATATCACTCATTTTTCCTTACTTTTGACCTTACTGCCACTGATTTCTTTCAGCCCTCATGACTCACTGCCCCCTGGCCTTGGACTGTTTTTCAGGAATCCAGAAGTCTTTGTAGTTGGCCAGGACCTTGTTTTCTCTCACAACTCAAGATGTTTGCACATGGTAGCTCTCACGCTTGGAATGGCCTCCAAGTGGTTTACATACATGACAAATGACCTACTTCTCCATAAGTCCTAGCTCAGATTCAGTCCCTGAAGGCTTCTCTCATTCCCAAGTCAACTTGGGTGTTCTGTAAAATACATCTCTCCCATCCAGTATAGATCTCCATTAGAGGTTTTTTTCTTTGTATGGTAATGCTGAGAGTATGTGATATTTTGTTTGCATTTCCATCATCTAGTGCTGGACCTGGTACTCAGTGGGTGACCATGAATGAATGAACAAACAAACAAACATTGATGAGTAGAGAAGAAGAAGCCTCCCAAAACTAATATGTTGAGTAATAAGAACACCTCTGTGATTTAAAAAAAATCTAGAGTATCACAAAATAATGCCTACATGTAATCCATGGAGGATTTCAAAACAAATGATAGGCCTTCAGAGAAGAGAACTCAGCACTTGGCATTGTGTTGCTTTCTACAGGTCCACAGAATCAAAACCCCCAAACAAATAGATGAGCTGATTGAAATTGAGAGTGACACAGGGACGTGGTACAAAAGGTGTTTTGTCCGGATCCGCACGGAACTCTATGGAGTAAGTAATAGACCCGCCCTGAGCGCTGGCCAACATGTCGTCTTTACAATTGGTCAGAAGCAGGGTTTATTGTGACCATTCCATGAGTGGGGCTGTGCCCCCTTCTGTCCGGGACACCTTATTTTCCTGCACTGGGACCAGGTGAAAGGACCCCCCTGAGATAAGTGGGCTAGCCAAGACATTCTATCTTTGGGAAGGGAAGGTGCTAGGCAAGAAGTCTTGTCAGGGCTGGGACACACTGAAGTTTTAAGTTACTTTATCCATTGGCTTCCAGGAAGCTAAAAAAGTGAAACTTGCAGTATTTGGTTTCCTAGAGCCTTCAGCCTTGACATTTGAAGTTCCAATGAATCTGGCTGAAAGAAGTGTTTTTATAATTGGTGAAGGGGATTGGGGAGTGGGTCACTGCATAACCACACAAGGAAACTAACTCTTTAATATTTCACAGATTTGGTTGACTTTCATGAGATGTTTCAACTACCCAGTCAGGGAAAATACAATAAAGCTTACAATTGTTTGGTTCACCCTGTCCTTTGGGTAAGTAATATTTCAGTTCTTGGTGAGTGAAATCTTTACATTTCCACACGGTAACTTCCAGTCACACGGCTCTCCTTTCTTACACTGTTTGATGCTGTTAATATGTTAGGAAAGATTTTTTCTTTATTTCAGTTTAGATTTGCCGACCATGATAGTTTTTATATATGACTTACCTTATTTTGTCTTAATGCTGGGTGGCGAAACCAATAGTCCTTGGAAAGTCTGACGAGACTGTGGGTGATTTGCTCCCCGTGGCTTCTCCACCTTCCTCTCCTTGTTTGCTCGGCACCAGCCACACTGGCCTCCTTGCTTTTGTTTGAACATGCCAGAACGTTCCCCTCTCAGGGAACTGTCTTGGCACTGCTCCCCAGATATCGCCCAGCTCATTTCCTCACGTCTTTAAGACTTGGCTCAGGTGTCACCTTCTCAGGGTCACCTTCCGTAAGCACTTCCTTAACTGCGGCCCCTCAGCACTCCCTACCCCCTCCTCAGCCCTATTATTCCCCTAGAGCACCTTCCATCTTCTAATATACAAAACATTTCTTTGTTCTGTAGAGAATAAAGCTCTGTCTCCCCCTCTGTGGAAGCTCTGTGAGAACAGGGGTTTTAAACTATTTTGTTCACTGCTATGTGCCCCGGCACATGGTAAGTGTTCAATAAGTAGTTACTGAATGAATAAAACCACCATATATGTGTTCTAAGAAAAGAGGAGGTGGGAAGAAAATATCAGAATTTTATTTGCTAATGGCTTTAGAATATTTGTGTCCAACTCTATTTTGCATAATTTACTGTTTAAAAGAGGCAATTAGATAATACCCTACACTTTCAGGTCAGTTGGCTCTTAACGCCCTAGTAGAGCCCAACATGTACACTGCAGATTCTATCTGTAAACATGCCTAAATTAAAACAGGTGAGTGGTCAGAGATGGTCGATCTTTCATAGTGCCATGAGGGGTAGTAAAAGGAGAGACAAGGCAAGTGTGGATCAGAAGACCTAAGGCCTCACTCTGCTCTGTGACTTGGAGACACTATCAAGTTTTATTTCCTTATTTCCAAGTTAAGAGGGTTGATTCAGAATATGTAAAGTAATTCCCACTCAAGTTCTAGAAGACACATCAATCAATGAAGGCAGAGAAGGCTAAAAAGTATCTACTCTGTACTAAACACTCAACTAGGTACAAAGATAAGTAGTCAAAAGTTCTACTCTTGATGTGGAGATTTACATGGTAATATCTGGTTTGCTTTTATTTTGTTATTTATTGCTGACCACATTTTAAGCTTTGTGGTTTCCACAGTGCCTCGCATTTGATGATATTCAGTGAATGTTCACTGAATAAATAAAAAATTAGCTGAAACTCCTCCATGTCATTGATGATGTGTGTTCCAGGCTAGCGTGCTTACCTCGTTGTTGCCACTTCCGAAGACTTTTGTCCTGAGTGTATGAGTAGAGAGCAGTGTGGTAGATGTTCTATTCCTGAGTCATTTCTGATTTAACGGCCACCACTCACACCCCCACAGTGATTCAGTCATGGTCTATGGAAGGAAGGGGTTGGACATCTATGGAATCGTAAGGCAGAGATGTTCTAGAAATCCTGATGGCAGTGGTGATGATCAACACTGAATAATCTTTTGAGCACTCACTATCTGCGAGGCACTGTGCATCCCGTTTAACCAGAGTCAGGCAGGTGGTACTGTCATGGCTCTGATATTAGAGACGGGACACTTCAGGCTGAGGTGAGTGTGCATCAGAAGAATCACCTGGAGGACTGCACCTCCACAGTTTCTGAGGCAGCCGTTCTGGATGGCACTGGAGAGTACATTTGTAACAAGTTTTCAGGCAATGCTGGGCTCGTCCAGAGATCCTACTTGGGGAACCACCAACTTAGAGCAGCAACCTCTATAGAAATAAAATGCAAGCCACATATGTCATTTTAAATCTCCTAGTGGCCACACGAAAGAAAATAAAAAGAAACAGATGAAATTTATTTTAATAATATACTTTATTTAGCTCATTATGTCCAAAGTAGTATAATTTCAACATATAATCAATATAAAAGTGATTAATGACTTAATTTTACATTCTTTTTTTCATAAGTCTCCAGATTTGGTATTTTATACTTAGAGCAGATCTCATTCGGACTAGCCACATTTTTTTAAGTTTTTATTCGAACTCCATTTGGTTAACACACAGTATAATATTAGTTTCAGATGTACAACATAGTGATTCAACATTTCCATACAATACCCGGTGCTTATCACAGCAAACACACTCCTTAATCCCCGTCACCTATTTCATCCATTCCTCCCCCTCCCGTGCCCACCTCCCCTCTGGTAATCATCAGTTCTCTGTAATTAAGAGTCTCTTTCTTGATTTTCCTCTCTTTCTTTTTTTTTCCTTTGCTTGTTTATTTTGTTTCTTAAATCCCACATATAATTAAATCATATGGTATTTATCTTTCTCTGACTGACTTATTTCACTTAGGATAATACTCTCTAGCTCTATCCACATTATTGCAAATGGCAAGATGTCATTCATTTTTATAGCCGAGTAATATTCCATTTATATGTACATATATGTATACACACACATACACACACACACACCACATCTTCTTTATCCATTCATCAGTCAATGGACATTGGGCTCTTTCCATAATTTGTCTACTGTAGATAATGCTGCTATAAACATCAGGGTGCTTGTATCCCTTTAAATTTGTATTTTTGTATTCTCTGGGTAAATACCCGAATTGCTGGATCAGAGGCATTTTTCCAAAGAAGACATACGAATGGCCAACAGACATATGAAAATGCACCATCACTGATCATGAGGGAAATACAAATCAAAACTACAATGAGATATCACCTTACACCTGTCAGAATGGCTAAAATCAGCATAAGAAAGAACAGATGTTGGAGAGGATGAACAGAAAGGGGAGCCTTCCTGCACTGTTGGTGGCAATGCAAACTGGTGCAGCCACTCTGGCAAACAGTATGGAGCTTCCGCAAAAAGTTAAAAATAGAGCTACCCAGGACCCAGCAACGGCACTAGCCACATTTCAACTGCTCAGTAGCCACATGTGGTTAGTGGCTACTATACTAAAGAGCACAGCAGAGTGACTGAGCTGTCACCTGCTAGAATCGTACAGAAGAGGGTAAGGCAGAAAGTGAAAATAACCTGGACTTTCAGATAATAACCCAAATGACCCTTTCCCCAGCCTTGAACCACTTGAGAAATGGATCTCTACCCTCAGGCTAACAGTATCACAGTACTGTAGAAAGCGAGAAATAGTCCCCATTAGTAAAGAGATCATTCTTTAATAGTACTCAGTGTTTTTGGACCCCAGGAGTTTGTACCACCAGACTAGGGGACGGGGTTCCCCAGTGAAGCCTGGGGTGATAAGAAAAAACATCAGGGTCAGGAAGCCCTGTGTTGGTATATGATGCATGTCCCTGCCCAAAGGCAGAGTGCAGGACTCCCATCCCTGGGGCTTCCCAGGCCGTCTCTCTGACGGGGAGGGGGCAGTACAGATGATGGCTCAATGATTCCTCATGTTGCAGGGAGCTGATCAGAATCACAAGTGCTTCTCCAGGAACCCCTGCCTCTCTGAAAATGTCAGGGGGGCAGTCACTGAACAGGTGCACTGATACCCATACACACTCCCGTTTCTTTGTCTTTGCAGGTACTATGGATTATCTGTGTGGTTCCCTGATGTCATTAAACATCTGCAGTCGAACGTGTTGCCCATTGAAAAGATTGAGAGAGAAAAATTTTCAAATTTAGGTGTTAACTTTACAATGGCAAATCAGTTGCACATGGGAGCGGAATACGAGAATGGCAGGTCCGGAAACTTCGAAATAACTTAATCTGCTATCTGTTCTGAAAAACGTCTTTCTTCCTAACCTTCACTGCACAGAATCATGCACTGTTGTTTGCTTGTTTTTATTGTTGTTGCTGTTATTTTTTAGTTTGTACATTAGTAATTTTCAAACTGAATTTAAACACTTCCAAATGGGCTTTTAAAAGAAAGGGTATATGTGTATCAGTACTTGACTTAAAACTGCTTCTGAAACCGTCGCTTCACATTTGTGAAGTAGCAGAATTAACTGGTATGAAAAGAAAATTTAGAGAGACGCTGGAAAGCCACAGAAATAAGTCACAGAAGAGAAGAGTGAGGAGTATGAGGAAATAAGATGGGTAATGGTGTTACTTAATTCAGAGAGGGGACCCAAAGTGTAACTTGATGCCTGTCTCCTACCCCTGAGAAAGGGGACCACTTTTCAGAAGCCCTTCCTTCTCCACTAGGCTGAATCAAGAAGTAGTGTTACATTGTATCAGGAAGATTTCCCTTAGAGAACAGGAATGATTCCCCAAAGTTCAGGGCTTTGAAAATACGGAATAAGTTAGCAAAGGACGTTTTTGAAGGTGGAATCTAGAATGCATCTTTTTTTTTTTTTAAAGGTTTTATTTATTTATTTGACAGACTGAGAGAGAGCATGAGCACAAGCAGGGTGAGTGGCAGGCAGAGGAAGAGGTAAAGCAGGCTCCCCACAGCAGGGAGCCTCACATGGGCCTCGATCCTAGAACCCTGGGATCATGACCTCAGCCGAAGGCAGACACTTAACCAACTGAGCCACCCAGGAGCCCTGGAATGCTTCTTGATAAGGAGAGAGAACTGGCTCAGGAAGGTGGTTCCAGTGCATTCTTTCAGGGAGGGAAAGGGACAAACAAAGCCGTTTGTTTCTATCCATAAGTTGTTTTCTGAACAAATAATGGCTGATGTGAGCTCCTGATGGTTTACATCATTTTAGGAAATTGTACCAAACGCAGAACTGGTAAAAGTAAAAATTATAAAAAACTGAACAAAGTTCTTCAGGGCAAAACCACTTGGAAGGATGAAAAAGAATTCTATAGGATGCTTACGGTTTGTATAATGAAAGGGAGAATTATGAAGTAGGAGATAATTGTTTAAATTGGCAGTTGCGCGAGGGGCCTAATCCTTATGCAAGCCATGTAGGATCGCTTTCACTCTCCCACATAAAATACCAGCCCGAGTCTGCGCTTGTTTTACCACGGAAACCTTAGAGTCACGTGCTCTGTAATGGTAGGGTAAACATTTACTTCATTTATTTTTAAAAGTATTGTTACTCCATTAGAAACGTCTGATATGTTTGTGTCTCTGACATATTTTGAATGACGCTTGTTAAAGTTCTAAGCTGACTCTTCAGTCACCACTAGGAAATTTTTTACATTAGCAATATAAGGATTAACCATTTTAATAGTATTAAAATCCCTGTGAAACATATATATTTATTTTAGAAGGTGTTAGAATTTTTATTCATTTTTTTGTTTGTCTTTCAGGGAAATGTGAAATGCCACTAGCGAACTCATTTTTTACAAAGAGCTTTTCTACTCAATATCATAAAATGGCACCTCTTTTCAAGGCCGTGTTACTGCTCTGGATGGAATAGCCTCCGGGGTAGACTCTCGGGAAACAAACCAAAGGTGTAGAGTAGTGTGTGTCCTTTGCTCGCGCTCTATGAACAGAGTGCTCCTCAAGAGTACACGGGAAAGTGGCCACACTGGCCATCTCTGGGCGAAAGAACTGGGAGGCTCGGAGATGGCTAGGAAAAGACTTATTTTATCCTTTTTCGGTGTTTTCAATTCTGTACCCTGTGTACTCGGGCTATATATTATCCATTCATAAAAAACCTAAAATGGTTTTCCCTTTCTAAATTCAGTTTTATTTCAGAAAATTGATAATATTCTTAAAATGTGCCACTATTGGGGCGGCTGGGTGGCTAAGTTGGTTAAGGTCCTGATCTCAGGGTCGTGAGAGCAAGTCCCATGTCATGCTCTGCACTCAGTGTGGAGCTAGTTTAGGATTCTCTCTCCCTCTCCTTCTGCCCCTACCCTGCTCACTCATTCTCTCTCTCTCTCTCAAAAAAAAAAAAAAAAAAAAAAAAAGCCATTATTTACCCTTCTTTAATGGAGAAATGTACGGTTTAGATGGTTTTACTCCAGACCCCTGGAGTAGAGGTTGAAATAAGATTACTTTTTAAGATGGTGGTGTGTTAGGCCACAGCGCACTTCAAGCTGATAAGAACAATCAGGCATTAAGGTGAGAACAATTTTGAAAGTACTAAAGGGTCTTATAGCTTTTAAGTCAGTCAGCTTGCTTGCCTGGGATGCGCAGACCCTTTCTGCCCTGAGTGGTATTTGGTGTAGTAACTTATTCTCCATTTGAACAAGCATTCTCCTCTCAGTGACTGGCTAAGTATATGTTCATGGTCTCTCAGTAACTTACTGAGACACAATGATGACTATCGATCCATGTTTTCTGGGAGTTCTTACCAACACAGACAGATCTGAGTTGCAGACTCTTTTAAGATGTTAGGATCATCATGACTGTTATCATCTCACCATCTAGAATCCCCCCCTTGCAGCACCCAAAAAGGTATCTGAGCAGGTTTCATTATTCTATGCTTTTCCACAAATAAGCAGAGCTCTCTCATCACGCTGCTTGGTTCAAGGAAGACCTGTTGGCTTTGAGAAGAAAAATATTCATAGAAAGTAGAGTGACCTATGAGTTTCTTTCTATGAGCCCCAGGTCCATCATTCCTCACATAAATGAAGCAGAATTCTCATGTTCTCTCTTCAGAATCACCAGAAATCCCTGTATAAGAATGAAGCCTTGAATTTTTAGCTTAGGAAACAGACTTTCATAAAGAGTGAGCATGGGAGCACATTCTTAAGTTAGAGCCATTTAACCTCAAATAGAGAATTTTCAAATAAAGGCATATGATCAAGAGCAAGAGGGTAGGATTGAAAAATAAGGAATCGGTAGCCACAGTTAATCTCCAAACTCTCTACCTTCAGTAGCATCCTCCACAGTCTTTTACCAACATTGCCAAAGCTAAATGAAGTTATCTTGAATGCCAGCTCTTCTGCTGGAAAATAATATCGGTGAGCCAGGAGATAGCCAAAGGACAGGCTGCATGAGGAAAGGGGGGGAATCTAAGAGCCTAGAAGATCTGGAGGCTAATGTCTTTCTGGAGAGTCTGTGGTGGACAGATCTCTCAACCCTGCTGGACACAGTCATTGATAAGAATTTTTCTCTGTGTGTTTTGGCAGATTTGTAGGAATGAAGTTCAAATCTGTAACTTTCAAAGATTCACTGTTTAAGGCCTGCGTCTTTGAGAATGTGACTTCAGTGAACACCTACTTCAAGAACTGCACATTTATTGACACTGTTTTTGATAACACAGGTAGGTGTGCTACTTAGCTCTACCTGGGGCCTCTTCACATGGCCCAGTTCTAGGCAGAAACCTGATACGTTGTGATAGTGTGGGCACAGGCTTATGGGGAAAGTAGATATTGAAGTATAAAGGAATGGATTTCCTTAATCAGGTTGGATCATAGTTAAGCTTTTATTATTGGTCTCTGTCAGATTTAATGCAACTGGGACTTGCTGAAGTTCCGAGTTAAAAACAAAAACAAAAAAAAACTTGGGGCACCTGGGTGGCTCAGTCGGTTGAGCATCCAGCTCTTGATATTGGCTCAGATCATGATCCCATGGTCATGAGATTGAGTCCGGTGTCAGACTCCACACTGAGCATGGAGCCTGTTTAAAATTGTCTCTCTCTCCCTCTGCCCCACCCCCACCCACCCTGCTCACGTGTGTGTACAATTTCTCTCTCTGTCTAAAAAAAAAAAAATATATATATATATATATATATCCTTTGAGTAATTTTTTTAAAGATTTTATTTATTTATTTGAGAAACAGAGCACAGGTGGGTGGAGGGGCAGTGGGAGAAACAGACACCCCACTGATCAAGGAACCTAACAAGGGTCTCAGTCTCAGGACTCTGGAATCGTGACTTGAGCCAAAGGCAGATGCTTAACCCACTGAGCCACCCAGGTGCCCCTCCTTTGATTACTGTTTGAAGAAAAAAATTACCCTGTGGCTTGTTGGTTTATAAATCTGGCTTCAAAATTTGATGTCTACTTAAGTGATCATGCCTGAGCTGTAGTGAATAGAGATGGACAACATATTATGTTGGCTTTGCTTAATCAAATAGTTTTTGAGTCCAATCCTGGTAATGGAGTTTGGAAAACTCCCCAGGGGAAAAGAGGAGTAGGGGGGAAACTGATTGAGGACCTGTTATATGCTGGTTCCTACTCTCATTAGACGCTCATTATCTCATTTGGTGAGATAATAGTGGAGACTTGGAAAAATTAAGTAATTTGGCCACATTCTTAGACCTGGTGACAGCAAACTTTTGAGATCAGTTTTATCTGATTGCAGAGCCCATGGTTTCCTACGTCTACCCTCTGATGTGTCTGTCCTTTGAGTCGAAAATAAGAGCCCAGCACTGGCAGGAGTATAGCGCTACCTTGTTGCCAACCCTGCCTTCTTGGTGCTCAGACAGGAAGCAGCTCTGCCCAGCTCCAAAGGAGAGTGGAACCAGGTGTCTTCAGGTTTTTTAAAACAGTGCTATCACTATCTTCTAACCCATTCAACCTCAGAAGACCAGCTTTTTAGGCAGGTCTTGATCAGCAAGGAAAATAACAGTTTTATTCCCACTGCCTTTTAGCAGAACCCACCATTCTTCTGCAACCCCTCCTTGGATAGGTCCAAGTTCAAGGAAAAAAATATCAGCAGCGAATGCTAGTGACCTTCCGATAAGAGCGACTCTTACTCCTTTGTGCATCCTCCCCTTTGACCTCAACTTCTATATCCAGCCTCATGGGCCCAACGAAAATCCTTTTCGTTCTCTTTGCCTCAGAGTCCCATAAAATAGCAATGATAAGGCTGATTCATACACATTTTGAAATAAATTGTTTTTGTAATTGTAGTATGCAAGCTATTAGTACTATAATGATAGTACTTATGTAACATGATAATTAGAACAAAGTGACACTATAAAGGAGTAAGCAAGTAATATAATTATGATGGCCAACCATAAGAAATCAGAAAATAACTGGACCCTTTAATGTGTTCTTTTATTCAACAAAGGTATCCTTCATTCAGCTACTTTGTAATGTGAGGTTCTAGACTAGTCCCTGCGCTTTGACCAGGCCCTGAAGCCCTCAAGTTTACAATGCGATGTTTCTTTCCTGAATTCTTAACTGGCTTTCTTAGACCGGTGCACAAGTATAAAGAGCTTGATGAATTGTCTTTGTGTCCACAGATTTTGAGCCGTATAAATTCATTGATAGTGAATTTCAAAACTGCTCATTTTTGCATAACAAGACGGGATGCCAGGTTACCTTCGATGATGACTACAGTGCCTACTGGATTTATTTTGTCAGCTTCCTGGGGACATTGGCAGTGTTGCCAGGCAACATCGTGTCTGCTCTCCTGATGGACAGAATTGGGCGCTTAACGATGCTAGGTATGTGCTTGGTTTCATGTAAAATAAAAGAGCTGCCCTTGCCGTCTCCGGGGAGCCTGGTTCCCACTGTACTCCCTGCCCCCTTAGGGATTTGCATCCCACAGAGATGAGGAGAAATCCCTTAAGACCTTTCATTAGGGCTAAATTTCAGTGAAAATTATGTCTAATTACATTTCATTTGAGCAGCTTCCATGAGTTGACAGACTGAAGAACTAATTACGTGTGACTAACGTATGTTTTTCCACTTAAGTAACTGAGTAATTGACGAAGTGCATTTCATGTTTGCTGCGTTCAGAAGGCAGTTGGAGAGGCAAACCTCTATACAGGTGAGGCTACCTGTACCTGAGCTTTTGGAGTCCAGGCCACAGCTTCCCCTTGGGATTCAGTTTTGCTGAGAGATGTCAGAGACCCAAGGATCATTCTCTCCTAAGATGATGGGAAACATGGCACCCTTTTGTCTGCTTTGTTGGCAGGTGGCTCAATGGTGCTTTCCGGGATCAGCTGTTTCTTCCTCTGGTTGGGCAGCAGTGAGTCCATGATGGTAGGTGTGCTGTGTCTGTATAACGGATTGACCATCTCGGCCTGGAACTCTCTGGATGTGGTCACTGTGGAACTGTACCCCACAGACCGCAGGTATGTTGAAACAGGCCTCTAGGAAGAGGCGCTCTGAGCTTCTTGGGACCACTGAGAAGTAGAAAAATAAGCCAAACTGTCATTTCCCAAAGTAAGTGAAAATCCAAAAAAATACCTGGTTTATGAGGTTGTAGTTTTCACTCATACATTTTAAAAAGAAAATGTCAGGAAATATAGTTGCTAGCAGGAATAAATAATAGGGCAGTGAAACCAGTGAAGGGATTTAATTGTGTCTATGACTTAGTTTGTTGGCTGACAATATGAGCAACCTATAATGAAGTCATGAGGGGCAGGATTTAATAACCTCTCTTGTACCACATTTTGAGCTGCTAATCAGTCCTGAGAGGGCTCTTACCTTCCTTTGCAAATGTCTGCATGACGTCTCTATTAAGCAACCACAGAGAAGTCTCTAGACCATATCTCTTGACCTTTGTGGTCTATTGGAGGAAAGCCCAATCTATTTCCAGGTACAACAACAACAACAAGGATTGCCTTTAGAAGAAAGTTATACATGAGTCCCAACGTGGAAACAAAAAGCATCTTATATAAGAGAAAAGACTAAATGATAGACTTTTGGGGTTGAGCTGTAGCAGCTGAATAATTAAGAGAATAGAAGCCCTGTTTTTCCATTTGACATAAGCAAAGACAAACAGCCTTTGCCTTCTTTTATTTTGTATATACATTGTCACCATGGGAGCCCTCTGTGCTGAAGGATGGGGTCAGTATTTTCTGAACTTTGAAATGCAGGAGGGATTTCTATAGGAATCTGCAGAGACATTTGAGATGAGAATTTTCAACAACATCTATTACTGACCTTATAGGAACATTATAGGAACTATATACCCATCTCCTGCAGAACATCTCAAACTCTTATGGACATGTGCTTATCAAATGTTCTACTAGACCCTCAGTAACCTCCTATTGAATATTTAGGCTCTGAAAGGAACCATATACTCCAATACAGCTTCTCCTTCATTCATTCAACAAACATTAATTCTCTTCTGTGAGCGAGCACCTGGGATAGATGCCATGGACCTTGGGATAAGGGTGTTGCCAAAAAGAAGAGAGAAGAGAAGAGAAGAGAAGAGAAGAGAAGAGAAGAGAAGAGAAGAGAAGAGAAGAGAAGGAAAGGAAGGAAAGGAAAGAAGGAGATTAAGACTCTGCAGTATCCACTGAGCATTCTTTCATCAATCTCTCTTCCTGCAAACAGGGCCCAGATGGGGATTAAACTATACATTTAAAATAAACCCCTTAATAGTAAAGCAAGGCTATGGCATAGCCAGACACATTTTTGTTATACATGTAAGAGTTTGATACTATTTTAGATGAATCAGTTGCTTATCCCTCTACCATAAGGAACAGAAGGATGAGTATTCTTCTATGGCAAAATCTAGCTTAAAAAAACAAAACAGTGAATTAGGCAGGTTCCTCTGATGAGAAACATGGACCTGCTGTAATTTTGTTGTTGGAATTTGGTAAAATTTCCCAACAGAATTTGTTGGTAAAAACAGAAATTGCTATTTGTGTTTGCTCGGGTCCTCTGAGAAACAGAGGACAGGACGGAACTAAACGTGCACAGATTCTACTAGGAGACATGGTTGTGTGAGAGAAAATGGGGAGCGAGGTGAAGCTTGGGAGACCTGCAGGGCAGCCTTAGCCCCAGGGAAGGAGTGAGGAGGACAGTAGGGGGGACTGCCCCACACCTCCTCCGGCAGTCTCAGGAAGGTTAGGCAAGGCTGTGGGGGCTGGGGGTGTGGGGCAGGGGCTGACAGCATCTGCTTCCAGCAAGTCCTGCGTGTCCCAGGAACCGGCCGGCAGGAGTACTCCTAACTCATTCAGTTATTGGAGCAGCAAAACATGGGAATGAATTTCCCAGTTCAGCAGCTGGGGCAGTGACTTGGATGTCCACAAGGTGTGTTTTTCACTGCAGCCACACCTTTGCTGGGGGACGTTCTCCAGCTCCTACACAGGTGTGATTAGATAACATGCAGGAAGTCAGTTTCCTCAGTGGTGGAGGGCTGACTTGTCCTCCAGAGCCGCACTGCCAGGGTCCTGGTGGATGAGTTAGTACCACCTCCTCTGTTGCAGGTGGAAACTTTCTCTCCCATTTCTGCCATGTTCCTCTGGGCCACAGAAGGAGTCTCCATGCATCTCTGGCTCAGCTCTGAGAGGAAAACCCCAACTGTCCTGAGTGCAGGCATCCTATGGCCTCTTCTCCCCATCAAAGCAGAAAAGAATACATCTTGACAAGAGTTCTGACTAGAGGCTGTGATATTTCATATTAGAACTTTAGCACTGCCAACTCCTTGCCCAGTTTCTGGAATCTGTCCTTAATGATCAGAATAAGACACTCTGATCCCAGGCCCCGAGCCAAAAAAAATAACTCCTGGAACCATTTAACAGCCAACTCCTATCAAAATCCCAATCAGGGGCACCAGGGTGGCTCATTCAGTTGAGCGTCCAACTCTTGATCTGAGCTCAGGTCTTGATCTCAGGATGCTGAGTTCAAGCCCCACATTGGGCTCCATGCTGTGCATGGAGCTTAGTTAAAAAGTCAAAATTCCCAATCAAAATGATTCTGTTTGGGGAACATAATGTAAGGTATAGTCTAGGTGCTATTACAACACTTGAAATCCACGTTTGTCAAGCACATTATAGATTTTACTTTTAATGTTATACCTTTGACTTTTATTAAGGGTTACATTTGCCTTTACTGTGAAAACACCAAAGAGGACAGGATACAGCCCATTACAGTACACCCTTCCCTCTGTGCGGTCTGCCCCGCAATATGCAGGGAGCTCTAGGACCCCCTTCTGAGGAGCTGCTCTGTCCCTTCCTTTCATGTGATAAAAATTGGTATTTCTTCACATTTCATTCTCTGTTAGGCAGGGAGGAGGCCTGTCTCTGCTAAATCTGCATGGTCCAGTTATTTGCTTTGTTCCTTCTCATTGTGATTTACCCTCTTTTATTCCTATTTTATTAATTTTTTTTGTTTTTTGTAAGCTACCCTAAATCATTTCATAGAGGGCAGGAAAGTTTGAAATTAAAATTATACACACTTACTGAATAACACTTTTCTGTGACTAAAAAATGGAACAAAGCAACAACTACAAGCACTTTATGTGTAAAGGAAAGCTCTGTTTTTCTATTGAAAGAATAATATTTCTCAATTTTATACTTTGGGCCACCAGGTGCGGGGGTTTTTCTTAATCTTCTATAATTTCCAGCAAGCACCAGCTGGATGTCCCACAATTTAACTCAGTTCTGACACCATCTGCCTGGAGATAGCATCAGATGACACAGGTGAGGGGCTCAGTTCCCACAAGACTGCCCGCATTTCAGATACCAAACGTAAGTCAAGTTATCACCTGCACTTTTGACCAACTGGCCGTAAATTGGAGTTCTCATGACCCCTTCCTTGGGTTTGACCATTTGAATGGCTCACAGAACTCAAGGGAAGATTTATGTACATTTACCAACTTTTTATGAGAAGATACAACTGAGGAAGAGCTGGATGGTGGAGATGCGTAGGGTGAAGGATGAGGGAAGGGCAAGGAGCTGCCCTGCTTCTCCAGCTGATGACCTTCCAGGACCACACCTTTCTACTCTGTCAATGGCACTATAATAATTCTTCAGTCCTCAAAATCTCAGCATCAAAGGAAAGCATAATCTAATAATTGCCTGATGACATTTCAGCTTTTCTCCCAGGTTAGATCACAGACTGTAATGGCATATGATAATTTGAGGGGCCCAGAATGGGGCAGAAGGACACTCACAAACACACATTTTAGTGGAGTCCTTATAGGATCCAATTTGTTTATGGAGATGTGACGGAATCCATTTTTTGGAATAGAAGCTTAGGGAAACTTTTTAGTATATTCTTTGATACTCTCTCACACCAGATATATGGTGTCTTTTCCAACACCAACCAATTCTCCAATTCTGACACTACGTGGAGCTGGTATCAGATCCTACAAGTTAAAGGGCTCAGTCCCTCAAAACTGCCCCTATTTCAGATGCACACTGCAAATGGAGTGCCCAGGCAACTCGCACTTCTGCCCGGCCAACTACAGATTTGTGAATTTCAACAGCCCGAAAGAGGTTTGATAATTTACTAGATAAAGAAGTACCTTGGGTGAGGTATAGAAGAGTCTGAAGTGCATGAGCCTCTATTCCTGTGAAGTTAATTAGGGTCCCCCACCACCCTCCTTACATGTTGAATGCATTCAGCAGTCTGGAAGCTCTCTAGATTTATAGAGGTTTCATTATGTAGGCATGATTGATTAAATCCTTGGTCATTGGTGACTGAATTTAATCTCCAGCATCTCTCCCCTCCCTAGAAGTTGGGGGTTGGGTGGGAGGCTGAAAATTTCAACTCTCTATTCACATGGTTGGTTATTTCCAGAGACCAGCCCCCATCAAGAAGCTATCTTTGGAGCTCCTCGAATTAAAGCAGAGATGATATGAAGCTTTCTGTTATTATGCAGAAAAGCTGAGATTTTAAAGACTGATACAACTCAGTGTTACCTGGAGCGGGTGCGGGCATCATCGCTGCTCAGAAGCTGTTAGGAGAATTCTAAAAGCATTACATGTTGAGAGGGGGGCATCTAGCAATCTCAGTGGTTTTCCCTATAGATGAGGTGTTGTTTCCTTTGGCTGCTTTCAAGATTTTTTTCTTGGTCTTAGTGTGGATTTCTTTGGGTTATTATGTTTGAGGTTTACTCACCTTCTTGAATCTGTAGGTTTGTGTCTCTTTGACAAATTTGTGTGGTTTTCAGTCATTATATATCTGAGTATTTTTTCTCTTTTTCTTTTTTTTAATAATTTTTATTTTGTTATATTAGTCACCATACAGTACATCCCCAGTTTTTGATGCACTGTTCCATGATTCATTATTTGCATATAACACCCAGTGCACCATGCAATATGTGCCCTCCTTAATACCCATCACTGGCCTATCCCAATCCCCCACCCCCCTCCCCTCTGAAGCCCTCAGTTTGTTTTTCTCTTCTTCTGTCTGAACTCCAGTGACATGAGTATTAGATCTTTTGTGATAGTCTCAAAGGTCCCTGATGCTCAGTTAACTTGTTTTCAGTTTTTTTGGTCTGTTTTTCTTATTGCATATTTTCCATTGTTCTCTTCCAGGTCACTGATTCTTGCCACTGACCCCTCCATTCCACTGTTGAGCCCAATCACTAAGATTTTTTTCCCTATTTTTATATGTTTTCCATATTTTATGTGTTTCAAGTGTGTTCATGATTGCTCATTGAAGCATTATTATCATGACTGCCTGAAAACCTTTGTCATATAATGCTAACATCTCTGTCATCTCTGGGTTGGTGTCTCTTAATTGTTTTTTTCAGTCTGTGTGAGATCTTCCCAGTTGTTCTTAGGATGAGTGATATTCAATTGAAAAGTCATTTTCCTATTATGTTATAAGACTTTAAATCTCTTGTAAACCTTTAGTTTCTGGACACCTCCCTGTGAGGAGAAAAGGGTGCACTGCCTCATTATTGCCAGGTGGAGTTAGATGTCCAGTGTCCCCACTCTACTGATGCCCATAAGGCTGGGCATTTTCATTACTGCTGGCCAGTGGTGGGAGTCTAGGCTTCCCTCATGATCATGATGCCATGGAAGGAAAGAAGGGAGAAGTGAAAGAGCTCATCACTGGCCAACACCGATGAAAGTCCCAGCTCCCTACTTTGCCTTCCCTGATACCACTTTGATGGTGATATGGAGTCACCTCATCACAGTTTTGTGAGGGTGGAAGTCTAGGCTCTCTCCTTGGCTTTTGCTGGTGTGGCTGGCAGTTGGGCTATAATTCTTCTGGTATTCATTTGGAGGAGAGAGATTATTGTCTAAACATCTTCTGCCTTTCTAGGCTGCCCCTACCCTGGTCCTTTGACTAAAGAGAACAGGGTTTGTTGGGGCTTTTTAAATTATCTGTTGCTGATGGTATTTCCACATTGCCATCTTCTTCAGTTCCGAGTCTGAGATCACTGGAGCAAAAGAAAATGCAGGGAACTCATCACTCCCAAGGTCCCTAGCTCTTCTACCTTTTTCTGTCTTTCAGAGTCTTCTTATGTTTGCTTTTTAATATCCAGTATTTTCAGCTGTAGTTAGTGGGAATGCTCATGAAAGTATGACTACGTCATCTCCATATGAATTTTAATATTGTTTACTTACTCACTCAACATTTTTTTTTGAGTGCCTGTGATACCACCATGAATGAGCCATTTGTGGTCATAACTCTCACAGAGCTTGTGGACAGGTGAACATCAGGTACCATAGAGTGAGGTCAGGGTCACTGTGGGGGAAGCGCATGGTGTCATGAAAGCAGAGAAGAGGGCCTCTTGAAAGAACTGACAGCTGAGACCTGAAAAATAGGTGATAGCTAGGCAAAGAAATGGAGAAAGAACATTTCAGTCAGATGACAAATGAAATACTATCTGAAAACTTCTGGAGGCAAGAGTTAAGAGAGGTAAGCAAGGAACAAATCAGGAAGGATCTTGTAAATTGCATCATCCTAAGGGTGATGGGGAGCCCTTGAAGTGTTTTAGGAAGAAAAGGGACAAGATCAGAAAAGGGCTAGAAGTTTACTCTGGTGGCCAGAAAGGAGGCAGGAAGACTGGTTAGGATGGAAAACAGTGACGTGAACTAGAAAAATGTGGGTCAGAAAGGAGCGAAATCAACATTCAACATGTTCACAGATATTTAGAGATATAATAAATAAAACTTCTTGGTAAGTTAGATGGTAGGGGGAGGAAAGAGGTCATCAAAGAGGGTTCCAGCTTCTGCTTGTGCAGTTGAGTGGATGGTGATGGGCACTTTGAGACTGGGACACAGAAAGGAGAGAGACCAGGTTTGGGCTGGGGTCAGGAAGATAATGAGCTGCCATTGTGGACGTGTTGGATTTTCATGTCAACATGATGTTTTCTGATAAGCATTTGCATTATTATGTTTGGTTGCCAGAAAGACACCTGAGCTGAGGATAGAGTGTTCAGTCACTAGTTCATTAAACAGATGATTTTGGAATATGTGTCGTGTGGCAGGAATTATTCTGGTTCTTGAGATAGAGCAGTGAACAAAACAGGCAGAAAACCCTGGCTTGATGGAGCTTACATTCCACTTGAGAAAAGACAGTCAATAAACAATGAGATAAGTAAAGTAAATATATCCAATGGTCCTAAGTGCTCTAGAGAAAAAGAAAGCTACGTATGGGCATAGAGAGCACTGGGGTCTGGGGAGTTATAATTGCTAACAGGTTGGTCTAAGAATATGCAACTATAACAGGTGACATTTGAGCAAAGACGCAGGAAGATACTTGGGAAGACAACTTTCACATCAGAGGCATCAGTGAGTGCAAAGGTCCTAAGGTATCAGTGCAGGAGACCAGTGGGAGGAGGGGAAAAGAAGCTTGTCACACTGGAGCAGCATAAGCAAGGTGAATGGTAAGAGGCAATAGGTCAGAGTAGACACGAAGGACTTTGATCTTCATGAAAATCCATTGGAGGGTTTGGGGCAGAGTAACGACATGATCTTATATATGTTTAAAAGGAAAACTGGCTTTTGTGTTTAAACTATACTACAGAGGATCTGAGGTGGAATCAGGGAGAGCAGTTAGAAGTGCACTGCAGCAGTTGTGGCAAGATACAGTAGTGCCAGTGGACGTGGTAAGAATTGGTTCAATTCTGTAAATATGTTGAAGACCAAAGGACGTTGCTGAAAGATTGGATGTGAGGTATAGGGGCAGGTAGGCGGTCGGGGAATGGGCCAGATACTCAGAATGACTTCAAGGGTTTTGACCAGAGCCTGGGGTTGCCTTTGCTGAAATAGGGAAGATTATGTAAGGGGGAAGTTAAGGAGGAAGTATCAGGAGCTCAGTTTTGTTCCTGTTAAGTCTGAGATGCTATGAAATATCCAGATGGAGATGTCAACTAGGCAGTTGCATGTATGAGACCGGAGTTCAGAGAAGAGGCCTGGGTGGCAGGTAAAAATTTGAGCCCTTTCAGTGTAGAGATGAAATTTAAAGTCCTGATGTCAGATGACACTATCAAAGGATGACATGTAGGTAGAGAAGAGGGGAGTTCTGAGGACTCAGTCCAGAGATACGGGAGAATTCAGAGGTCCAGATGATAATGAGAAGTCAGGAAGGAAGACTGAGAAGGAGCCAGGAGTGAGGTAAAGAGAAAAGGCATGGGTTAGGTCCTGGGAGCCAAGTGAAGAAAGTAGTTCAGGAGGAGGGAGTGATCAGCTGTGATAGATGCTGCTGATGGACCAAACAGAGGAAGGGAACTGAGGACTCAAATTGGGGTTATGGCAGCAACTAAATTACCACATGACAGTAAAGGCAGGGGCCTGCTCACTACTACTAAGGCAAAGCCTAGTGGCCAGACTCCCATCCATGCAACAGGTGATCGCAAGGCAGGCCCAGGGTTAACCTACCTTGAGGTTTAGTTGACTTCTGCACCCCAGACAGGGCTAAATCTGCAGGTGGGAGAGAAGTGGTCCCATGTGTAAAGACAGGAGGAACTTAGGGACAGTCAACAAGTGTACACACGTGCGTGTTTGCAGACAAGCAGCCATCCCTTTGTTCTTCTGCACTCTTATGGCATCACTCTCCTGGCTCCTGGGCTGGTGACAATATGTGGAGACCAGGCGGTAGGATTAGAGAGGCCTGGGGAGTATTTCAAGGCAAAGGAAACAGAAAACAGAGGCCTACAGAAAAGTGATGTGTCCGAGAAGGCAAAGAGTCTGGTCTGGGGGTAAGCCCATCAAGGGAAGAAGATTCTGAGTTACCACAGCAGGTCATACTATAGGGTGCACGGTTAGTATAAAAGCTAGAAGACAAGGAAGGGTTCAGTGGGCCAGAAGCTCAGGCCAGGAGAAGAGAGAACAAAAAACCAGCCTGTCAACACGGGGTCAGGGAGGTAATAAGGAGGCATCATCACCTGTAAAAATGAGGCCTGACACTGAGGAAAGGTTTTGTATGTTAGAATAATCTGTAAACTCTACGCTTAGTACAATGGGACAAATAGCTTGCAGCTGATTGTCAGTAATGTTTATTGAACTGACTCTTGCCAGACCTAGCTCAGGTACAGGCAACACTAACTGCAGTGGAACTTGGGGGACAGGAAGGTGCCTCTCTGTTCGTGTACTCACCCTGGCCAACCAGCTCCATTTGGTCCTCTGTCTTCATCCCAACTCTTCACTAACAGCTGGGTTCCTGGCAGAGGCCAGCCTCCCAACATCCCTGAGGACCTACCGCAGTGATTGGGACTCAGTGGTCCACACAGTATGTTTCTTCCTCCGACTCTGAATTCTGAGGCATGGCCTTGAAGGAGAGAGTGGTACTTGCAGGTCTGCAGGGAGCTGTGCTGGGAACTGGGGGTGATGGAAAAAGCAGAGTTGAGTATGTGTCCATGAGGCTGAGAAGTCAGGACAGCTTTGAGAAGCATGATAAGGGAAGAAATGAAGAGCAACACAGAGTGATAGATCTTTGAAGTGTGAGCATTATTGAATATAGAAGTCATTGTATAGTATTTTGACAATTTCTAATCATCCCTACATACATCAGCCCCTGTCCTGTGTCAAAAATAAGCAGGGAGCCTATTATCTGTAATGTAAACAATGGGCAACAGATACAATGTGAGATTCTTCTCATAGATGGAAGTATGACTGCCCCACTGTGCCAGAGATAGAACAGATTTTCCCAGCTTGCCAGATATCTAAAAGGGGACCCCACCCACGGAACACATGGGTCCAAGGGAGTTTCCTTTTTCCATCATTTCTCCACACCCAGGTGCTGCCACCATCTAAAACTATCTCAGTCCTCCTTGCACTGGGAGATGCCAACACAAGATACAGTCCATTCACAGGTTCAGTCAGGGCTGGTTGGAGTCCATCCCCTGTATTCTAACTATGAAAAAAATCAGAACTTCTCCCTCATCTCTTCGAATCTTCAAAGAGGAAACAATATGTAATGATAGGCTGACCTAGATTTACCTAGTATTCGTTAACCCCATCCTTTAGCTCCCTTCTTTTCCTCCCCTCCTTTGTCAAGGTTTTAGACCACCTGAAATCCTAAACATAGCCACCTAATGTAAGAGACACATGCACTGGGTCATTTGGGATCTCAGTTCCAGCCTTCCTGTCATTCTGTATCCAGGCAGTGACTTCCTGCTGTCACCATGCGGGTGTGACAGAGCGCCACTGCTGACGCTTCCTGCGTCCTTATGGCCCAGTGGCCACTTTGACCCGTTCTCCATGGAGCTCAGGACAAGGAGCTCCCACCTTGTAAATGCTGAAACCCAAGCTGTCCCTTAGCCAGCAGGCCTGTCTCCCGGGTATTAATCCAGCCATGTGCTCCTGCCTTCCCTGGCCACTGGTCCCCTCCCTTCTTCCCCCTTACACACACACAGTTTCAGACATGACCTCAGGAAGCATTTGAAAGTCAGCCTCTGGTTGTTCCCACCTGCTACTCCCTGCTCTTCCTGGGCAGCTGCTGCTGTCACCCAGCGCTGTGGGCTGGTCCTTTTCCTCCATGAGCTAAACCAAAGCATCTGCCCAGAATTAACCAACTGAAGCCCCTCCCCTGAGGACTGTTCTTATTAAGACAGAGCAGCTCCCCATTCCCTCCCCATGCTCCATCCTGATGGTCTTTAATCCTGGATCTCGTATTGACCAGCTGTGCGACCTCAGCGAGACCACTCAGCAAAACTGTACCTCATTTGTTTGGGATACAAAACGACAACATGCTACATCAGTGGTTATGAAGATAACTTAATATCTTCACTTAATATTTTTTGAAGATTTTGACATGAAGTATTCTTTCACTCAACTGTCTTTCTAACTTTTCTATCATTTCTATCTTTATAGACCTTGTCATTGTATAATATATGTCTGTATTTTATGTGATCTGAGTCATTTTGGCCATTCAGGCAATGTCAGACCCTTTTTGTCTCTGGCAGTGAGAAGTGGAGTGTGAGGGGGTAAGAAGTATACGTGTCCTTCACCGACCACCTCTCTCCCAGGTGGGGTATTACAATGGCGGCAAATCCTACCAAATGTGCAGACAGGCACAGAAATGGTCCTACAGCCCGTTCATGACTCCAGGAAGTCCATCTCTCTGCCCTTGGGTGCTGAACAAGCCCTTACAGGAAAGGACTTTGGGACCATTATGACATGCCGACAGCAGGACCATCAGCCTTGGGGCTGGTCAGGCCTTTAAGCATTAGTGTGCAGGACCAGTGGGCTCTAGAATCTGGAATCTCAGCCAAGGGTACCATTCCACCAGTTTGAGGTTGCTGGGCTTGGAGGATGCTTGCTCATCCATGGTGCTAAGAGCAGAACATTTCTTTCCAGTCATCTACTCATTTTACCAATGAAAAACTGTCTCTGCGTTCATTAACAAACTTTGTCATGCAGATTTCTAAAATGATGTGTAAAGCCCTAAGTACCTATCTCTGGCCTGTTGATTCCTGATTAACATGTTTTAAATTCTAGAGTATAGAACAACTTCTCCTTGTACTGAAGTACTTTTAAAGCAAATTACCACCAGGTCGTATAATGATATGGTGTTATGTGTGTGTTTGCTTACTATCTGTTACCCACTAGGATGTGAGCTCAATCAGGACAGGACTTTGTTTTCCTTATTTATTAGCATAGCTCTAGGTGAATGGGAGGAAGGGAAGGGAGGGAAAAGGGATGCTTTTTAAAATCCGTTTGGTTATGGGCTCTAGGTTTCCATCGGATGTGGGATCTAGCACTGCACCTCTCTTCCCTCTGACTGCCCTCTGTCCCCCTTTCCACTTTCACTGTCCAGAGCCTGTGACCTCCCGATGCTTCAGCTGCCAGCTCCCCCTTGGTCACACAGCATTGCCTACTGGAAACCCTCTTCCTCCTCTCTTCCCCTTTCTCCATCAGTAGTGAGGAGGAGACCTGGTGCTGCCAGAAGATAGTGGGTAAATTAGATCAGTCCTTTAGCCTTTTTGGAGTTTGGTTTCCTTATCTAAAAATAGAGGTGAGTCAGGCTCAGTACCGAGGATTTAGGTCATCTCATTTAACCATGTGTAAACGTCATTCCAAGCCTACAAGAGTAAGGAGACTTTCTCTGTTTTCTAGAGAGGAAAATGAGACACAGAGAGGAAAAGAAACTTGCCCTGGGTCACTGAGGCTCAAACCCAGCTCTGTGGCTCCACGGTGCTGCTCCCAGAACAGACATACCCGTCCCTCTTCCTAGGGGGTCTGGGGTGGCGCTCTTCTAAGAAGCTCACCTGGTAATTAGAATATACAGTCATGTTCACTAATCCTGGCCTTAAAGGAACTCCAAGTTGCCTCCCAGTGCTTGCTTTCATTCCATCATTATCTACTCTGGCCCAGGCACTCATCTACTTGCTGCCTAGCTTCATCAGATAGAGGGGAAGACACAAAGACTTCCATTTTGCAGGACTGTGAATATTTGCATATCAACAGCACAAGCAGTAGGAAGACCCTTGACAGGTGATGGGGATGGGGATGGGAGGGAGATGGAGCTCTGCTTTGGGCCCAGGGATTCCTCTTGGCTCACAAACCATACGTAAGTCCTTCTCGGCTTGTATGTAAGGCAAGCCCAGCTCAGTGGTATAGGATGCCATCTTCCCAGGTTAAGGAGGGCACATATAGACCACACACATACACATACTACTTACTTGGGTGAGACAAACTTTCTCTTTCTTTGAAGCTCAGAAAGTAATTGAATTCAGTTTTTTCTGACTTAAGAATGTGAAATTAGAGTTCTGTCCTCTGAACAAGCAAGAGGATAGTCTGGCATCAGTAAACAAACATGGCCTAATGCCCATTAGGATGCCCTTTACAGAAATCTACTTCCAACATATTTTGAAGGTGTCAGGAAATTCCTTACTTCATTCCACAAGTATCTTCTTATGTGTCACCGTGCTTGTCCTAAAGGGACAGCAATGAATGAATGGAAAGACTCTACAATCCTGCCCCAAAGATCAGGCTGAATTCGGACAGGAGAGCCCTGAGAGTGGTACAAGCCAGTCCCTAGTGGGAGAGCAGGAAGGAGGACCTCGTTCAACAGGAAGAACCTTCATGGCTGCCCAGAGTCCAGCCTGCACAGCGGCTGCACAAGAGTTGGAAGAGAAAGAAATGATTCAGGTTACTTGAGAAACAGATTGCCTCTGGGAGAAATAAGCTGCGAAGAGCAACGTAAATAAGAGAGCAGGAGCAGGGATGGGAAGGCAAAGAGGTTGGATGAAGCCTTTGCCTTGGATTCCTCTCCTGTGGGCCACAGTCTCCTCCCAGCTCAACCATATCATAAACATTTTCCCTTGCCTGTGTTACACTGCCTGACTTTCCTAATGAACACATCCAAGTAAAGGTTTTGAGTGTGAAGGTGTTCGTTGCAATAGCATTCATGTTCCCCCAGTTTGGAAAGCTCCTAACTATCCCAGTGGTACGCTTACAGAGATAATGGTTATATGCCTCATCATTTCATTTTAAACAAAACATAAACAACATGGGATGGTTTTATTAATGATTGCGGGAAAGCAAAAGCAAAATTGTGTGAATCCTGTGATTCATAAAAAATAAGGATATGATTGGAAGGACACTAAAGGGAATTCAGAAATGAAAACCATTTTTTGGAGGGGTGGAGTAGATTTTTTGCTTTTGCAATTTCCTTTTGGCATAGAATAGTAAATCCAGATCAATTCAAAAATGCAGTTATCTCTGGAAGAATCCAGGGTCCTCCTCCCTGGATATACCTTAGATTCACACAAGACTTCTAAAAACTAACAGTGCCTGGGCTCCCAGCACAGCAGTACCGTCAGACTGTCTGGGGGTGTGGCCCTGGACATTGGTATCGCCACAGCACTGTGTTGTAAAAGCTCCACAGGTGATAGTGTGTACCCAGCTTTGAGCACCCCTGAGTGAGACTGTGGTCACACAGGGCCATGCACCCTAGTTCCACCAGATTGCTCCTCTGACCTCACATTGAGACAGCTGAGGAAGAGGGACACTTGTTTGGGGACTGGGGGGAAGCAGGCCATTTGGTGCTCTAGAGGCCTTTGTGGGGTGTCTAAGACTGAGTGGGGTACCACAGAGATCAGTTAGATGTGAGGGTGTTTTGAGAGTCAGAGAGCACCTCTGGGCACATCCCATCCTTCACCTGGTGAGCTCCTCCTACTCCTGCAAGATGACTTCTCTTCTCATCCATCCCCTCTGAGAAGTCTTCCCTCAGTGCCCCACCCCCACCGAGATCACCTCCCATCCTCTGCACCCCTATAGTACCCTTGGCTGTCTGTATTACTGTACTGAGCATGTTGTGTTTTCATGATCTTTTTGCATCTGTCTTAATGCAAAGGTGGACTTCGTCGTCTTAATTTCGGCCACCCTGGTGCCTAGTGTAGTGCCTGGTACATAACCCTTAATGATCGTTAAATGAATACATAGAAGAATGTGTAAATCAGGACTTTATTAAGGACCATTTTGCTTCTTAGACATATATTCAAGGGGTTTCTAGTGCTCTTAGCATGGTAGTCCAGTAGCTCAGATGGATTCAGTGGTGAAACAGCTTTTTTAGATAAACCTGGGAAATGTGCCAGCATTTGTAGTGCTGCTTGCATGAGGAAAAGTGCAATTCATTTTGTGCTTTCAAGAGCCAACTTCTGGATGAACCCCTAGATCACAATGTACAGTAGTTCCTCCTTATCTGAGGTTTCCCTTTATGCAGTTTTGGTGACTCATGTCCCCTCAGGTCTGGAAGCTGATGAGCCGCCTCCTGACACAGCGTCAGAAGGTCAGTGGTAGCCTAACAGCACATCCCGGCACCTGCGTCATTCACCTCACGTCATCTCCTCATGTAGGCATTGCCTCACCTCACGTCATCACAAGATGAGTGAAGACAGGGGCGCCTGGCTAGCTCAGTTGGTGGGGCGTGGGACTTTTCATCTCAGGTTCGAGTCGTGAGTTCAGGCCCCACATTGGGTGTAGAGATGACTTACACAGTACAATATATTTTGAGAGAGAGGGAGAGAGACCACACTCACCTCACTTTTATCATAGCGTATTGTTGTTCTACTTTATTGTCAGTTATTGTTAATCTGAGCCTAATTTATAAAGTAAACTTTATCATAGGTAAGTATATATAGGAAAAACATAGTATATATAAGGTTTGGTACTATCCCTAGTATCAGGGGGTGTTGGAATGTCTGCCCTGCAGATGAGAGGGGGCTATGATATTATTGACTTAAGGACTGCCTATACTTTGCAAAATGCCCCCCCCCTTGCTCAGTTCTTAGTATTCCTTTTCTAAGTTTTACCAGTGATTTGAGTTGTCCAGAAAAAGTTCTTTCCAAAAGTTTAGACTAAGCAAAGAGAATGCTTCCATTTTACCCCTTAAAAGGTGAATTCTGTGAGCCGAGTCTGGATCGACCCCATTTCAGGTCTTTTCAAAATGAGCAATTAATTTGTTTTCCTGATTTCAGCAGTCAATCCTTCAGTCAGTGTTTGAAACCATGGCTAACAGTGGCATGGCGCCCACCGTGTGCCGGGCACGGCCTACGTGCTACTATTATTCAGCATCCCTTGATTCTCCCCAGGAACCCTGTAAAACCCACAGCTGACCCTGCATTGAAGTCAGAAAAATGAAATTTAAGAGGCCAAATGTGAGGGCAAAACTTTCCTCACTCTATCCAAAATGGTGCCAGCGGTTTCCTTTACCCGGCCTCTAATCAAAGCTAATAATGATATGAATGAACTGGAACCTGCTCCTTTGGGAAGGCCCTGGAGAAGCCACAGTCCAGCCACAGGGAGGGATGCTCTGGTGGCCACACCCCCATCAGCGGAGCCTGAGGACCCCAGTAAGCCAGCTCCCTGAACTAGCACTGGGCTCTCAGACAGAGGGAGTTAGTGGTGCAGGACAAGGCCACGGTAATAAAATGTGGAAGAGGGCTGCCGTGGTCCCAGGGTACTGTTCAGGGAAGGAATTTCCATGTAAAAGATTTAAGTGGGTTGAGCAAGAATTGAAAACAAAGGATTCTGGCTGGAGAGGTAGGGGAACAAGGCATAGAGTTTATAGAAAGATCATAGATCAGTTCATTCTTTCTCCTTTGTACTTGTCGGTTAAGAGAAGGCACGGAACATCTTTGGTCTGAAAAAAAACTTAGTAGCTTGTCGTGCTGTTGAGAAGTCAGCAAGTCAAACGCTGAGCTCTGCAAACTCCAAGCTCCCCACCCTCAAAGGACTTAATGAGCATGGGGACTTGTATTTTGTGTGTCTGTAGAAGTTCATGGCTTTCCTTTAAGTAAGAGCAAAGAAGTAAATGAAGTCAAAGCTTATTTACTTTGTAAACAGATAACCAGCAAGGAAGAACTACTTTGAGAATGATTTTGGTAACACAGCTGTGTGTCTGATGCATGGGAAATCACACCCTCCAGGTCACAAGTATTTGAAGAAATAACTTTCTTATCCGAGGAAAGGATGGTCACATTTTCTCGAATGCCAATGCTAATTTAAGGAGGCTGTATGCTTTATGTCCACACCAGATTTTCGTGTGAGAATCTGCCTCTGATAGGTAAATGAAGATGGAGAGTCAGAGAATATAAAGATTTGATCGTTTGGGTTTTTTTCTTTTTTTTAGAAGCTTTAGATACCAGATGCTCCCAATGCATGTCTCTTCAGCACTGTCCAGAAATCTCAGGAAGTTGTCCATACCATAAGGAGATAGCCACCCATATTTTATACCCTGTTTAGAGTTAGAGCTTGGGAAAATACGGTTATTTTAACCCAGCTGTAAACTCTGCTTGGGTCATTCAACAGTTTCAGCATCAAGAGACTTCTTCCTACAGAAGAATGTTCCCCTCTTATCAGCAACATACACACTAGCCATTTTTCCCAGAACGATACAGTTTATCTTACTACCAGAAGATGTATTTGGTAATTTATGAGCCTAGAATCTAGAAACTAAAATGTGCTTTTAAAAAAATGAAGGACATCAATCTGAAAGGCTACCTACCATAGAACTCCAACTATCTAACTTTCTGGAAGAGACAAAATTAGAGACACTAAAAAGATCAGTGGTGGCTGGAGTTACTGGGGAAAGAGGAGGAATGAATAGGGGGAGCACATGGGATTTTAGGGCAGTGAAACTATGATTCCTAGGATACTGTAATGTGGATACTTGGCGCTATACATTTACCAAAGCCCACAGAATACAAAACACAGAATGAACCCAGACATAAACTATGGGCTCGAGTTAATAACAGTGTACTAATACTGGTTCATCAATTGTAAACCTCTGTACCACACTCAGATGTTAAAAATAGGGCCGTGGGGTGAAGGGGTATATAGGAACTCTCCTTGCTTTTCACTCAATGTTTTTGAAAACCTAAAACAGCTCTAAAAAATATTAATGAACAAACAAGGAGTTCAGCCTCATGACTTTTCCATGGAGGTGGGGGAGGCTGTGGGGATGATGTCATTCTACCGAAGTCCTCTGTGGTACCCAGCATGTAGCGTCCAGCAATTTCATTTGAAAATGGTTATCAATATATTAAATCTTACCTTTCCAGTGGTCATTGTTATTACCAGTTTCTTTATTTAAAAACAAGCCAAAAAGAAGAAGCATATAAAATTAGCTTACTCTCTTCTCAAGAAGTTCCTGTTTTTCTGTCAGAGATTCTGTTACACCCCTTCCACATTCCACACAGTTGGCAATTTTGCCACACGGCAGAGGCCTCTACCTTCTAGGTGTCTTGGCCAGGAAGAAAGTTGGCACTTGCTACCTCTTCGTAGGTCTTTTCTGACCCCTGAAGTCACTGGCCCTGGGCAAAGTCACAGGCCGAGTTCCCTCAGACGTGTACACTCCTCTCTGTGGTGTGGGAAGGAGGGTGAGTGGATAATAACTGCAATGAATATCTACACTTTGTAGAAAATAGCACTAGGAACAGCTCAGATAGCGATGAGTAGTTGTGACTGACCGAAGCCCACACTTAGGCATTTACAAATCAAAGAAAGATGTGTAGTAGATGCTGCATTTTACAGCATCTAAAATGCACTTCCCTCCGGAGGGGGGAAAATGTGTCCAACAATGAATGATCTTGCATTCAATTTGCCTTGAACACACAGATGTATCCAGTGACAGACAAGAAAGTGAACTGGCATAGAGGCCAAGGAAATTCATATTATGATGTCAGTGGTGTCAGTACCCTCATGAACAAAATTAAGTTTTCTACCTGGAAGTGCAGAGTAAAATCACATTCAAACGCTAGCACAGTGAGCAAGATCTTCTCTAGGCCTACGTTCTGATTCTCCCTTGTAATATTTTCCTGGACGTGATTTTCCACATGAAACCCTGATGAGGATGGAAGAAGTACCATTAGCTCATTGGTGGGCCACCCCGCTCGGCATCCAGTGTCTGCCTGCTACCAAAACACGTGTGAAGAGAGCGTCATCATTCACGTCTATGTCACCCGAAAGATGAGGAATACCAGCCAGTCATCTCTGATTTTCTCTGAAAATTCCATGGCTTTAGTTCTTTAAAACCTCACACGTTAACGAAGCTATGAGGAAAGAGTGAGGAGAAAAAAAATCTAAAGAAATATATGGTCCTGTATTTTAATTAAACTCTGGAAGAGAGAAGAAATCTCCCTGATATTTCCTTTTTCTTTCTGTTCACAATAAAGTGGAACTTCTGGGCAGAATAAGAATCAGTCAAGGTGAGGAGAAAAATCAACAGAGGGCCGAAGGAACCGTACCAACAGCTGAGGTTCCCTGCGTCCAGATGCACTAACAAGCATTTCATTACATGCCTTAATGAGATACAAAACTCTTCCTGGCGGTCCTTGAAAACTACTGCCGAGGACGTTTGTATCTAAGGTTGCATCTGGGAAGTCGCTTTGTCAACCTTGCCTTGTGTCTCTTCCCCTTGCAGGGCGACAGGCTTTGGCTTCTTGAATGCCCTGTGCAAAGCAGCGGCCGTCCTTGGAAACTTAATATTCGGCTCCCTGGTCGGCTTCACCAAATCGATCCCTATCCTGCTGGCCTCCACTGTGCTGGTGTGTGGAGGACTGGTGGGCTTACGCCTGCCCGACACACGAACCCAGGTCCTGATGTAATGGGGTACAAGCCATCCGTCTACCACGTTTCTTTCTCCTGCCCTGTGTCAACCCTCCGGACTGACTCAAGGTTTCAGATGTTTTCGCATACTGAAAGGTGGTAAAATATCTGAACACTAACTCTTGCCGTGACTGAACTGTAGATGCATACCATCCTGCCCCTTAGGTGTGAGCTTGCAGGGGTTTTCATGCCTTGTGACCTTTCCTAACAGGGATGCTCCCAGCTCCCAGGAATCAGTGGTAGCACTTTTTAAGTGTCCTCGTCAGCCGGGCCTCCCTGAGATTCTGCTCACTGAAGGTGGAGGGGCCTATGCTGCCTTCAGAAAGAGATCCTGCTTCTGATTTCGCATTCACGGGAAATAGAAGTTGGCATATTATTGCCTTTGTGCTGAGGAGAGGGATTCTTTTTTTTTTTTTTTTTCAAACAGAGTGATATTTCCTGTTTACTTAGAAAAGGATACCCAATTCTTGCTGTTACAGCAGGGCCTTACAAAGAAAACCATGTGGCACCAGAGCTGGGTGGGGCTCTTTGAGGCCTGACAGGGAAGGTGGCTCTGCTGAGAAGAGAGAGAGGCTGTGCCGCGAGCAGCAAAGATCTGAGTGAAAGGCATAAGCCAGATTTCTGCCCAGTTTAAGTCCTGAAAAATCTGAGGAGGGAGCCGCGGTAGTGTCCGTGATTGTGGCCTGTGGGCCAGAACGTTAGAAGATCAGAGATCAGAGACAGATCTTCTGCCTCCATTTACCCCCGTCTCCTCCCCGCCCCCACCCCAGCTGCCCTTGATCTTGGTAGGGTGCAGATTCGAAGGGAGAAAGTCACTATCCAAACCCTGGGTCTACCTGCCTGATTCTGCCTTTCGTCCGAAACGTGTTCAGTCTAGAGCTGGTCAGTCGTCTCTGTTGTTGTAAATTGCAAATGAGGAGGAAGTCCACCTCTAGGGCTGTTTGGAAATGCAAAATGCTACCTTGAGGGTACCACCTTTCTGAGGGGCAGTGCCCCCCCGCGCCGTTGATGCTGGGCTTTCTAGCTGGCAGCGCTGAAGTGGGTCTTCTTCCCCTAGCTTCCACTGGCCCCTGTGCTCCAGCTGCTGGTTCTGTGTGGAATCTCCATCCTGCTTAGTCCAAGCAAGGGGCCCTCTGGCAGACAAGGGCAGCATCTCCCAGTGGTCTGGGGCTGCTTGCTTTATTTACCTCTGGAATCCG
Organism: Ursus maritimus; assembly: GCF_017311325.1. Taxonomy (NCBI): domain Eukaryota; kingdom Metazoa; phylum Chordata; class Mammalia; order Carnivora; family Ursidae; genus Ursus; species Ursus maritimus. The sequence continues at coordinate 30,703,186 of NW_024426663.1, read as the reverse complement.
CCTGGGCCTGGAAGATAGAGGTCAGCAGGACATTCCCACGGGCTGTCAGCTATGTGACCTTCTCACCCCTTGGGCGTGCCCCTCCTCCAGGCTCATCCTTTTTACTCATCTTCTTTGAAATCTGAAGCCTCCTTATAGACTTGCAGCAGTGACCAGCAGCCAGGAATAAATCCCATTTTAAAACAATATTCCTTTTTTAACTCTGTCTTGTCAAAGGGTTATCCTTGTTACTTATTATAGCATTTCCAGCAGGCCACAGCCCTGGGGCCCCCCAGGAAGAGAGAGCCTTTGTTTCCAATAGCCATTACCTTCAAAGCCCCGTCCTAACCCCGAAGGCGCTCTGCCTCCCTCTCGCCTTCCTAATGGTGCTCCTGGAGCCCCAGAGTACAGAGTTCTGACTCTGTGACCCATTTCTTTCATTAACATAGCCATTAATCGACCAACCCCTCGAAGTCCTTCAGGTCTGTAAAGGGGCAGTCTGGGGTTGGTGGCTGGCAGGAAGAGGGTGGTTCCCTGGGGAGGCCAGCACATCAGCAAAACACCAACCCCAAACTGCAAAGGTGGCAGGAAGAGGGAGAATCAGTCAAGACTAGATGAGATCTCTTAGACTGATGCTAGGAAATCAGGGAGAGAAACGGAGCCGACTCTCCCTTCTGCCTCTCTAATATTACTGGAGAACAAAGCTAGCATTCACACAACCCAGGAAGGTACCCTGTATATTTTTCTTTCACGTGGATTCATTTCCCTATCTACCCCGTGATTCATCTTCTTAAAAAAGGCGCATGTGGGGACCCCGGCAGGGCCGTTTTAGTTGAACACAGCTTGTACAATAACAACTCCCAAAGTGAGACGTGTATGTTCATCAGCCAATCAGAAGAAAGAGCAATGTGCATGGATGTCGCTGTCTCTAGTCTCTTAGCTTTCTGAAAGTTAAGGTCGTCCAGTAAGCAAAGTTCACTCTCATAAATGTCTCACACGTCTGTTGTAGCTCTGAATGTGAACAAAATCTCCCCACCTGCCGGGCACAGCAGATGCAGAGTTTTATTTGAACACTCGTCGGGTCAGAATGAGATAAACGAGCAGAACCCCACTTTGTGAGACCCGACACCATGCATCCCCTTCAGAAGAGCCTTTCGTGGCCTTCCTGTCACTTGATCCAAACCTCCCAGGTGGCCCAAGAGGGATCTATTCTAATCTCCTGGACAGTCTGTGGTCACAAACCTTCTTGGTCACCACCTTTTCCACCTTCCATGCAGTTTTCACTGCCTCCTTTGCATTGTTCCCATCACCTTGATTTTCTCTGAGAGAGCTCAGGTTGTTCCCGAAGTATGTGGCAGGGCCTGTCTGGCTTGTTCCGGGGTTAGCTGGATTAAGATAGAGCCGTGCGATTACACAGGAACTCAGCTCTGTCTATGGAGCAGGCCGCTGGCGCCGGGACCTGCCACCAGCATCTCGTTTCATCCACAAAAGGAGGAAAACGAGAGTATGTGCCAAAAGGGAAGCCTAGGACACCACTCCACTTGCTCCTGTGTTTCTGACTCCTTTTCTAAGGAAAATGTCCTCATAGCTCTTTGGAATCAATCCAGAACGCCAAACCCAGTGGCCAGGGATCACCTTACACCCAGAGTAATGACCCTGGGAGAGAAAATAGATGGGCCCTGGCTGCCTTCTTGAAGCTGGACTCATCGTTAGAAGCACCAAATAGGTTTGGTTTAGAAATGGACAAATTAGTAAGCAGGCAGGTTGTTTGGGAAGCCCCGAGGAATAGGCCAGAGAACGTAGTTCCCATGTTGCTGTGCTGTTGGCTTCTTAGGATCCTGAGCGTTATCTCCACTCAGTGCTGGTTTGATGGTTATCATTGCCTGCTCAGGAAAGGGACCCACCCTGCAACATGTACACGGTTAGAAGAGTCTCTGGTCACCATGCTGTCACAAAGGCTGTGTCCTGTAGCTGCCCCGACTCCTTCCTCCCTTTTATTCTTAGAACAGGAAGACTTAGGGCCGCAAAAACTGAGTTTTGAATTGATACCACCTAAGTTGGCAAAGGCACCTTCCTTTACAGATCTCACCAAATCAGACTTCAGGTGTGCACCAAAAACTGCTTCGCTGCTTCTGTGGATGTCTTTAGATATCATGGGAGAGGTGGGGAAAAAAATGTAGTGTCAGAGGGAGAGTCCAAGATATCTTTAAGAAGGTTCCAGTGAAGGGCACACGGGAGACTTTCTAAACCGTGGGGTCATTACAGAGTCATTTCATGGGAATACCTTTTGATTCCCTCTGCCAACCAAAATAAAATATGATAGTCTCCAGTTTTTTCTATTTAATATCAAAATGGCCTTTATCTCTTTCTTCATCTGTTCAATGCACTAAAGGCTCTGAAGTCAGAAATGTCTGAATTCGGCTTTTACATGGTATCATAGAAAGAAAAGTGGTTGGTTGGTAAGGTGCATATTGGCTGTATATTTGATTTTCCTTTAACCCCCATGTCATGCTGAGCTTAGTCCAGTGACTTAAAGAAATCTACACCGTAGGGCACTCTGACATGAACTATACATTTCTTACGGTTTTCGTTTCTGCCAAACAGTGTATGTTTTGAGGAAAGCTTTCCTCCCAATCTGTATGATGCAGACCAAAGAAAATTATCAGTGTCTCCAAGACATATGTGCCCTTTATCGTTCCGGGTATGGAGTGCCAGTTCTCCGTGTAATGTTCTCTTGCTCCAAATATAGACCATTCCTCCTATCAGCAGCGTTGCACCAACCAGACACAGCATTGCCAGGGTTTCCTGGGCTCTTTCTCCGACAGTACCTAGATCTTAGTAATCCCAGGATCTTGAGTTCCACAGATACAGTTCGTGGATCGGTGTAGGCCTTTGTTTAAGGCCAGCAAGGCTGGGTGGGGCAAAGAGTGGGCAGAGCATTCACTGGTCTCTTATCCTTTCATGTGATTATTCAGTACATATTCATGGAGCTTTTCCCATGTGCTGGGTTGAGGCAGTGTGCTCCATGCGGATAGTGAACCCTTTGCAGGACTTAAGTGAAAGCGGAGGAAACAGGCGTGAATGAGAAAACAGCTATAATGGGGTCTCATATGAAAGCCCCTCCCCTATAAACACAAAGTGTTGTTTTCCCAAATATAAAAGAAGTAGTAGCCTGCGGTGGGCGGTTCAGAAACTACTCAGACATTGGGACTATCTTTGACGGGAGGAGAAGGCCCCTCAGTTTCTTGGCCTTTGTTAGAGGGACTACTAACTAATACTTGGAAAATGAGAGAAACGAAGACACATATGCTATTGCTTTGAATGCCTCGGCATGAAATCACACTAAAGTATTCAAGGAAAGGAAGCAGCAGCAAAGATAGCCCCTTCTCCGTAGAGAGGTTGGCTTTTAAAGTCCCGGAGTTCTTTTCATGGCCTGAGAGGAGAGGTGGGGCCTGGGAAGTCTGTTCCAGAACAGAGTCAGCAGCCCCCTCAGCTACAGGCTCCTGGGCCTCAGCTTCCCAGGGTGTTTTCTTTCTGATTCTGAAGACTGCTGACTGAGTCCACTGTCTTTGCAGATAGAATGCTGGAGCAGGGGCGCCTGGGTGGCACAGCGGTTAAGCGTCTGCCTTTGGCTCAGGGCGTGATCCCGGCGTTGTGGGATCGAGCCCCACGTCAGGCTCCTCCGCTATGAGCCTGCTTCTTCCTCTCCCACTTCCCCTGCTTGTGTTCCCTCTCTCGCTGGCTGTCTCTCTCTGTCGAATAAATAAATAAAATCTTTAAAAAAAAAAAAAAAAAAGAATGCTGGAGCGGCTTTGCCCCCTCTCTCCTCAGCAGAGAAGCCACCCAGAAAACAGGTTCAGACAGTTAGTGGCCGGAGGTTTTTAGATTTCAGTTCAAAACCAGTGCAGAGTTGTTGCAAAGGGTCTTGAAGCTGCAACGACCTTTGGGGCTCTGAGGCCTGAGGGAGGCAGAGCAGAGACAGTAGTTGGTGGTGACCCTCCCCCCCCAGCCCCGATTTCCTTTGTCACCCACGAAGCCTCTCCTCCTTACCTCCCCCAGGCAGTACACACTCACTTGCTTTCTTCCCCATCCATTCTTCTTCCTCCTTGCCTCCTCTGGTCACCTCTTGACTCCAGCCACATACAGAGGCAAGGCCAAGCTTCCCTGGTGCACTTGGGACTAAAGAGTGTGCCCGTCCATGCCTCTGGTGGAGGCCCAAAGGATGAAGAACGTGTTGAATGGCGGTGGGTGCAGGGAGTCTAAGCTCTGGACTGTTGGTGTTGACATAGCTCCCTGAACCAGGAGAGATTTCCAGCTGTTTCTCCTTCCTGTGCATGATTAGATGGGTACCATGGGCATGGGATCCAAAAGAGCCCATTTTTGGGGCAGAAGTCTGAAAGCTTAGCACTGGACTCCCAAAAGAAAGATGAGGCAGCCTGCTGCAGGGCTCTCGGAATTCATTGAGCCATGGGAGATAGAGGTGCTGCTCCCGGCCTGCAGAGGGTCTGCTCGCAGGGAGGCTGGGTGCTTTCTTTTTCTTTTCTTTTCTTTTCTTTTCTTTTTTTTTTTTTTTTTATTTATTTATGTGACAGAGAGACAGCCAGCGAGAGAGGGAACACAGCGGGGGAGTGGGAGAGGAAGAAGCAGGCTCCCAGCGGAGGAGCCCGATGTGGGACTGGATCCCAGAATGCCGGGATCACGCCCTGAGCCGAAGGCAGAGACTGGGTGCTTTCTATTCCGATTTAAATGCTGACATTGCAGAGGCTGCCCCCTCTCTGCCTACCCTGCCAGATTCGTCCTCCCCTTAGAGCCGGGAGTGCGCAAAACTAGAAGGAGGAGAAAGCAGCCTTCGGCCCTCTGTTCAGACTCCGACAGGGTTTAACACCAGCCTAGCAGCCCACCGTAGAAGCAGGCGTGCAGAGTGACTGGTGGGGCCTGCTCACAGAATCCAGAGGCCTCGAAAGCCAGCGATGTACTCGAGCAGACTTAAACCCGTTCCTCAGAGCCAAAACTTTCAGGCATTTTGTGAGCCAGTTGGGAAACACAGCCATTACTAAAAATTAGGTTATGCAAACTTACACTGAAGTAAGAAATATGCGAAACTCATCACTTTCTAATTATTTTACCACACGTTAGCCTCATCCATGCACTTGAGGAGATGGACGCCTGTGGTCTCTGTATGGTAGAGATGCTGTATACTGTGTACTAGTGCACACGCCTTCCAACTCCACGCTCAGTGACGCACGTTCCTAGCTTGGAACTGGCCGGGGCGGGGGCGGGGGCGGGGGCCATTACAGCATGGAAATCTACCAAGGCTCCCAACCAGTCTCAGCCCCAAGCAGTTGTTAATCGTTTGCCCACATACCTCTCCCTAAAGCCCTGAGCACTGTGTGGCTTCCCACTGCATTGACCCAGGCCACACCAAGTTGAGTCCTATAGGTTTGTGGGTCAGCATCGCCCACATGCCCGAGGGAAGGAACAGACTTAGCAAGCTCAACCTCAAGTCAGTACACAAAGGGTTTCTCTCTGCATTTGTATTGACTCAGAACAGGACCCACCACGCAGAGAATCCACCACTTTGTATGGGTATTGCTCCTTCAGGGAGAATGTACTAAGTTGGCTCTTTGCAAACAAAAATAAACTCGTTCGAAGCTACGAAGTGTCTCCCCTCTCACACCAGAGTAGGTGTCCAAGAAGGAAACTCCTTCCTTGCCCTTGACATTCACCAGGCCTGCCTGGATAGAACTGGACAGATTTGCTTAATCTCACTTCCACCACTGTTGTTAGACATTTATTGTGCTGAATCTATGTCCTAAATCAAACACAAGAAAAATGTTCTTTCTTGATACGCGCTTTTATAACATCTAAAAAGCGGTTACGTATCCTCACCCTGACCTGGGAACATATTGAATAGATCATGTGTCCTTCACTGATGTCTAGATACTGTAAATAAAGTCCTGTGAGAGTTTTTTTTCTTTCAGGTAAACCTCCATTTCTGGCACATGCTAAGCCCACCATCCGCTCTCCTTTGCAGTGAGATCTTGGCAGGGGTCCTGTCCTTGGTTTTGGTGTTTGGGTGTTTTGTTTTATTCTGTCTTATTCCTTTCCTGTTTTCACTGCTCTGTAAGACCTCCTGCTATGAATGTTCTAGTTACCCCAATTGTATTGTAGATATGTGCTGCATGTGTGAACCCCAATAAATTCTGTTGCAGGTTTCTGGAGTTTCCATCTTCCCTACAGCTGGTCCTGTTGTGAACTCATCTTTCTGGTATGCTCCTCTGTGTCTGATTCCCGAATTGCCAAAATGTTTGACCAAGTATGTTTTAACAAATGTCCCGAGACATCCATGCGTATCCTTGCGAACGGGCATGCTCCGTGTGGGATGACTCGTGTACAGCATAAATCTATCAGATGTGGAAGTGTGCGTACATTTACTTGCCAGATACCTAACATTCATGTAACAGCTGCAAAGATATTTAATGTACATCGAATTATTAATAAAAGAGCATTTTTTGCTCCATTATATTCAAATAAAGATTGCCGTGCGACTGACTTCCCTTCCAAGCATGAATTGACCCTTTAAAAATAAAAACTTTCTTTTCTATGCTTAGGCATCAAGAAAACCTGTTTCCTTGGATTCGGGCTTATTTGAACTGTTTCTGTGGGCGGGGATCATGAGTATTGAGGTGCTGTTGATGTCACAGGAACACTTTCTGATTGTTAGCCAGGACCATTGGGAAGAAAATGTTTGTGGGGGAGCTGGTGGCAGAGCACACGTCGGTGTTCTTTTGCTCTAGAACAGAAACAGCGAACAGATTTTTATGTAGGCTATTAACTCGTCTGATAGTGGCTACTTGGAATGTTATCTTGAAGAGAACGATGAGAAAAGGTGCTGTATTTTGTAGCATTGCCATCAAAGGCAGAAACATGGCCTGCCTGCCATGGATTTGCTGATCCCAAAGGAATACTTCAGACTGCATGTATCTGAACACCCAGCTTCAAATATCCAGAGTAATAAAGGCAATTGTTATTTCACGTAACAAAGGACAGTTCCGACGCTGGTTATGACATAGCTGGACAACATCACCGAAGACCCAGTTTCCTTCCACCTTTCCCATCAGCCATCCTCAGCCGACTCGCCTTCGTCCCCTCGGGCATGAGAGAGTGCCAGCAAGTCAAAGCATTAGATCTTCACGCAAAAGCATAAGGACCAGAGGACAGACTGTGCCCTCTTTAGGACCCTTTTTTAAGATCATGGAGAACATTCTCAGAATCCTCCAGCAGACTTCCTATTACGTCTCACTGGCGGGATTCGCATCATTTGCCTATCCTAAACCGATCACTAGCAAGGGCAATATAATTATTATATCTGGCTTAGACATCCCCTCCCTCTAGAGAGCTCAGAAGGAGTTCTCTCCCTGCTAAAACATGGCTTCTGGCTACCCGAATAAAACTGAAGTTTAATGAGCAAGAAAAAAGGAAGGTAGCCATTGAGTAGCAAGCAGTGGTGGGCCATGACTTCCAGACCTTGCTGGCTTAGACTATTGCCGTACTCAGCTATTTATAGTTACACTTAAAATAACTACAACTAAGTTAAGAATTCAGTTCCTCAGTCATACCTAGTCACATTTCAAGATGCTCAGTTGCCACATATGGTGGGCTAGTGGCTACCATATTGGACAGCACAGATACAGAACATTTTCACACCAGAAGTTCTGTTGGATAGCACTCCCCTAGAGATTGTGCACGCACTTCCCTCTGCAGGCTGTTCCTTCTCCTGGGGCCAACTCACACTTCTTCCAGGTTCTCTCCCCCAAGGCTAGATTCTCTCTTTTTGCTGTAGCAACTTTGTTCTCCCTTTTTCTTCTCCCCACCAGACTGGAGATAGCCAGCGCATCACTCCATATTGGTCTTCCCCCTTTCTCTAGCCCCCAGCCCACCTGATTAAGAACCAATTGATTACTTGAGAAAAGTTACCACTTGCACCCTTTTCCTTACTTTCCTGTTTCATGAGAAGACTCTCACATGAGGAGGAATAGAGGACTCCATGGGCTAAAAACCCCTAATAGTATCAGGGGTTATGGCAAGCATGGGAGGTCACCAAAAGACACTGAAGGTGCAAATGAGTTTGGCCAAGGATCATTATGAGATCTGAGGGAAGCATCCTCAAGCCTGGCCTGGACCAATGGCTGCAAAATGCCAAATGTGAAATTCCCAGCAATCAGTATGTTAAAACAAGGCAACATTAGTCCTGAAAGAATATCTTTTCCTGCACAGTGATGTCTGGGATGGCAAAGGTGCTATTATCTATGTTAGTTTGCTAGGGCCGGCTGCCCTAACAAAGTTCCACAGACTGGCTCAGGCTTATTTTGTCACAATTCTGGAGGCTAGAAGTCCAACATCAAGATAGAAAAAGGGTCCGTTTCTTTGGAGGGCTTCCTCCTTGGTTCTAGATGGCCTTCTTTGCTCGGTGTTGTCACATGGTCTTCTCTAGGTAGATGTCTGTGTCTTAATCTCCTATTTGAATAGGGGCACCTTGGATTAGGACCCACCCTAATAACATTTTAGCCTAATTACCTCTCCAGAGACCCGATCTCCATATGCAGTCACATTCTGAGGTACTGGGGGGTTAGGACTTCAACATATGAATTTCAGGGGGACACAGTTCAGCCCAGGTCATTAGCCCAAGTGCTACTTATTTTATTGTGTATGTACATTGTGTATAGAATTATATGGTGTGTGTGTGTGTATTGTGTACAGAATGGGATTGAATTTGCCTGTGGTCACATGGGAGAGTAGCAAGGGCTATATTGTATGTGTTCACTCTTGTGTGTGCTATTCATTCAGAGGGGGACATAAAGAGACAGATGGGGAATAACCCTTGGGCCCAGCACTCCTAAACCAGAAACAGATAACTCTAGAGGATTCCACAGGGCAGGCTAGCAAGCCTCTCAGGCCTGTGTCAAGCTGTTCTTAAGGCTCTCTGATTACTAGAATTCCAAATGAGACCTGCTCTGTCTGTACAATCATTTTCTCTAATCCTGGAGTCGATGGTGTGGGTTCCCCACAACACCACAGCCCCTGAGCAAAGCTGCCCCTCTGGGGTCTGGCCGGGTGGAGCGTAGCCCATGACTGCAAGCAGCCTGTGCACTGGTTGGCTGCCAGGGGAGCCGGGGGCGGGTGCTTCTGGAGCTGGAGTCAACCGTGTCAGCCGGAGCTGCCTCAGTCCCTTTGTTCGGTGGGGAGAAGCGATGCAGCGTCACCTCCTGTAATTTGCAGTCCAGACACCAGGTGGAGAAGTGAAAACCACAAAGACAAGTTCTTGAAAGGAAGGCCGTCCCGCCCTGCAGCTGCTGGAACTGCCTTGGGCCAGAATGAATGGTGGTGTGGTCCGGGAGCACCAAGGACACAGCAGGCCCCACCCCTGACTCCAAGGGCACCAGCTGCCGCCTGCCTTCAGCCCTATTTGTATGCTCCCTGCCCCCCAACCCACAGGGCGGCGGAACAAACCCTATGAACCACAGTTGCACTCCCTCACAGCTGCTCACACCTGCATCCTTGCTCCTGAGAGAGCACCCAAAAGCCTTGTAGACTGAGATGGCCAATGAAGTCTCACCAGCAAATTCCATCTGGGACGCGGCTGTACGGGGAGCTACTGCACATCGCAAAAAGCGAGGCGATTGGCAAGTTTCCCCATCCCCTCTTCTGGCCTCTGAAAACATCCGATGCGGCCCATGGCAGGCCTGGGCTTTGCTGTGCTCTCGCGGCCTAGGTTAGAGGATGCTGGCAGCCTCCCCTCTCCCTTAGAGGATGCCTGTAGCACTTTCTAAAGTGCAGGAAGAGGGGGCTTTTCTAGACCTCAGAGTCCCATTTCTCCATCCACACAGAGGACTGGTGAACCTTCCAATGGAGGGGGCAGGGTGCCACTGCTGCTAGGAGCAGGAGCTTGAGGTTTCTTCAGTTCCAGGTTTAGGGATTTCTTCTTAAGAAGATTATAATCAAAAAATTTAGCTACCAAAGTACTTACTTAGAACGAGAAAAGAAGCTCCCATAATTTCCAAAGTTTTGAAAGTTGACATATACCACAGACCATAGCAAAATTCCAGAAAAGTAACACACTATTATAATTAATTAACTGCCTGACACATCTGTTTTTTTCCCTGTATTATTTGGCTGCATATTCTCTGATTGCCTCTTCATATGGTAACAGTTTTGTGAGATCATCATCTAGAGAGGGAATAGAAAGATAAAAATTAGTTTTGATTACTAATAGGTTTTTTTTTTAAGTTTCTTGTTTCTTCTCCATTTCCCACATACCTCCTGCGCTGAAGACAGAGACCACATTCACGTTTGCAATCCAGCCTCTGGTTTTGTGTGTTCGAGTCCCAAGTCCAGGTGAATGGGCCCTGAGGGCAGCAGGAATATTCCCGGAAGCCATTCCTTCAGAGAGACAGCTAGCAATACTTACCCATCACAGAAGTGATGATGAGCTGTACCAATGTATCTCACCAAACCCAAACTAAGTATCCACCCAGCTCAAATTCCTCTCCTCAGCCCGCTTTCCGAAATGCCTAGCCCTGCGCAACACCAGGGCAAGTTTGAGGGAGAGAAGAACAGTAGCAAGAAATGGTAGTTTTAACTAAGGAAACCAGCTATTAAGTTTTTCTTTAGTTTTGCAAAATGTTGAAGAACATATGACCATTTGAATACACTGTCAGGGCCCTCCCAGGGCCTCGAAGGGACCTGTGCAAATGGGGGCCTTGAGGTGTATGCTCCATTAGCTTGGTGGCAAACACTCCTCGGAGTTTTGGAGTCACACAGATGTGGTTTTGAATCCTAACTCCACCACTTAGCAGCTGTGAGGGCATGGAGGAAGCTAAAATTAGTCTCTCTGTGTATTTATTTCTAGAACTATACATTAAAAGTGATGCTGGTTTGTATGTCATTGGGATTTTTAGATATTGAGGCTATGTGTGTAAAAAGCTTAGCAAAGCACTTGACACAAGTTCTCAGGATAGGCAGTATGATAAGCAAGATCGGCTCAAATCTGCTCTGGGAGGCAGGTCTGCACTTCCCTTCATGTTGAGGTGCACTGATAACGGGAGCCAGACCCTCGTGGAGGGCTCACACAGGGTGGAGTCCTGCCATTGTCCCGCTCCCACAAGGCTTCTACGGCATCAGGTGACTACTAGCTTCTGCTGTCACAGGCAGGCCTGACAGGCACCTGGGCCTCTCCTGACCCTGACCTCCAGGTGACTTACCCACAACCCCCAACTCAGCTGTCATTCCCCTTCCCATAAAAGCAGCTCAGACAGTGCCCAGCTCCACAGCAGGGCCTCTGGCAGCCAGGAAGAGAAGGAAGGAACAGTGGTGGCACCCCTACCAGGATGCCAGGACTTCCCTGACTCCAGAGGTCCCTGAGTAGATCGTGGAGACCTGGCACTTCTCATCAAGAGCTTCCTCTTCCCAGGTGGCTGGGGCTCTGCCACTCAGCCTGCTTCAGACACAGAATGTTGTCCGAGTCTTTCCCAGGTATAGCTGCTGTGAATACAGCCTGGAGGAGACTTGCTTCTCAGGACTAAGACAAAGGCCAAAGAGCAACTGTTGCCAGCAGGCCAAGCTCACAAAACAGTGGAGGAGGAAATGAATAATTTACAAGGAGGAACCAGAGCCATGTTAAGTGATGCCTGCACACAAGACAGCGCGATGAGAAGCCAGTGATGGCACAGGTCTGGAGCCTGACACCATGCAGGCCCCACAGGGGACCCTCTGCAGGTGGTAATGGGGGCACCGCCCCAGCAGGAGTCAGGAGCTTGGTCTCCAGATGAGGTCAAACCTGAGTTCAAGCCCTAGCTTCTCCATGAGTGAGCTGTGTGGTCCAGGGCAAGTAGACTGATTAACTTCTCTGAGCCTCAATTTCTCATTGGTAATAGAGGGATACTTAGATCACTCGTTGAAAGGACTGAACGATACAATGCAAGTGCTTAGTGCGTTGTCTTCATGATGTCTTCGCCAACTTTTCCATTACAGGTTAGTGCTTTAAGGATCACATAAAAAATCTTTGTCTACCCTGATGCCACGAAGACATTCTCCTCACCTAGCTGCTTCATTATTTTTCATCTCACATTTAGCTCTACATTTAAGCTGGAATTCATTTTTGGGTATGTTCAGTATCGATCAGAAGACCAAAAGACACCATTAATAGAGAGAAAGGGCAAGCTGCAGAGTTAGAGAAGATGTCAGCACTTTGAATATCTAACAAAGAACTTTTATCCAGAATAGATGAAGAACTCCTACAAATCAATACAAAAAAGACAGATGACTCAATAGAAAAGGAGCAAAGACTTAAATGGAAACTTGAAAAAAGATGTCCAGAAGAACACGGCCACTGAACATATGAAAACAAGGGGTGCCTGGCCCACTCAGTAGGTGGACCATATGATTCTTGATCTCAGGGTCACGAGTTCAAGCCCCACACAGGGTGTAGAGCTTACTTAAAAAAAAAGAAAAGAAAAGAAAAGAAAAGAATCTCAGTCATCAGGGCAATGCAAACAAAACCATGTTATGATACCACTACATAGCCCCTGCCCCCAAAAAGGCTAAAATTTAAAAGACTGATAATACCAAGTGTTGACAAGGGCCTCTCATCAAGGAACTGCCACATACTGGTGGGAAGGTAAATTGGTATGACAGTTTGAAAATGGTACAGAATTCCTCTCCTTGGTGTATGCTCAATAGAAAGGTGTCTGTACGTGCATCAAAGACATGAGCCATAATGTTTGTAGCAGCCAATGCCAAATGTGGGACAGGCTGGGGGAATTCCTACCATTGTATCCCCAGTGCCTTGGATCATGACTTACACATAGTAGGCACACAATATTTATTAAATGAGGGACACCTTGGTGGTGCAGTTGGTTGGGTGTACGACTCTTGGTTTCTGCTCAGGTCATGATCTCAGGGTCATGAGATTGGGCCCTGCATCAGGCTCTGCATTCAGTGTGGAGTCCATTAAAACTCTCTCCCTCTCTCTTTTCCCCTCCCCACTCCCTGTGCTCTCTCTCTCTAAAATAAATAAATGAATCCTTAAAAAATATATTGGTTAGGGGCGCCTGGGTGGCTCAGTCGTTACGTGGCTGCCTTCAGCTCAGGTCATGATCTCAGTGTTCCGGGATTGAGCCCCGCATCGGGCTCCCCGCTGTACATATATATATATATATTTGTTAAATGAATGAATGAACAGTCTGAGGAGGCAGTCCAACCCCTCAGACTACATACAAGGCTCTCTATAATCTTGTCCCTGCCCCCTCACCAGCCACCTTCCCCTCTACACCTAACTGCATACGTCTCGCTGGTACCTAGGTGCTGGTAGACACTGCCAAGACTTGCTCATGCTGCCCTCCACCTAGAAGACCCTTGCACCTTGCTTGCCTTCTCAGGTCAGGTTTCCCCAGAAACAGACTCTGGAGACAGATTCTGATGAAGGAAATGTATCGGTGAGTGCTTTGGGGAATAACACCCATAAAGGAGAGAAGAAAGCAGCCCTTGGTAGAAGGAAAGTTAACTGTGACAGACTGCACCAGAGGTCTCTGCTGAGCCCATGTGGCTCTGCTTATGGGACGGCTTTCAGAATTGTCCCCAAACTGTGGCAAGGGGATGGGGCCTTTGTACCCCCACCAATGACCTATAGCATGAGGCCATCTGAGGAAGTGGACAACCTTGGGTGAAGCAATTCCCTTTGACAAGAGAAAGGCCAGGGAGGGATTCAACTGTGAGCCGTGGGCTGACAGCACTCAGGGCAGCTGGGGAGCGAGTGCTCTGCTCTCAAAGCAGGATCTGGGCTGTGCGTCGCAGCATGCACAGCACCTCAGCATTTCTCACAGATAAGAAATGGTCCAACTGCAGCCTCCCCTGCCCAAGAAGCCTACCCCGACTGCCTCTACCAGCCCCTCAGCAGCTGAACTTCCATCACCTCCAGGGTTCACCTCCTTGTGTTAAAGGAGCACGTGTGCCTGTCTCCTCCAGCAGGCTAAAAGCTGGAGGGAGGAACTATATTTCATTTACCTTTGTCTCCCTGACACACTTAACTTGATGCCTAGCTGGACCAGAGGCCATGCATTCGTAATTTGACTCTATATAATAAAACTAAATCTACATGTGTCTCTATTTCTTTTTTTTAAGATTTATTTATTTTGAGAGAGAATGAGAGTGTGTGTGTGTGTCTGTGTGTGTGTGTGTGTCTGTGTGTGTATAAGCAGGTGGAGGGACAGAGGCAGAGGGAGAGAGAGAAGCTCAAGCCGACTCCACGATGAGCATGGAGCCCCACACAGGGCTTGATCGCCAGACCCTGAGATCATGACCTGAGCCGAAATCAAGAGTCGGACACTTAACTGACTGAGCCACCCAGGCACCCCAGGTGTCTATTTCTCAATACAGATAGTGCAGCATAATGGTTAAGAGCATGGAGCTGGAGCCAAGCTTTCTGGATTCATTTCCTGGCTCTGTCACTTCTACCTGGATGACCTTGAACAAGTTGCTTAACTGCTCTGTGCACAGTGTTTCATCAACAAAAACAAAAAAATAGTAACTACCTCTTAGGATTGTTGAGTCAATGTGCAATGCTTAGAGCAGTGCCAGACACAGCTTGCAATTAATGTGAGCAACTATTACGAAAGGCATGCATATTCTCAGCAATTCTGTTTAGATTGTGGGGAAATGACCAAGTAGACAAAAGCCCTTGCAAGTCTTGGCTCTCAACAGGAACTCTTAGAGAGATTTTTAGCCTTCGTTTCCACTGCAACCCTTTTGCACTGTCACACACTGGGAAGCCATGTACCAGACATTCCAGAGCAATGACTCCAGGTAGTCAGCTGAAGACTTTCTTCAGTGTGTGGGAGTCAGAAGCATTTGCAAGCACAGGCAACAGACATCAGCTCCATGTCAGTAATGGCGCAGCCCCAGCCATCTCTTCCCGCTGACATTGAGACACCAGGTTCCAGTTCTATGCAATGAAGGATACATGTCATCCTCTTTGTCTTGAGCTATTTTCTGAGCCGTTTGTTGAAAATGATGCAAGAATCAAACAACCACAGATCTGCTTGTCCTGTGTGCCTACTTCCCCACCCCACTCTCCATGCAGGCAGATCTTCTTGAAGGGCCCTAGAGCTATGGAGATTTCCTACCAGTACACCATCACCTACCCGACTACTAGCCTTTGTTCCCCAGAAGAAGCAAAGGGAAGGAAAGTAAGAAGAAAGACTGGGAATATGGAAATGGGGATTTTCCAAAGAGGGAAAGTCAAACAGGTTCCCCTCCTTCTCAGAGCAACCCTTTTCCTGAGGCCCAAGATAATGTCACGGTCCTGTTGAGACTCTAATGAATCCAGCAGCCAAGTTATATGGTCTCATTTCTCCCGTGTGAAATCCTTCATTCAAGTTGGCTCAAGAAATGATATCCAGATGGGCTGCAGAGGTCCAGAGATCCCAAATTGCTGATCATTGCAAGTTTATTAATCCACTAAAAAAATAAATAAATACCAAGGAACTGCTCTACACCAGAAATCACTGTAGTCACCAATAAGACAGACGTGGTCCTGTTTTCAAGAAGCCTACATTATAATGGGGGGAAGACAGACAATAAGTAAACAAATAAACAAATTAGTTAAGATGGCACACAGGACTGATACACAAAACACAAAGCAGGATAATACACCCTTCGTCACCAGGTAGGAGCTAGTTTAGATCAGATGGCCGGGGAAGCCCTCTCTGAAGAGGTGAACATTGGCCTGAAGAACAAGAAAACATCTCAAAGCTCAGTCTGGGCTAGAGTGTGTTTTGCTTTGGAACTCTCTAAGCGAGGGAACCCCCTCTCCCCACAAGGAGACAGCTACAAAATTAGCTGTTGGGCTGTATCAGGAAGGGAGTGAGGACTCTGGCTGCAAAGAGAACTTGCTGCTCCCCTACACGCGGCCATCTTGAGTTGGCCACTCTCTCCTCACCCCACCTTAGTGGCCTCCTTCCCAGATGCCAGATCCGTCCAGAGTGCAGACAGCAGAATTGTGACCAAGAGCCATGTTGCTGTTCCATAGCCCCCGTTGTGGTGCTGGCAGAGGATGTCTTGTAGAGTCTGCTTGTGCGGCAAGCTCAGTGTCTGAGGAACAGCCCCGTCCCTTTCAGTGCTGTTGTAGGGGGATGGTACTTTGTGGGTGCTAAACCTCAGCCTAAAGGGAAAAAATCTCACATTACCCAACAACCAGAAAAAACCGAAAGACTCATCATGAATGTCAGCAACCCTGCTCAAAAAGAGCACTCACAGGACAATAGATTTTTGTTCCCCTCCTGATGCTCTTTTCATATTCGTTAAGGGGCAAGAATATATGTTCCACAGTTTTGATCAGCATCAATACACAGGTTGTACCTTGTTTTTTCTACTTTCATTTTTCATATAATACATTTCCCCTCAGTAATATTGTTCCCAAGTGTCATTTTAACAGCTTAAGAGAATCTAAATATGGTGAATTTCTTCGTTAATTTTTGCTTATTTTTATTACATTTTTGAAGACAGATTATTTGAAATTTGTGTGTGTTATACAAGCCCCTGCTAAGGACATGTGGTAGATTTGGTTTTTCTTTGTGGTGGTGGTTGTTTTTTTTTCTTTCTTTCCTTCTCTTTTGCCTCGTGGAACTATTCCAGAGTGAAGTGACCAAGTCAATGGGTGTAAACAGTTTTACAGCTCTCGTTAAATTTACCAGACAGCTCTCAGGAAAGATGGAGCCGGTTTATGGCACTGGCCAATAGCAGGTATGTGCCTCTTAGATCTGCTTCTCAACTGGGCTTTATCCGTATAAAGAGATAAAGCGCTGCAATTTGAAGGAATTCCTTGTTTTATAGAGAAAAAAAATCTCAAAGCCTTCATTTAAACCCACTGGTGGTTATATAACATTAATTTAACCTTAGCCTTGCTACTCCATAAACAGACCACTCTATGCACCTGCCGCAGGCCTTTGTCTTTATCTCTCCCTCCTCTAAAATGCTCTTTCCAGAAAATCACATGGCTTGCTTGCTTACTTTAGTCAGGTCTCTGCAGGAGAGCCCTTCTCTCCTCACCCCACCTAAAATGCTGCTCTGCCCCTGTCGCTCTCTCTCCTCTTACCTTGTACACCCCTCCCCATTGCCTGACACCACATGTGCCTTTTTAGTTTCTATAGATAATATCTGTGTCCCTCTTGTAGAATGTACATTTCATGAGAACAAAGACGTTGTTTCTTCTGTCTGCTTCTGTGTTCCCAGTGCCTAGAAGATGCGTCGTACGTAGTAAATATTCCATAACTATTGCTGAGTGAACGAGGGAGTGAATGAACCAAGTGTCTGACTCCATCATCAGTCTTGGCATTCTGAAGAGTGGGAGCTGGAAACCTGTGCGAGGCTCACTGGTGAACCTAAGTTTGCTGGCCATGACTTCCTACCTCAAATGAAACTGGTGAGTCCACTTGCACCAAAAACGTACGCTCACAGAACTTACTGTGTAATTTCTAAGGGTTCTGCCTGGCTGACACTCTTAGTAGGTCCAGAAATCTCTGCTTGAGAACCAGTGCTCTACCGACTACAGCATAATCCAGAAATCATCAATGTGTGGTCCTACAAACCCAGCTTATTCTAGTTGGGCGCATAAAAGATTAACTGGCATAAGGGTTTTTAAAATTTTGCATTGGTTGCTCCGTAATGAAAAAAATCAAAAATTTCATCAGAAAACCAATCCATATTTCTCAATTCTCTTGAAAATTCAAAAGACCTGGCAGCACTCAGCCCACATTCCTAACTGAAGATAAGCAATCATGGCCGCAGGTGATGTCTGTCCCCACCGCCCCCCATGCCTTTTCTGGTTTAGAAGCTGAGTGTTCATGACCATTTACTACTGGGTTCAGACTGCTGTTTTCTTAAACCTGAGTTGAGGGGAAAGCAAAACAGACCTCTGCCTCTATTTTTCTCGAGCCAGGTCCACTTCACGTATTTGTTACATGCCTAGCCACTACAGGAATTAACTTGGGACTCCTTATCTAACTCAACCATGAATCGTAAGTTGAGGAAACTCGGGCCCAAAACGGTAAGAAACTTGTCCAAGATTACATGGGGCCTGACTTAAACTCAGGTTTCCTAAATCAATGCTCTTCCCCGTGCACTGTCTTCTCAACTGAGTAAAGAGCCGAGAAACGTGTCGTGTCATTAGAAGCCATGGATGCCTGCAAATCATCAGAATTGGCTAAGTATTTCAAGGTCATCTCTGTACCCCTGCCAAATGCTCAGAGACATCCGAGCAATGCCTGACCTAGCGAATGAACAAACAAATTAATCAGTTTTCAAATTATAGTTTAAGCCGGGAAAAAGTAGGATTCATTTAAAAGCCACCTTTCGCTAACAACGGAGGGTATAATTTTAATTCTGACCACTCATTTTTATTTTCTTTTTCTTTTTCTTTTTTAAAGGAGATAGAAGCTTATCGAATACACTGCAAGGGAGCAGCAGGCCAGACAGCAAAGGAGAGACTGTGTGCCACACAGCGGTGATGAGGGGCCACAGTTATAGGGCAGAGTGAGGGAGTCCGGGGACATATGGAATTTTCCTTTTTCAGTAACTGTGCCTGGTCGTAAGTAGCCCATTGGTCAGGTAGAGCCTGTGGCTTAATGAGCCTGTTTGTGTTCAGCCCCGTGGTCGGTCGCTGGGGGCCCTTTTACCTGGCTCAGATTTCCATCACTCAAACCTGTTGCTTAGAGCGCCGTCTGCATTCCCCCGACAGAGCTGCAATGACGAATCTCTGGCATCCAGGCAGAAGTCTCGACTTCAGCAGCTGCTTCATGTTGGCCGGAGGTGCAGGTGCACTGTTCCTCCCGAAACTTGTCTGTCCATCAGGGTTTCTGCAGTTACCAGAGCGAGATTATATGAATGTGCTGGCAGGCCGTTTGAGTGAAATTCCTTGGTGGCCAGGTCCACTGGGTTTAGGGGGAGGGGACCCTCCGGCGGTATGGGCTGGGATCCTTGTTGAATCATCATTCGTATATGGAATTGTTGGATTCGTTCAGACACGTGGGACGGTATTTTGCCCGTAGATCAGGGTGGCAGCTGGATCCATAGGAACAAAGGAGAAAGGGGAGCGGCTCAAAGAAGCAAGGTAGCCGAGAGTCAGCCAGCGTCAGGAAAGGGTCCCAACCAAGTCCACAATGGGTGCAGATTCACCCTGGATGAGCTGCAGATGGAGAGGGAGAGGAAAGGGATCCTTTGCCCTCATAGGCACAAGCAGTTGGACTGTTCATACTCAGACCTTCAGACCACATTAGGGAGGCACACTGGCCAGAGATCTTCAGCTGTCTGAGGAGTACTAGGGTTAAGGTCTGAAAAGAGAAAGGAGAGGGAGGGAAGGGTCCCTCTGAAGGGCAAGAGGGGAAATCCCTCATCCTTTCAAGCAAGGGCAGCCTGGCTGGTTCCCCCTGGAGCTTCAGATCTCCCCGCAGAGTAACCTCAGCCAGAGGTCATCAGTTCCCCGAGGAGTCCTGGAGTCGGTCCACTGAGGAAAAGTCCAAAGAAATCCCTGGAGAATCCGGGGAGAGTCCCAAGCTGGCAGAGGCTCCCCATGAGGGCCACCAAAGGTGGGGCGACCGATCGGGTGGGAACCAGTGGCTCGGGCTATGAAGGGATTCACCCAAGGCAGAACAAAGGAGATAGAAGCTTATGGAATACACTGCAAGGGAGCAGCCAGCGGGAGAGCAAAGGAGAGACTGTGTGCCCACTCATTTTCATTTTCCATGGAATCAGTTCTATTACATGAAACACACAGCTCTAGCCCACCACGGGAGGCTGGTGCCTAGCAAATCGAGTAGGGATTAGCCACAGCATCGTCTGGAGGACACAGATGTGTTTCATTACCCTAATATGTTCATTTGATTTTAAACACTACAGGCTCCTTTAAATTTCCCACAGCTTGAGTTTCAAGTCATCAAAACTCATGATTTGTCCTGATTCCAAGAGATAAGAAGCAGGTGACCTGAGCCGCTGGTGCTGGGAAGTGCTGCAGACATTGCGCTCCTTCTGACCGCTGACGCTAACCAGGCTAGACACGGACCCCGACTCTGTTCTGAAAAATCCATTCCTCTCAGTCTCCAGCTCAGTATGGCCTCTCTGTGGGAAATTATTCTCCGTTCTGACAGTGGCAATGTTGTGCCCTAGAGTAATACATGAGAGCCACTTGACCTTTTTAGGAAAGTCATTATCATTATTATAACATAATTTTAAAAAGCATTTCCTCCTGAATATTTATATCATCCAAACCCCAAGGACACTAACTGCCACTTCCAGAGGCCCCCGTATCTGTTTTCTTCTACTTTAGCAATAAATGACCTGTTTTTAGCATGATACACAGCCACAGAGTAAATACCACATTTCCCAACTTCCCCTGTAGCCAGAAAGAGCCGTGTGTCTAAGTTCTAGCCAGGGGCATATAAGTAGAAGTATCATGTATAATGTCCAGACAGATCAGGCTGCCTAGAATGTGGGCCTGATGGCTGGATCTCAAGCAGTCATTTCAGACCACTGCGCTGAAGCCAAATTGAGGACGGCAGAGCAAGAAGCTAGCAGGAGCCTGACTTCCTAATGATGCTGGAATTCCCTGTGATTGTCAGCTGAGTCTAATGCTAACCAAAGCAACTAAAAGATTGTCAAGAAGCCTGAAAAACGTTTTGGTAAGTAGGCAGTTAATTATATTTAATTAAAGATCAGTGCATGAAGTTACTTTTCACCACTTCCAATGAGACACTCACTTCTGCATTATGGGTAAGTGAAAATGATGTCTCCCTTTCTTTACATAAAAATACACAAGAGCTAAAAAACATTGGCGGCAATTTTTATGTTTTATTATTTTTTGAGGTATAATTGACATGTAACATGTAAGTTTCAGGTATACAACATAATGATTTGTTATTTGTATATAGTGCAAAATGATCGCCATGTTAAATCTAATTAGTATCTGTCATGACACATAACAAAGCTTTTTTTCTTGTGATGAGAACCTTCACGATTTTCTCTCTGTTTCAAATATGCCACACAATGTTATTAACTGTAGTCACCATGCTGTACGTTATATCCTCATGACTTATTATTTTATAACTGGAAGTTTGTGCCTTTTGACCTTCTTCATCTCTTCTGCCCCACCCCCACTCTGGCAACCACCAATCTGTTCTCTGTATGTCTGAGCTCAGGGGTGTTTTGGTTTTGTTTTTGTTTTGTTTTAGAGTCCACATATAAGTGATATCATACAGCATTTGTCTCTGTCGGACTTACTTCACTTAGCATAATGCCCTCAAGTCTGTCTATGTTGTCGCAAATGGTGAGATTTCTTTTTTTTGTGGCTGGATAATATTCCAGGTGTGTGTGTGTATGTACCACGTTTTCTTTTCTTTTTTTTTTTTTTTTAAGATTTTATTTATTTATTCGACAGAGATAGAGACAGCCAGCGAGAGGGAACACAAGCAGGGGGAGTGGGAGCGGAAGAAGCAGGCTCCCAGCGGAGGAGCCTGATGTGGGGCTCGATCCCATAACGCCGGGATCACGCCCTGAGCTGAAGGCAGACGCTTAACCGCTGTGCCACCCAGGCGCCCCTGTACCACGTTTTCTTATCTATTCACCCATCAGCGGACACAGGTATTTTCCATATCTTGGGTGTTGCTATTGCTGCAGAGAACATGGGGGCGTGTATATCTTTTTGATTGAGTGTTTTTGTTTTCCTTGGATAAATACCCAGAAGTATAATTGCTGGATCATATGGTAGTTCTATTTTTAATGTCTTGAGGACCCATTATAGCATTTTCTATAGTAGCTGCACCAAGTCGCGTTCCCACCAACAGTGCATAAGGGTTTCTGTGTTGTCACTGCTGTTTCCTCAATATCTGGTCTAGCTCCTAACACTTAATGGAACTTAATAAATATTCATGGAATGAATGAGCTTTTGTTATCATGCTATCTGAACAGAATGTTTTTCATTTAAGAAAAAGGTATGGGGGTGCCTGGGTGGCACAGTCGGTTAAGTGTCAGGTGTCAGACTCTTGGTTTTGGCTCAGGTTTTGATCTCAAGGTCATGGGATCAAGCTTCGAGTTGGGCTCCTCACTCAACAGGGAGTCTGCTGGAGGTTCTCTCTCCCTCTCCCTCTGCCCCTCCAGCTTTTGTTCTCTCTCTCTCTCTCTCTCTTAAATAAGTAAATAAATCTTTAAAAAAAGAAAGAAAAAGGTGTGAACCCCAACAATCTCAATGTTGAGCAGAATCCAAATAAAATGTTTTAGAGCTATATTAGCAACTTTAGAAAAATTGGTCTTATATCTGGACTGGCGGGACGATTTCCAGGTACATCCTTGGGAAGTGACTCGGAGAGTAAACGGCTGGCAGTCAGGCAGGGAGGGGCCAGGCCCTGCAGTGAATCAAGCAAGAAACAAGTAGGGGGCAGAGGTGACGTTCCCCTACCTGCACACCATCCACCCTCTGACTCCCCGCCTCACCCCCAGCCTTGCCTCAGAGCTGCCACCGCTGCAGGGCCACACTGCAACATCAAACATGGGATTCTGTTTGCCGACTTGGCTTAATAACAAGGCCTCCCTCTGACCTTCTCTCTGCACAGTCATAAAGGGGAAGGACGCATTTAAAGTGGAATTGCACAGGTTTCCTGACAGGATCACTAGGCTTTAAAGGGAACACCTCAGCTGAGCATCGCTGCCTGGAGTGGATGAGGACATCTACCCCAGCCCCAGCCTTGGCACTTTTGCCCCAGTGCAGGTGCCTTCCCTCCAGCAGCAAGAGCCAGCCCGGACCACTTGCTGGGAGCCCCCACCAGGGCTTGAGTACCAGCCTGTGTTGTCAGGTGCCTTCACCGAAGGATCCAGAGACCCCTTGGTTTGGTTAGCCAATGGTGGGCTATTTTTAGGATGTAAGGACCCAGCCATACAGCTGGGCTTTGTGGGGTTCGCCCCAAGACATCATTCCAGATAGTAGATCCCCTCCAATATCTCAACCCCAGTTTCCCGAGTCGTTCTCTGGAATTTTCAGACTGGGGTTTCTCCTCCATTGGGTTGACTCAGCTTTTCTCTATCTCTACTTTTCCCTGCTGACTAATTCTCTCTGCCACCCTCCTCTCTGCCTCCCGTTTCTGTTGCCTTTGCCCTGTGGTCCCTCTTTAGTACCATCCTACTGTCCTTTTCCCTTTCCATACGTCACAGACTCCCCAACAGTGGCGTCTGATGGGTTCAGCCTGTCACCCTAACAAAGTTCTTGCGCCAGACCTCGGTCATTGGCCAACCAGTGGGAAGCTGCTTTCGGGTTAGGGACACAAGGCATTTCCCCGTGGTAGTTCTGCAGGTGAGACAGAGGCTCTCCCTCAAGATTCCAGCAGCACTGTAGGTGGAGGTGGCGGCCAAAGGAAGCTGTTCACTGTAACACCGACGAAGTGCAGAGACCAGGGCTGGAATCTTAGCATCTCCGCAGGGTGACTTTCTGCACATTATTTAACTTCTCTGAGCCTCAGTTTCCTCATCTATTCGATGAGAACAAAACCAGTATCTATCTTGTAAGATTACTGCGAGCATTAAGAGAAAATAATCGACAGCAAGCACCTAGCACAGAGGCTGGCACAGCACGTATGTTCAGCAGATGTCAGTGCTTTCAGTCCCTGTTTGCTGCCAGCCTGGCCCCTAAAGGAGGAAAGTATTTTGTACTCTGAACCCCAGAGTCCTTCTTATCAGCTTCTGGTCACTCCCTATGGCCTTGCTAGGTCACTTATTCATTCCACCTATGTTCACTGAGCCTCCACCGAGTACCAGACACGGTAGTTACAACACAGTCCCTGTTCTCAAGGAGCAGGAGCTATGCGGTAGTTAGCGATATAAATAAGTCAACAACTATGATGTGATGGGACACATCTATCTGATGAGAGCTTTGGGTCCAATCAGGGAAGAGAGATCAGAGGAGACATCCTGGGCAGGTGACATCCAAATTGATTCTGGAAGGGTGAGGGAGGATGGGCTGGACTGAGTGGTGGCAGCTACGGCAGCGGCGTCTAGGGAGATGGGGAAATGAGTCTGGACAGGTGAGAAGTTTCATACCTCCGAGGATCTCTGTCCTACAATACAGAGTTGGGTCTTTAACTTGGGAATAATACAGAGACACTGCAGGAGTTTAAGCAGGGGAGTGGCAGGATCAGCTTTGTATTTGAACAGATCACCACGACTGCTGTGTGGAGAACTGATGAATGACAGGTAGGCAAGGTTGCAAGAACTAGAAGAGCGGAGAGCAGTCCAGACAGCTCCATGCTGAAGGTGGTGACAGTGGAGGGAAGGGGAGGAATTGGAGGAATGATTGAAGGATGCAATCTGCAAGACTCAGCAGTGAATTAGAGGACAAAGTGACAGAGAGGGAGGGATCAAGAATGATGCCCAGATTTCTGGTCTGGGCAGCCAGATGCGTGCTGATGTCATTAACCAAGGTATGACTGCAGGAAAGACAGGCAGGCTTGGGGTGGAGTGAGGCAAGAAATTAGTTGTAGGAGATACAGGGCATGTGAGGCTGAGGGGAGAGACTATTAAAGGTGGAACATACTGGATCCTATTCAGAGATTACTGAGAGAGCCCCAGTAGAAGAAAAGGTTAAGGACAAAGAAGGAAAGGGGCCCAGAGTCAATGGTGTGAAGGCTCTGGAAGAAACCAAAGGGGATACAATGCAGAGCATGGTGGGAGGATGAACGTTAGACAGGGGTGAGGCCCACCTTGGCTCTTGGGATGAAGAGAAGAATGTAGCCATGGGTGTGCAAGTACCTCAGGTCTTGACCTGGGACCCAGGAGCCCTGCCCTGCCACTCACCTCCTGGCTTCTGATCATTTTCCTTGGTCTTCCTTGAGTCCTTTAGCCAGTTGGTGAATTAGCTCTTCCGTGTAGTGGAACCACCTTGAACACATAGTTGGCCTTGGATAAGTGACTCTGTGCTTCAGGCTTCTCATCTGTCAAATGGAGACAGACAACCTGGAAACGTGGTTGTAAGGCTTAAATGGAAGTACGTGTGAACATGCTCAGAACAGGGCCCAGCCTCCAGGATGCTGCTTACGACACTAGCAGTCTTCCCCAGATGTGTGCTGACTGAGAGAGAGCACAAGCAGGGGGAGGGGCAGAGGGAGCGGGAGAAGCAGGCTCCCCACGAGCAGGGAGCCTGAAGCCGGACTCAATTCCAGGCCCCTGGGATCATGACCTGAGCTGAAGGCAGACGCTTCCCCTACTGAGCCACCCAGGCGCCCCAGCAACCTGTATTTTTGACATTGATGTGATGAAAAGAACAGAGTTTGCGTTAAGTAGAATCAAATTTTAGTCCTGGCTGTATGTTTAAGGAGTTGACCTTGGGCACTTGTCTGAGCTTTTGTTTCCTCTTCCATGAAATGAGGGAAGAAAAACCTGCTCGTGGAGTTTCTGTGAGGATCCCATCAGCTGGCACAGGGCAAAGCCGTCTGAAGGCACTCCTGCGCCGTGCAGGGTGCAAGATACCCCCACGTGCTCTGAAGTCAGGCTCGATTTGACGACTGAGCCCTCTAACGCATCCAGAATCCCCCACCATAATAGCTCTATACCCCTCGTAAGAGTTTTCAAGCCTTTCTTATTATAGTATTACATGCCATCCCCATGAAAGGAATTGGGATGTATCTCAGTTGAATTCATACTCACCATCCCCCTTGTTGGGGGTAATATTTTTTTCATCTGCCTTCAGCTAAATTGTGTAAAGTTTCAAAGGGAAATACTCTCAATCTGATGTCTGAAGGACTCCAGTCCTGCAGGCCAAGATTTCATTTATTTTTGGTGGGGTTTCTCACTTCCTGGCATCAGCTGCCGCCCTGAGGACGCCTCAGAAAGTGGGTTCTTCCAAAGGCACCCCTCCATTCCGGGAACCTGCCCACCGTCCTCCTCTCAAGGGGTCCGGGTCTTGTGCCAGGGCTCACCCTGTGAAGCTGAGTGGGAGGGCTGCTTCTCGCCGCTGGTGTATCCTACCCAGAGTGCAGGGGCCCAGCGGACTTTGACCGCACTACCCCAGGAGGTCCCCCAGATGCGAGGGGAATTTAGAGACCAGGGAAAGGGAGCTGGCACACGCTGTGTGCTTCTCCGGGGTCACAGCCAAAGGCAGCTTGGACTCGGCCATCCTCCTTACTCAGGAACCCGTGGGCTTTCTGCCCAACGAGATACTCCCCAGATAGCCCCTTTGAACTTGAATCCTATAGTCCCCTCATAGGGTCTCACTTTGCTGTTGAGTCTTTTTTCCGTCAGTGATCCTGTGTTTGTAGGGCTAAATTGAGTGGTTCTTTATTGATAGGAAGGACTCCATTCTGTCCTCAGAGAACTCTAAACACTGGGGCCTCCGTTTCTCCTTCACACACATTTATCTCCAATTTGCTTCCTACAGCCTTCATTGGCATTGTATTTGTGGGATGATCGATCATTGTGAAATCAATTCAGCTTGCAGTCTATACTTCCTAGGCACAGAGTTTTCTTCGTTTGCGGGTTTTTTAAGTTTTTAAATGGACGGTGCTGACTTCAGCCTCATGTTGCTCCCTCTGCAGAAGGTCCAGCCACTTCTTTCTTTTTGGCCTGTGTCATTTGTTCTAGACCAGCAATTCTCTTGGCCACTGTCACACCCAGTGCCCGGCCCCAGCCGCAGCCCCATGGAGGGGTGTGCAGTCGAGGATTGAGGGAATCCCTGAAGCTCCTCGCCCTGTGCTCCCTCATGGGCCTTCAGAAGCCAGAGGGAAGCAGGAAGCAGAAGAATGTCCCAGTGGGTTGGGAAGAGCCTTCCTCCTTTAATATTTAGACTTTAAATTGAGTAACTTTTCAAGTATTTATTTGTGAAGAGCCTGTGTTCAGGTTCAAAGGCAGCCATTATGCACCTGGATCTTCGGTGAGCAATGAAATCTGGAGTCTGACCTCTCAGCTCCCTGGCAAGTGGGGTGACCAGATAATGTCATTCCTGGCTGAAATTCTCCTGTGGCTTCCCATCTCTTCTAGAAGGGTCCAAAGTACTGCACAAGCTGCCCTGCCTCCAAAATCCGAAACCCTGGGCCTTGCCGTCTCCAGCCACACCTGCCTCAGTCCTTTGTCTTCTCCCTGGCTGCCTTGGATACCTTCCCTTCTAGGCAGCCTCTTTTTTGTTTGAGGTCTCACACTTACATTTCACCTACTCAGAGACTGTCTCTGGCCACCTGGTCTGGAGCAGCCTAGAACAAGGGCCCTGAGGTCAAGGCACAGGTCTGTCCTTGCCACCTTGCCTCTCTTCCTATGTTTTCCCCCACAACCCTACTAAGAGCCCCTGCTCAGGTCCCTAACTCCACTTCATCTCACTCCACAGCTCAGTAGCATTCCTCCGAAGTCTGCCAAACATCCTCCCAGTTCTTTTTCCCTCCTGTCTCTTCCTCAAGAAAAATCATCTTTCCCTGTGTCCTGTCTCTCCAGGATCCAGTGTCGGGGTATGAACTGGGACTCTGGAGACATAAATACATTCAGCACACCCTGAGGGACTGTGGTGAGCCAGGCTCTGTGCCAGGCTGTCATTTACTCCAGCGGTTGGATCTTAGCTTTTCAGCTTACTACCTGGGTGTAATGGTCCTAACCTCTCAGACCCTTCGGCTTCTTTAAAATAGGGCTAGTAAAGTTTACTGTGATGGCTAATTTTGTGTGTGAACTTGGCTGGGCCACAGTGCCCAGATATTTGGTCAAACATTGTTCTGCATATTTCTATGAGAGTATTTTTGGATGAGATTAACATTGAAATTGGTGGCCTCGAGTAAAGCAGATTGCCCTCTATGATGTCAGTGGGCCTCATGCAATCAGTTGAAGGTATGGATAGACAGGTAGCCCGCAACATCAGCTCTTCCCTAGCTCTCCAGGCTGCCAGCCCACCCTGCAGTTTGGACTTGCTGGCCTTAGTCATATGAGCAAATTCCTTAAACTAAATCTCTCTATGTATGTATATATCCTACTGGTTTTGTTTCTCTGGAAAACCCCAAACAAATACGATAACCTTGTGGGATTTCATAAGATTAATTAGTCCTAATAATTGCTCCTATTTACTGAGTGCCCACAGTGTGCCGCCCACCTTGCTGAGGGTTACCATACATCACCACAGGTAATCCTCACCACGGCCTTATGAGCTGGTGTCATTCTTGTCCTCCATGGACAGCAAGACAGTGGACACATAGATGGCTGTCACTCACAGTCAGTAAAGACTGGCTTGATGGTGGTTTGAGGGGGCAGTTCAGAGAGGAGAGACATATGTGCATGACCAAATACCTGGACTTTGTACACTCTCCTTTCGAACCTGTCCACTTAAATAACTTCTCACTGATAAGCTCATACACCAAAGCCAGCCGCCCTCATGGCCTGCTTCCAGCTAAGCGGAAGGTGGGGGAGAGCTGCGGCTTGCAGGGTGCTGTGGCTTATGGAGCAGCTGCCGGGGAAATGCCGCTCCACATTCACCACAGGATT